>NC_089838.1:46596622-46950372 GCF_035609145.1 Eleutherodactylus coqui | reverse complement strand
ATCTATCTATTTATCTATTTCTCCATCTATCCCATATCTATCTATCTCTCCATCTATCCCATACCTTTCTATCTCTCCATCTATCCCATATCTATCTTTCTATCTATTCCAGATCTATTTATCTATCTATCTACCTCTCCATCTATCCCATATTTATCTATCTATCTTTCTATCTATCTCTCCATATCTATCTCTTATCTATATATATCTATCTCATATCTATCTCTCCATCTATCTCATATCTATGTATCTATCTCTTGAATATCTATCTTTCTCTTCATCTATCTATCTAGCTATCTATCCCATATCTGTCTCTCCATTTATCCCATATATATCTATCTCCATTTATCCCATATCTATCTATCTCTTCATCTATCCCATATCTATCTATCACATATCTATCTGTCTCATATCTATCTATCTCTCCACCTATCCTATATATATCTATCTATCTCTCCATCTATCCCATATCTATTAATCTATCTATCTATCTATCTCCCTATCTATCCCATATTTATCAATCAATCTATCCCATGTCTATTTATCAATCTATCTATCTATCTCTCCATCCATCCCATATCTATCTATCGCTCTATCTATCTCATATCTTTTTATCTCTTCAGCTATCCCATATCTATCTATCTTTCTATCTATCTATCACTATATATATCCCATATCTATCTATCTACCTATCTATCTATCTATCTATCTATCTATCTATCCCATATCTATTTATCTACCTCTCCATGTATCCCATATTTATCTATTTAATATCTATCTTTCTACCTATCTCTCCATATCTATCTATATATCTATCTCTTATCTATCTATCTCTTATCTATATATCTATCTCATATCTATCTATCTCTCCGTCTATCCCATATCTATCTATCTTTCTATATCATATCTATTTATCTATCTATCTCTCCATCTATCCCATATCTATCTATATATCTATCTCATATCTATCAATCTATTTATCTATCTCTCCATCAATCCCATATCCATCTATCTCTCTATCTATCTATCTCTCCATCTATTCCATATCTATCTAACTATCTCTCTATCTATCCCATATCTATCTCTCCATCTATCCAATATCTATCTATCTCTCCATCTATCCCATATCTGTCTCTCTATCTATCTCATATCTATTTATCTCTTCAGCTATCCCATATCTATTTATCTTTCTATCTATCACTATATCTATCCCATATCTATTTATCAATTCAATATCTATCTATTTTTCCAGCTATCCCATATCTATCTATCTCATATCTATCTATCTCTCCATCTATCCCATCTTTATCTATCTATCTATCTCTCCATCATTCCTATATACATCTATCTCTATATCTATCCCATATCTATCTATCTCTCCATCCATCCCATATCTATCTATCTATCTATCTAATATATATCTATCTTTCCATCTATCTCTCCATACCTATCTATATATCTATCTCTTATCTCTCCATCTATTTCATATCTATCTATCTCATATCTATCTCTTTATCTATCTCTCCATCTATCTCATTTCTATCTCTCTCATCTCTATCTATCTATCTATCTATCTATCTATCTATCTATCTATCTATCTATCTCTACATCTATCCTATATCTATCTATTGCTACATCTATCCCACATCTATCTATCTCTCCGTCTATCCCATATCTATCTATCTACCTCTCCATGTATCCCATATTTATCTATTTAATATCTATCTTTCTATCTATCTCTCCATATCTATCTATATATCTATCTATCTCTTATATATCTATCTCTTATCTATATATCTATCTCATATCTATCTATCTCTCCGTCTATCCCATATCTATCTATCTTTTTATATCATATCTATTTATCTCTCCATCTATCCCATATCTATCTATATATCTATCTCATATCTATCAATCTATTTATCTATCTCTCCATCAATCCCATATCCATCTATCTCTCTATCTATCTATCTCTCCATCTATTCCATATCTATCTAACTATCTCTCTATCTATCCCATATCTATCTCTCCATCTATCCAATATCTATCTATCTCTCCATCTATCCCATATCTGTCTCTCTATCTATCTCATTTATCTTTTCAGCTATCCCATATCTATTTATCAATTCAATATCTATCTATTTTTCCAGCTATCCCATATCTATCTATCTATCTATCTATCTATCTATCTATCTCATATCTATCTATCTCTCCATCTATCCCATCTTTATCTATCTATCTATCTATCTATCTATCTATCTATCTATCTATCTATCTCATATCTATCTATTTATCTATCTCTCCATCTATCCCATATATATCTATCCATCTCCCCATCTATCCCATATATATCTATCTATCTCTCCATCTATCCTATATCTATTAATCTATCTTCTATCTATCTATCTCATATTTATCTATCTTCCCATCTATCCCATATCTATCTATCTATCTCATGCAGCAGCTAGACTCATTTTTCTATCCAGTCGTTATTCAGACGCCTCTGCACTATGCCAGTCGCTGCATTGGCTGCCCATCCACTGCAGAACTAAATTTAAGCTCCTCTACCTCACTCACAAAGCTCTGCATGGCGCTGCCCCACCATACATCGCCTTCCTACTGTCAGTATACCACCCAGCGCGCTCACTCCGATCGGATAACACCCTCAGACTAAACACCCCTGTAATACGAACCTCTCATGCTCGCCTACAGGACTTCACTAGAGCAGCACCCATCCTCTGGAATGCTCTACCCCAAGGCATCCGGACAATTCCCGATGCACAAAATTTCAGACGTGCCTTAAAAACGCACCTCTTCAGGCAAGCATACCAAATCTCCTGACCTAGTCCCTCGCCCCTCCCTATGGTGCTCCACCCTGTTTGCCTTCTGATAAATGATCTGTACATAAAATTTCCTACTGCCTGTGTTCCCCACCCCCTGCACCTCCTGTACCACCCTCAACCCATTTGTGTCTAACCCAATGTATCTCACATTGTAATTGTTGCAATTGTTGTATTGTTTTGCATTTATCCATGCCTGAAAGCGCTGTGGAATAAGTTGGCGCTATACAAATAAAGATTATTATTATTATTATTATCCCATATCTATCTATCTCTTCATCTATCCCATATCTATCTATCTATCTATCTATCTATCTATCTATCTATCTATCTATCTATCTATCTATCTATCTATCTGTCTATCTATCTCATATCTATTTATCTCTTCAGCTATCCCATATCTATCTATCTATCACTATATCTATCCCATATCTATGTATCTCTCCATCTATCCCATACCTATCTATCTCTCTATCTATTCCATATCTACTTATCTATCTATCTCATATCTATGCCATATCTGTCTATTTATCTATCTCTCTATCTATTCTATATCGCTCCATCTATTCTATATCTATTTATCTATCTCTCCATCATTCCTATATCTATCTCTATATCTATGCCATATCTATCTATCTCTCCATCTATCCCACATCTATCTATCTCTCCATCTATCCCATATCTATCTATTTATCTATCTATCATATATCTATCTTTCCATCTATCTCTCCATATCTATCTATCTATCTATCTCATATCTATCTATTTATCTATCTCTCCATCTATCCCATATCTATCTATCTCTCCATCTATCCCATACCTATCTATCTCTCCATCTATCCCATATCTATCTATCTCTCCATCTATCCCATACCTATCTATCTCTCTATCTATTGCATATCTATTTATCTATCTATCTCATATCTATCTACCTCTCCATGTATCCCATATTTATCTATTTAATATCTATCTATCTTTCTATCTATCTCTCCATATCTATCTATATATCTATCTCTTATCTATATATCTATCTCATATCTATCTATCTATCTCTCCATCTATCCCATATCTATGTATCTATCTCTTGAATATCTATCTATCTCTTCATCTATCTATCTATCTATCCCATATCTGTCTCTCCATTTATCCCATATCTATCTATCTATCTATCTATCTATCTATCTATCTATCTATCTATCTATCTATCTCCATCAATCCCATATCTATCTATCTATCTCTTCATCTATCCCATATCTATCTCTCTCTCCATCTATCTCACATCTGTCTCATATCTATCTATCTCTCCACCTATCCCATATATATCTATCTATCTCTCCACCTATCCCATATCTATCTATCTCTCCATCTATCCCATATCTATCTATCTAATATATATCTCTCCATATCTATCTATCCCAAATCTATCTGTTTCTCCATCTATCCCATATCTGTATCTATCTCTCCATCTATCCCATACCTTTCTATCTCTCCATCTATAACATATCTATCTATCTCTCTATCTATTCCATATCTATTTATCTATCTATCTCATATCTATCTATCTACCTCTCCATCTATCCCATATTTATCTATCTAATATCTATCTATCTTTCGTCTATCTCTCCATATCCATCTATATATCTATCTCTTATCTATCTATCTCTTATCTATATATCTATCTCATATCTGTCTCTCCATCTATCCCATATCTATGTATCTATCTATCTCTTGAATATCTATCTCTTCATCTATCTATCTATCTATCTATCCCATATCTGTCTCTCCATTTATCCCATATCTATCTATCTCCATCTATCCCATATCTATCTATCTCTTCATCTATCCCATATCTATCTATCTCATATCTATCTGTCTCATATCTATCTACTATCTTTCGACTATCTCTCCATATCCATCTATATATCTATCTCTTATCTATCTATCTCTTATCTATATATCTATCTCATATCTATCTCTCCATCTATCCCATATCTATGTATCTATCTATCTCTTGAATATCTATCTCTTCATCTATCTATCTATCTATCTATCTATCCCATATCTGTCTCTCCATTTATCCCATATCTATCTATCTCCATCTATCCCATATCTATCTATCTCTTCATCTATCCCATATCTATCTATCTCATATCTATCTGTCTCATATCTATCTCTCCACCTATCCCATATATATCTATCTATCTCTCCATCTATCCCATATCTATTAATCTATCTTTCTATCTCCCTATCTATCCCATATCTATCAATCTATCTATCCCATGTCTATTTAGCTATCTATCTATCTATCTCTCCATCCATCCATCCCATATCTATCTATCTATCTATCTATCTATCTATCTATCTCATATCTATATATCTATCTCTCCATCTATCCCATATCTATATATCTATCAATCTCTTGAATATCTATCTATCTCTTCATCTATCATCTATCTATCTATCTATTCCATATCTGTCTCTCCATTTATCCCATATCTATCTATCTCCATCTATCCCATATCTATCTATCTCTCCATCTATCCCATATCTATCTATCTCATATCTATTTATCTCTTCAGCTATCCCATATCTATCTATCTATCTCTCTATCTATCTCATATCTATCTATCTATTTATCTATCTCATATCTATTTATCTCTTCAGCCATTCCAAAGCTATCTATCTATCTCATATCTATCTATCTATTTATATCTCTCTCTATTAATTCCATATCTATCTATCTATCTATCCATCCATCCATCTCTATATCTGTCCCATATCTATCTATCTCTCCATCTATCCCATATCTATCTATCTATCTATCTATCTCTCCCTCTATCCCATATCTATCTATCTGTCTCTCTATCCATCTCTCCATGTATCCCATATCTATCTATATATCTATTTCATATCTATCCATCTCTCCATCTATCCCATATCTATCTATCTATCTATCTATCTATCTATCTATCCCATATCTATCTATCTGTCTCTCTATCCATCTCTCCATCTTTCCCATATCTATCTATCTATCTATCTATCTATCTATCTCTCAATCGATTCCATATCTATCTATCTTTCCATCTATTCCATATCTATCTATTTATCTATCTATTAGAATTTCTGACGTGACGGATATTCCCGGTGGTATGGCGGTCTCTCACCCGCAGAGGTGAGCAGCTACCAGCGCTAATTGTGAGTGGCTCCCATTAAGCCTGCGCACACATGGTCACCAGATGTGGCGGTGTTCAGCAGTGAGGGGCACAGAGCAGGATGCTGCATTTTTTAACCTAATAATCTCCCCTTTGTTTTGAGAGCCATTGTGTTTGGGGGTCGTGGGGGGGGGGGGGAGCAGGGTGAACTTTAGTGCAGTCATTATACCCAAAGATGAATGGAATTCTTTGTATGGAGAAAAAACAATAGGGGCCGTTGATGTGGAGCCGCCTTTTATGGCTGATTATCCTGTAGACCCTAATAGTGCGGCACATTACCACTCGTACAATGAACTCATGTCTGCCTTACATACATGTAAGACATTCTCAGACATGACACACAGATTCCCCCCCCCCCCCCCCCCTCCTCATCCACCAGACCCACAAAGACCCCAGTGTCCTCCTGGAGAGGTGACATTATTTTATCCACAGAAGTAAGTGCCCCCCTCCCAGCACAGCACAGCTCATTGTTCTTGTTACTTTTCCATAGAGGAAATAGATAAAATGCACTTTTATCTGCATGTTTTCTTTTAGCAGGAGCTGAACTTCTAGAGCGCCCAAGAGAACTCCGAAGATGTCTGAGTCCAGCAAAGACAGTGCAGGAAATCTCTTGTTAATAGACTGGAGAATGTGGGTGGCCACCAATATGGCTGCAATGGTACAATCGGTGCTAGTCACCAATCACAACTGGAAACTCAGCTTTCCCCAATTCCTGTGAAACAAATTGAATTCTATCTAGCTGCCCCATCCCACCTAACCAGACAGATCCAGCAATCAGTACCCTCTTCAGGTGATGGACCATTCCTTGATGACCTGTGGCATATTCACTGACTAGGCTCTCTTAATCCAGCGGACCATTCTGTAGTCAAGTGCACGATGTACATTGACTATTCCTTACTGAATCAGTGGACTGTTTCATGGTGATCAGTTGTATGTACATTGACTGGAGTCTCCAGAACCAATTAACCATTTCCTGGTGATGAGTGGTATATACACTGACTACTCATGTACATTGACAATGGTCTCTTGAACTAATTGACTATTTCTTGGTAACCAGTTGTACATATATCAATTAAAGTTCTTCTTGACCCAATAGATTGTTTCCTGGTATCCAGTGGCATATGTATTGACTAGGTTCTTTTGAAATAGTGTAACATTCCTTAGCAAGTAGTGGTAAATACAGTGTCTAGTTCCTTGGTAACCAATGGGATGTATGTTGACTTGTCCTCTTTGAACCCATGGCATATGCAATGACTAGCCCCTCTTGAATCAGCAGGCCATTCCCTGGTGACCAGTGATATTTGCATTGACTAGCATGTCTTGAACGTGTTAACCATTCCTTTTTGACTGGTGGTTATATCCAGTGGTCAATATACACTGACTAGTTTCCCTCAAACCAGTGAAACATTTCCTGATAAACAGTGGTATATGCATTGACTAGGATCTCTTGAACCAGTTGACCATTCCTCCGTAACCCATTGTACATATAATAGCTACAGTTTCTCTTGACCCAGTGTACCATTCCCTGGTATCCAGTGGCATATGCACTGACTAGTGTTGACTCTTGAAACAGTTGACCATTTTTTTTTGTGAGCAGTAGTACATACATTGACTAGCTTCTCTCAAACCAGTGGACCATTTCCTGGTGACCAGTGGTATATGCATTGACTAGGGTCTCTTGAACCTGTTCACCATGTCTTCTTGACTAGTGGTCATATCCAGTAGTCAATGTACATTGACTAGTTTCTCTTGAGCCAGTTCGCCATTTCCTGGTAACTAGTAGAAGATAAATTGACTAGGGTCTTTTGAACCATTTGACCTTTCCCTGTTGACTTGTGGCTAATATACATTGACTAATTCCTCTTCAATCAGTTGACCATCTCTTGGTGACTAGTGGTCATATACAGTGATCAACATAGACTGACTAGTTTCTCTCGAACCAAACATTTCCTTTTAGCCAGTGGTATATGCAGTGACTAGGGTCTATTGAACCAATTGACCATTTTTGGTAACCCATCGTATATACCATAGCTACAGTTTCTCTTGACCCATTGTACCATTCCCTGGTATCCAGTGGCATATGCATTGACTAGTGTCTCCTAACCATTTCCTGGTGATCAGTGGTATATACATTGACTAACGTCTCCTGAACCAGTGGACCATTCCCTGGTGACCAGTAGTATAGGCATTGACTAGGGTCTCTTGAACCTGTTGACGATTCCTTGGTAACTAGTGGTCATATACAGTGGTAAATATAAATTGATTAATGTCTCCCGAACCAGTGATCAATATCCAGTGGTCAATATGCATTGACTAGTTTCTCTTAAGCCAGTGGACCATTCCCCGGTGATCAGTGTTATATGCATTGACTAGTATCTAGAGAGGAGCGAACCTACTCGGCCACACCCCTTTTTCGCCCGAGCGCCGTGTTTTTCGAGTACTTCCGTACTTGGGTGAAAAGATTCGGAGGGGGCCGTGGGTGAGTGGGGGGTTGCAGCGGGGAGTGGGGGAGAGAGGGAGAGAGAGAGGGCTCCCCCCTGTTCCCCGCTGCTACCCCTTGCTCCGCCACGCCTCCCCCCGCCCCCTGGCGCCCCCCGAATCTTTTCACCCGAGTACGGAAGTACTCGAAAATTGCGGTGCTCAATTGAGTAATTACTCGAAACGAGTATATTCGCTCATCTCTACTAGTGTCTCCTGAACCGGTGTACCATTTCTTAAGGTCCATTTACACTGAGCGATGATCGCTCAAAAATCGCTAAAAAGTGTTTTAGCGATAATCGTTGCGTCTAAAAGCCGAGCTTTAGTGCACTTTTCATGCACTGCTAGCTGATCGTTAAATTCAAGCCAGCCTAAAAATCGTTGTGCAGTCATATCAGGACTGCATGCTAAGTTCTCCGTGGGTAGTGCTGAGAGCATTGTTACCCTTCGAAGAGCAAAGGAGCTGAATGGAGATAATAGCCCTCTGGCTATTAATTGCATTCACCTAAAGGCTTCATTTACATGCTAATAAGCTATTAAGTAGCTGAGTAGCTACTTAATAGTTTATGCAAAATGATCGCTCAAAGTTGTCACTCAAACTGTCGTTTGAGCGATTTTCGAGCGATCATCGCTGCGTGTAAATGGGCCTTCAGTGACCAGTGATAAATAGAGTGACAAGTCCCTCTAGTCTCTTACCCACCAGAGATATATGCATCACATTTTCCTTATCAGTGTCAGTGTGTGACTCAACACTTTCCTTTGGTGCAGCCTTGAATCTTGCAAATCAACCCTGAGCCTCAGAACAGCCCTGACGCTGATCCGCAGCAGCCAGTCAGTGACAATCCTGCTCCATGTGATAGAGGGCACATTTTCTGGTGTCCTAGCTTGGTCTTCTCCATGCAGGTTGATGACCCTTCCAGTCTGTGTGAGTTTTCCATTGTCTTCTCCTGTATCCGCCGCTTTCTCCCATACGAGGTGATGACATCAATAAGACTTCTTCAGGTATTTCCATCTGCTCTTACTGAATTCTTAATGGGAAGCTCCAGAATGTGCATGAATATTTCATCTTCTAAACCTCCAACTAAACTCATTTGTATACAAAAGCATCCAAAAACCTGGCAGAACTGTCCTGGAAATAAAGGTACAGTACAGCCATCCTCCGCGACATCAACCCAAATGGTCTGAGCTGTCGCTTTATGAGCTGTGAACACAAGTACAAATTCTGCTTCAATTACTCTACATTCTTTTAGAAGCCTCCGCCCTCCTCCATGACTCCTTTGGCTTGAAATTAAAGTTGCAAACTCACGATGCTGTTCTTCTTCACACAGTTTGATGATCTGACACTATGTAGCAGTGACTGTAACCATAACCTGCACCATAGTCAGGCAGCGCTATACTGTGCTTCTCAGATCCCAGAAGGTGACTTCAGGAATGGGTATTAATGTATCTTGACGCCACCAGGAAGTCCTAGTGGAGTCAAGATTGACCGGGGGTGACGCCCCCTGTAAGTGATTGGCTGCTTATCAGCTTGGCCTGCAGTTCCTGCAAGGCCACTAAACATTCAGCGCAGCCGGAAAGTAGCAGAGAGGACTCGGTGGCCAGCCGGGTGTCCTGGCCGTGGAGCAGCAAATGCATGCTCAGCTGCCACTTTGGCACTGGATGAGCGAGGGAGTTGCCGGCAGGGAACGCAGAGGCTGCGCCGGATGCCGCCCGGCTGTTCGGCCGGCGGAGCAGAACAAGCGTGCCAATCGTGTAGTTTTTCAGCGGTGAAGGGGTGGATTGGACGGCAGGGAACCGAGAGGCTACGGAGGCTGCCGGCACGCAGCAGTCAGCCGGCAACATGGCGCTGAGCAGGGGAGCGGGCGTCATTGAGCAGAGGCTCTGCGCCAGCTGCTGCAACTCAGCACTGAGGCGGCGGTCGCCCGGGAGCCGGGGACAGCCGCTCCGCTCACACTGATGGCTGCAACATCTGCATTGATGACTGGCTGCCCTGCTGCCTTAGCCTGATGGTTAATTCTCATTAATTCTCCAGTTGCCCCCTGGAGGACCTTCGTGTCTTGACCCTATCGGGAGCTGGGGGTGTGACAGGGGCGTTCTCCCTGTCAAACCCCTATCTCCTGGTGGCGTCAAGATACACTAATACCCAGGAATGCTGAAAGTATAAGGAGCCATACCAATATATTGGGTCACTCATCGCATATACACATACATTTGGCGCGTGGCATGTACTTTATTTTTGGCGCAGTTTGTGCTAAAATTCAAGGACATTTTGCTCAGTCAGGCTGCTGTCACATCTGCTTCAGGGGTTCCGTTTTCTTGCTCTGCTATGGTATTAGTCTTATGACAGAACCAAACAGCACCAAACGAACCCTCATTGGTTTCCGTTTAGCTGTCCGGAATTTTACCAGACGGAAAAAGTCCAACATACAGAAATTTTTCTTCCGGTATTTTGTGCCAATGTTAGAGCAGCTTAATTCTCACCTGGGGCGCATTTATGCATTCAGATATCTGACCAACTTTGCCTCATCAGACTGATATCTTTCTAAATCGGCGCATATAAATATCTGCAACTTCTGATTGAGACAGTGTACAGTGTACTGTACAGAAGATAATATAGGTCTGTGCAGTATGGGAAGACAATGTTCTGTACAGTAGATAACATAGGTCTCTGCAGTATGGAGAGACAGTGTGCAGTACAGCAGATAGTATAGGTCTGTGTAGTATGGAGAGATAGTGTACTATACAGCAGATAGTATAAGTCTGTGCAGTATGGAGAGACAGTGAACAGTACAGCAGATAGTATAGGTCTGTGCAGTGTGGAGAGACAGTCTACTATACAGCACATATTATTGGTCTGTGCAGTATGGATAGATAGTGTACAGTACAGCAGGTAATACAGGTCTGTGCAGTATGGAGAGACAGTGTACAGTACAGCAGATAGTATAAGTCTGTGCAGTATGGAGAAACAGTGAACAGTACAGCAGATAGTATAGGTCTGTGCAGTGTGGAGAGACAGTCTACTATACAGCACATATTATTGGTCTGCGCAGTATAGAGAGATAGTGTACAGTACAACAGGTAATACAGGTCTGTGCAGTATGGAGAGACAGTGTACTGTACAGCAGATAGTATAGGTCTGTGTAGTATGGAGAGACAGTCTACTATATAGCAGATAATACAGGTCTGATCAGTATGGAGAGACAGTGTACAGTACAGCAGATAGTACAGGTCTGTGTAGTATGGAGAGACAGTGTACTGTACAGCACATAGTATAGGTCTGTGCAGTATGGAGAGACAGTATACTGTACAGCAGATAGTACAGGTGTGCGTAGTATGAAGAGACAGTCTACCTTACAGCAGATACCACAGGTCTATGCAGTATGGAGAGACAGTCTATCATACAGCAGATAATATAGGTCTGTGTAGTATAGAAAGGCTGTGCACTTCACAGCAGATAGTACAGGTCTGTGCTGTATGGAGAGGCAGTCTACTGTACAGCAGATAATACATGTATGTATAGTACAGCAGATAATATAGGTCTGTGTAGTATAGAAAGGCTGTGCTCTGCACAGGATATAATACAAGCCTGTGTAGTATGGAGAGACAATCTACCATATAGCAGATAAAAGTACCCAGCACAGTATGAATAGACAGTCAACTATATAGCATATAATACAAGCCTGTACAATATGGAGAGACAGTCTACTATACAGCAGATCATACAAACCTGTACAGTATGGAGAAGCAGGCTACTGTACATTAGATAACACAGGTCTGTGTAATATGAAGAGGTAGTCACTGTACAGCAGATGATACAAGCACCGTCATACCACTAGGGATAGCAATTATGACCCAGCCCATTAGTGAATGGGGGCCTATCGGCCACCGCCATATGCTGTTTCACCGCAGCAGCCCGTGGAACAGCACTAAGGGAGGGAAGGGCAGTTACCCAGGGAGCCAGCAGCCAATTATAGGCTGCATACTCCCCCGGCCTGCGGTCCTCCCTTCCAATGAGAGACTACAGTTGTGATTGGTTACAACTGCAGTCTATCAGTGCACTGCCGGTCGGACCAATCATGGTTGGTGGTGTACTGACGGTGTCGTGAGCAGAGGAGGAGATCAGAGTCAGTGGACCATGCAGTGCAACGAGGTATGTATTGCATGTAATTTTGTATGTATAGCTGGTATAAGTTATAACAGCTATACATATATAATTATACACAGGAGAAAACCAGATTGTACCAGCATGCTCTATATCGCTATATACAGAGGGATGTACCTCTGCTGTATATAGTGATATGGAGCATGCTGGTATAACCTGGGTATCTCTTGTATATAATTATATATGTACAGCTAGTATAATTTATACATCCTGTATATAGTGATCTGGAGCATGCTGGTATAACCTGGGTATCTCCTGTGTATAATTATTTACTTGGGTATCTCCTGTATATAATTATATATGTACAGCTGGTTTAAGTTACACATCTCCTGTATATAGTGATATGGATCATGCTGGTATAACCTGAGTATCTCCTGAATATAATTGCACAATTCACAACAAGTAAAAAACGCATCAAAAACACATGTGGTTTTTAATTGTGTATGCAGCTTCTTAAAAACGTATTTGGTTTTTGAATTTTCCATGCAGTTTTTTAATCAGTTTTTTTTAATTGTGGTTCAAAAATACAACAAAAAACATGAACACAGCCCAAGGCCAGTTTCACGTGGCCGAGATAATCGTGCCAGATTTGTGTAGTGCCAGATGCACAAATCTTGCACAAATATGAACCCCATTGCTTTGAATGTGTTCATACACATGAGTGCACCGCGATGTGGGAAACAAATCATAGAACGGCCTATTTTTGGCCATGCCCTTGCATCGCCTATTGCTTTCAATGGGGCTGGCAGCAGGATCGCACCACATGCTAGGTGCAGGCGAGTGTGATGGGAGACATTGAAAACAATGGGAGACACTCCGCGATCCTCCACTGTGACTGTCAGATAATACAGGACTTGCAGTATGGAGAGGTAGTGTGCTGTAGAGCAGATAATGCAGGTCTTTGTAGTATTGAGAGGCAGTACTTTGTACAGGAGATAATACAGGACTGTGTAGTATGTAGAGACAGTCTACTGTACAGCAGATAATGCAGGACTGTGCAGTATGGAGAGGCAGTACTTTGTACAGAAGATAATACAGGACTGTGTAGTATGGAGAGGCAATCTACAGTACAGAAGATAATACAGAACTGTGTAGTATGGAGAGGCAGTCTACTGTACAGCAGATAATACAGAACTGTGCAGTATGGAGAGGCAGTACTTTGTACAGCAGATAATACAGAACTGTGCAATATTAAGAGGCAGTATACTGTACAGCAGATAATACTGTACAGCAGAACTGTGCAGTATGGAGGGGCAGTCTACTGTACAGCAGATAATACAGAACTGTGCAGTATGGAGAGGCGGTCTACTGTACAGCAGATAATACAGAACTGTGCAGTATGGAGAGGCAGTCTACTGTACAGCAGATTATACAGAACTGTGCAATAATGAGAGGCAGTCTACTGTATAGCTGATAATACAGAACTGTGAAGTATGTTGAGACAGTCTATTGTACAGCAGATAATACAGGACTGTGCAGTATGGAGAGGCAGTACTTTTTACAGCAGATAATACAGGACTGTGTAGTATGGTGAGGTAGTCTACTGTACAGCAGATAATAAAGGACAGTGCAATATGAAGAGGCAATCTACAGTACAGAAGATAATACAGAACTGTGCAGTATGGAGAGGAAGCCTACAGTATAGAAGATAATATAGAACTGTGCAATATGAAGAGGCAGTCTACTGTACAGCAGATAATACAGAACTGTGCAGTATGGAGAGGAAGTCTACAGTATAGAAGATAATATAGAACTGTGCAATATGAAGAGGCAGTCTACTGTACAGCAGATAATACAGAACTGTGCAGTATGGAGAGGAAGCCTACAGTATAGAAGATAATATAGAACTGTGCAATATGAAGAGGCAGTCTACTGTACAGCAGATAATACAGAACTGTGCAGTATGGAGGGGAAGTCAACAATATGGTTGGGGTCACCATAGTCAGTGGAAGTTTTCCTCAGTCTGGAAATATTATAGTGTGTCACATGTGCGGAATATGTTGGCGCTATACAAATAAAGTTTATTATTATTATTATTATTACAGCATTGTATCCGTGTCTAATAAAAGATAATAACGGGCGATTTCCTTTTAGGTTTCGGGTGACCATATAGTTTTTCCGGGACGAATCTCCGTATTTAGGGCAGAATCGCCCTTTAAGGTGGCACCCGGGATCGGGGACAGAGACGTTTTCTATTACCAGGGAGGAAAGGAAAATTCTGCTTTGTGAGCAGCGGAGCAGAAATTTACAGTGAGGAAAATGTTTGTAGAGGACTTCTCCAGAGACGCTGCAAGGAACACGTTCAGAAGTGCAAGGAGCGTGTCGGAAAGTTAAGCCAGAGGCCACGGGTTAACAGGGTGTGTGCGGCGGTCCTATAAACGAATACAAACCGTGTCAGATGCCTTATTACGGCTTGGGATAAACCCAGGGCTTGTCCCATCCACTGTGTGTGGAGCCTGGGAACAATCCGCCGTTACCCACCGGACGCGATTATTCATCTGTCAGCCACTATTCTGTCTGTAGATCACTAGCTCTACAGCCAGAGAATGTTGTCATCACGCCAGCGTCCCCGATTTCTGATAGTCATACAACATACGTCTTTCCACTGGGGACTCTCCCAATATTCCAAATTTGCAGACATGCAGCGGAGAAAGGAGGGGGTACGATTTACTGCCGTCGAGAGCCGACGCCTGGAACTCCTATTATAACAGTGGCCAGCAGCTCCGGACGTGTGACTCAGGGATCTTACTCACTAGCAGTGGCGGATGGTGGCGAGGAGCGGACTCCATGATGGGGGTACCATGGAGGCTCTGCTACCTTGATCCATGATGGCAGGGGAACCCCAAACTGTTATGATGCCTGAGGCAAAGTGTGAAATGGCACTTCCCCCAAACTCACAAAAAATCCCCCCTCATTTTACAGCCATTGAAACCTGCAATATACAAGATACCCAACATATATTTGTAGCGTTGAGACTTGTCTGAAGTGAGTAACAGTGTCCCCCTTAATGCCCCCAATAGTAATAGTCCCCCTTAGTGGCCCCTATAGTGATCCCCTTAATGGCCCTGTAGTAATACTACTCTGATAAGGGCTCCAAGTGTAAGTGTCCCTCTTAGTGACCCCTAAAATTAATACCTTGATAGTAGCAGCAGTAGTAATAGTGACCCCAGTAGTGGCACCAATAGTCATAGTGACCTAGTAGTGGCACCAATAGTCATAGTGACCCCCTTAATGGCCCCAGTAGTATTACTGCCCTGGTAGTGGCTCCAAAAGCAAGTGTCCTCCTTAGTGGCTCTAATAGTAATAGTGACCCCAGTAGTTGCCCCAATAGTAAGTGGCCCACTTAGCGGCCCCAGTAGTCATAGTGAGCTCCTTAATGGCCCCAGTAGTAATACTGCCCAGGTAGTGGCCCCAATAGTAAGTGGCCCCCTTACTGGAACCAATAGTAATACCTCATTAGTAGCCCCAGTAGTAGTAGTAACCCCATTAGTGGCCCAGTAGTAATAGTGTCCTCCATAGTGGCCACAGTAGTACAATAAGCCCTATAATGGCCCCAGTAGTAGTAGTGTCTACTGTTAGTTGCATTAGGAGTAATAGTTATCGTCATAATGGCCCCTGTAGTAACTGTGGTTCCCCTTTAGTTGCCCCAGTACTAATAGTGACCCCCTATTACTGGTGCCAGTAGAAATTGTGCCCGTTAGTGGCCCCAGTAGTAAAAATGTTTCACATAGTGGTCCCAATAGTAACAGTGACCCCCATAGTGGCCCCAGTAATAATTGAACTCCTGATAGTGGCCCTAATAGTAAGTGACCCCCAATAGTGGCCCCAGTAATAATAGTGACCTCCATAGTGGCTTTAGTAGTAATAGTGACCCTGAGGCAGCAAGCCGACAGCTATTGCTCTGTAGTTCTGGTGCAGTTGTTGGCCTGTATGCAGTGCAAATACTAGGAAGAGAAGTCAGACTATGAGTACAGCAGTAGGGGCACTCCTTGCTGCTGGACCAGAGCTACAGAGCAAGTGTGTCAAATGCTTATCAGGTTGCTGCCTGGCTGGCTCACAGGTGGCAATTATTAATATGGCTGGCAAAAAAAATAACTGCCGCCGCCCCTCTGAGATCCTGCAGACCACCAGCTGGGGGCAGTGGTCTCAGCACACTTCAGGGCAAGGGCACACCTGCATGAAAGCAGTCATACAAGGTGGAGGTCTCCAACCTATGGTTCCTTAACTGTTGTGAAACTTCAATTCCCAGCAGGTCGTTGAGATTGTAACAGTGTATTGTGGTTACGCCTGAATCTCTACAAGCCTGCACCTAGTGTCAGACTGAGGGACCTGTGGCCACAGAAGACATTGTATGGACCGATCATAGTACATAGAAAATGGGATTGCATTGCAAAAAATAGAATGTGTCCCCCAAAGGAGGGGCTCTGTGTTTGTTCTCCCCCCCATTAGTTTTCCACTACTCCCCTCGCCTGCTAACACAGCCCCCCTATGCAGTGCAGTCTGGCACAGTTTCTCCTCATCGCATAACACAGGAGATGGTACCAACCGGAGCTGGGTCCCTTCTCTCCAGGGGCCACATGCAGCCAAATGGTCTATTTATATATAGCACATACGGGGTTGTCTAGTTGCAAACTACTGGTGGCCTATTCTTATTTTCAGATCTCACATAATACCATTTTGGCATCTTTATACATCTATAACGCACGAGAAGGGCTTGGAAGCAGTTGGACAATGTATTGCAGGCTCAGACCTTTCACCGGGGTGTGCACGGGTTGTCTTCACTCTGTTCTAATACATCATTATGAACAATTATTTTGTCTTAAGGGGTGTATTCTATCGACAACGTCAGGGGACCGCCATGGGTTCCAATGTGGCTCCCACTTACGCCAACATCTATATGGGGGTCTTTGAGGACAGCCACGTGTATACCTCCATTTATTGGTGTAGGGTTCAGGGTTGGTGGAGGTACATTGATGATATCTTTGTCCTTTAGGAGGGTACACAGGCAGATCTACTAGCATTTCAGATGGAGATCAGTCGGGTGTATCCCGAGTTACAATTCACACTATAAATACTTACTCCGGGGAGAATATTCAATTCTTGAATGTATTCATTTCAAAACAAGGAGATAGTCTGGAGACAGATAGGAATAATCTATTGGCTTACCAAAACTAGTATCTACGCAGGATGTTGGACTCTCTTCCATTGAGCCAATTACTCCGGGTTAGGAGCATAGTTAATTAACAGTTCATTGTTCGGTGCCTGAAACAAATATGCACCAAATTATTGGCTAGGGGTTTTCCCCCGAATCTCTAGTTTATGAATCCTGTAGAAAAATGAAATTTATTGATCACAGCACCCTATTAGAACCATGTGTTGGAATCTGTAAATTGAGACGTATTCCTTTTGTTCCAACATTTGAGCTCATGAGTGGGTGGATTTCAAGCGTCGTTAGACCCTAAAAATAAGCCCTACCCTGTTTTTTCAGGATTTTTAGAGAGGCTTGAAATATAAGCCCTACCCTGAAAATAAGGCCTCACTGCATTACATAGGGAAAAAAAGGATACATTACCTAACAGGCTCGGTCCACGTCCCTCCAGCTGAACTCCAATACTCTAATGCGCTTCTTGCAGTCCTCGGCCGCCCACAGAAGATCACTTCCTGGTTACGGGATTCATAAATGCTCCCTGCAGGAAGCGATGGCTCCGATTGGCTGAGCAGTGCTGAAGAACCAATCAATGCAGCACTTGATGAACCATTTATGAATTGGCCAATCAATGCCATGGCTCAGCCAATTTATAAATCCTGCCTCCATAATGCGATGACTGTGATCGGTTCATCACACGCCGCATTGATTGGGTGAGCAGCGGTCAAAGAACCAATCACAGGCATCGCATTGGTTCATCAAGTGCTGCATTGATTGGCTGAGCAGTGCTCGTGAACCAATCAGAACCATCGCTTCCTGGTGGCCGAATTTATGAATCCCATAACCAGGAAGTGATTTTCTGTGGGCGGCCGAGGACTGCAAGAAGCGCATTGGAGCTCCGGAGAGCAGTAGAAGAGGCCTGGACCGAGCCTGCTAGCGCCTCTTTTGGGGAAAAAAATATATAAAACAGGGTTTTATTTTCGGGGAAACACGGTAATGCGAATATTGAGGAATTCTCAGTTCCACCCATTATGTCATATAGACGTGGGTCGAACCTGAAGGATAAGTTGGTACACTCCATCCACATAAAGAAGGATACATCGAGACAAATGGTTCTACATCCAGCTAAGATGGGGAATTTCCATTGCCTGAATTGCTCATGCTGCCACAATCTCCTGAAAGGGGATAAGTTTCGTCACCCTTTGGCGAGTGAAGTTTTTGACATTAGGTCAACGTATACTTGTACCTTCTCTTTTGTGATATATCTGATCAGTTACCCATATGGCTTATAGCTATGTGGGGAGAAACCCCAATGGAGGTAAGGTGAAGAATCGTAAAACATAAGAACACTATATGAACTGGGAATATCGATCTCCCAACAGACATTTTTCTGAGAAGGGGCACTCAGTCAACTGAGGTTCCGGGAAATCGATCATGTGCCTCCATCCATTAGGGGTGGAGATTGGGTCAAGTTATTAAAGAAAAAAGAACTGAGATGGAATTTCTTTGTTGGACAGTTTGTCACCAAAAGAATTGAACCTTGGATGTGCTTCCATATGTAGAGCATCAGCCTTTGCTCATTTTGCTACTGCCAAGTGTTTTATGTATGTTTTTAATTTATTTACATTCTCTTCTTCATTTAGGGTTTATGGTGGATGTCGTGGGAGATGACTTTTTTGCTTTTCTGCATGACCCACAATTGGATAATTGATCTTGAGAAGTGATAAATATTCAGGGTATTCCTCACTGTATTGATTTGGTATCTTATGTTTTTCTCTTACCCTTTGGTTTATGATCATGTACGGAGAAACCCCCTATTGAATTAAAAATGATCTTCGCAGACGTGGATATAAGCGATGATTCTTTTTCTATAGGGATTAGAGATGAGCGAGCGTACTCGCTAAGGCAAACTACTCGAGCGAGTAGTGCCTTATTCGAGTACCTGCCTGCTCGTCTCTAAAGATTCGGCTGCCGGCGGGGGGCGGGGAGCGGCGGGGTGGAACGGAGGGGAGATCTCTCACTCCCTCTCTCCCCCCCGCTCCTCCCTGCTCACCGCCACAACTCACCTCTCACCCGCGCCGGCAGCCGAATCTTTAGAGACAAATGGGCAGGTACTCGAATAAGGCACTACTCGCTCGAGTAGTTTGCCTTAGCGAGTACGTTCACTCATCTCTAATAGGGATCCCTCTAATTTTTTCACATCAAAAATTTTTTATGAGCTATTCAGATTGGGGTGAATCTCATGTACATGCTCTTTTGTATATGACTTCAGTTTTGGGTTATGTCCCTTTGGTTGGGATACTCCCAGTGCTAGGGTCCTTTTAGAGTAATGTTAACTTAGGATAATTTTTTTTCTTAGTGTATTAAACAGTTGGGGATGGACTTTTACTGTGGTATTCATGTTTTGGAGCTCAGAGAGAGAATGGAGTGGCTGCATAGGGGATCTGACTTGTGTCCAATTTGCCTGATCTTGGGGCTGGCGCATATATATATGATGGCGTTAATATCGTGTTCTACATATGAGCGAATTGAATACTGTGCAAGTTTTGGATCTGGCGTCTGCACAGTTTCTCTAGTTAAATGCAGCCACAGTGCTATTATTCACATGTTTACATGAGATTATGCACTTGGCCCTGCGCAAGCGCAGAGCTGTTCTTAAATGCTGATACCACAGACTTTAGCTCCATGTTTTTGTGATGTTGCGCATGGGGCTCTGTGCGCAGTTTTGCCATTTGAGTGCCAAGGTTAATACTGCTATGCACCTGCTCTCGCGAGAGTATGCACTCGGTCCCGCACATGTGCAGTGATGCCTTTGGATGCTCGTGCCGGCACTGTTGGCGCCGGGAAGCCCCTGGATGCATGCCCCTGATATAGGGGACGTCTATTCTAAATGAGTGCCTGGACATCACAGACTCATGTGAGGAACCATATTGGGGTATTAGTGTAGTATATCTCCACCAAAAGTATGGGTTGGCTGGGCTCACCTACAGGTAACGCCCAGGTAATGCCCCAAGCTGGCAAAATCTCCTGATTGGCGGCGGAGACATACTACACTAGTACCGCTCTGTACTAGTATCCCAGCTCCAGCATCACTACAGCCAGGAAGCTCCCTCCAGACACTCCTCGCGACTGGTGCCGGACCAGAGGGCTAACACTTCGGCACCTGTCCGGATGTGGAGGAGGGCTGACACTCTGGCATCGGGCTGACACTCAGCTCCGGCATAACTACAGCCAGGAAGCTCCCTCCGGACACTCCTCATGACTGTCACCAGACCAGAGGACTGACATTCTGGCATCGGTCGGGATGTGGAGGAGAGCTGACACTCCGGCAGTGGTGAGGATGAGGAGGAGGGCTGTGAGCTGCCTACTAGTACTGAGCGGTATGTGTCCTCCGCCAATAGGGAGCTTTTGCCAGCTTCGGGCCTGACTTGGGCGTTACCTGTAGGTGAGCCCGGCCAATCCATACTACCGGTGGAGACATACTGTACTAATATCCCATGCTGGATCTGTTTATTACCACCACAACATCGCCACTGTTCACTTTGAAGAAAGATCAGCTGTTGGGTGGAAGCGGTTCTGTATGGGTGTTCTCTGTTTGCTACCCTTCTGTGATTAGTGTTTCTTTTGTACATTTGACTATAAATGTTTGTGTGATACACATGCTTTTATGCTTGATAAAGATTCCTTGAGTTGAAACGTTGCCATCTGTTCTTCTGGGAGGAATAAAGAGGATTTGTTTTGCAATGCTGTCACATTTCTCTATTTTTGGCTATACTTTGGACCTTGGATTTAGGTTCTAGTGTGACTTTGCATTGTTATTGCCCTGCTAGAGACAGTTTGCAGGATTGTGCTGCTGGCATCCGCTTCTCTGTTTGTTGTCTATTAGTATAGATCCTCAACAGTAGATCTGGATCTCAGGATCCCCATCGATCAGTACTGGGCTGGTGCATTCATGCACTGAGCTGATTCCTATTGCAGTGGCCAGGCTTCATATTGCAGGCCAAGTTTTCATTCATTTCAATGGTAGCTAAGTGTCGGGGTCCCGAGAGACAAACCCTCTGCTGATCTATTACTGATATATACAGATGAGCGAGCACGCTCGTTTAAGGCTGTTACTCGATCGAGTAGCAGTCTTATCGAGTAACTGTGTACTCGCACTAGCATCTCTCTCTCCTCCCGCTCCCCACCCCGCTGGCCCCCGCGTGCTGCTCAGGCGAGTACACAGTTACTTGATAAGACTGCTACTCGATCGAGTAATAGCCTTAAACAAGTGTGCTCGCTCATCTCTACTGATAAACTTTCTAGTAGAGATGAATAGTCCATCAGTAGATTACAACTAGACAATGCCTGCAACTTTCTAATAGTATTTGTTATTGAATTCTTCACCATTTTCTAAATTTCTGCTTGCTGTCAGAGTATGGAAACCCATTTTAGCCTACTCTTGATCACACCACTTGAGCTGATATGTGCTCACCAAGGACTGTCCACACTGATACACTGCAACGAGTCCATCTGCTGAGTAAGTAGGAGCAGGTCTAGATGAGTTCTTAGATCAGAACAGTTTCTCATTCATTCACAGTAAGCTGAGATTTTAAAATGTAAAAGGAAGTAAAAGCAAAAATGTATTAGAAACCTTGCAGAAGTTTTCATCCTTTAAATACAGAAAACAAGTCACTGTCCCTTTAAGACCTTCGGGAAGATTTGGCGATGCATCGCTCTTTACTCACGGCTGCCAGTCATCTCACTCATTTCCAGTGAATTAAAAAAATAACAAAACACAAAATAAAATGTTCTCGTCGGGGGTGTAAAGTTTATGATGAATCATAGAATTTTCCTTGGTAAAGTCAGTGCACACCCCAAGCACCACGGCGTGACGTAATCACAGTGCCATCCTGCCAGGGAACCAGCTCCTCGTAGATCCCGCGGCCCAGCGCTGAAAATATGACAATGTAAATACAGCAGTCATTAATCTGAGTCCCAGCGGCTGTTCCCACTGTCCGGAGCGAGAGTTCCCTGGGAGTCGCTGCTTTTTCACGATTTCGCAGTTGTATTATTTTTTCGCGGGGCAGAGGTCCAAGCAAATTCCATTGCTGCCATTTTTAAAGCAGATTGTACGGGCTCCGCTCAGATATCTTACCGTATATGGCTGTGGAACTCCAAATTCCCTATGTGCCTCGTCCGAAGATCCAAGTTCCTGCATCCTGCCAACACAAACATTACAATGGTCAGTAATCATCCTCAGCCGCGATTGGGGGGGTGGTGAACCCCAAAATGTTCCCTTTATTGTTCACCCATTGAGTAAAACCACGTCCTCTGCCACCTCCCAGCAACTCCCGTGTACGATGATTATGACCGCCATATAGACGGCAAATGTTCATTCTACACTACCAAAACCTCAACAATAGGACAACACAACAAATGTCATCATAACAATAGAAGTATCACAACTACAAGGTACAAAATAACACATAATGCTGGAGACCGAAACCGTCATTAACTACAGGTCTTTATACAATGATACATAGGGGGCAGTATTAGGGTGACTACCCACTACAGTTTTTTTTTCACTGTGAAATTCGCAGCGTTTTTTTTTTCTGCAGGGGTCTATGGGACTTGTAATGTTAAAATCGCGATTTTGCGGTAAATTGCGATTTTGCGTGATTGCGATTTTAACATTACAAGTCCCATAGACCCCTGCAGAAAAAAAAACGCTGTGAATTTCGCAGTGAGAAAAAAAAACTGTAGTGGGTAGTAACCCTTAGCCTGGGTTCACACAGGGTGGATATGCTGCGGTTTTGCCGCGGATTGCCGTTGCATATCCGCACTGCGGCAAAACTGCTGCGTTTGCAGTGCAATACAGCACAAATGAGTTTTGCAAAAAAGCTGTTCTCACAAGGCAGATTTTTTCCACACAGCTGCACTGCGGTGCGTTTTGTACAAAGGAGCAGTATTATAGTACTTATATTCTGGTACATAGGGGGCAGTATTATAGTAGTTATATTCTTGTACATAGTAGCAGTAATATAGTATTCATATTCTTGTACATAGGGAGCAGTATTATAGTAGTTATATTCTTGTACATGGGGGGCAGTTTTATAGTAGTTATATTCTTGTACATAGTAGCAGTATTATAGTAGTTGTATTCTTGTACATAGGAGCAGTATAATAGTAGCTATATTCTTGTACATAGGAGACAGGAATATAGTAGTTATGTGCTTGTACATTGAAGGCAGTATTATAGTAGTATTATTCTTGTACATAGGGGGGCAGTATTATAGTAGTTATATTCTTGTACATAGGGGGGCAGTATTAGTAGTATTATTCTTGTACATAGGGGGGCAGTATTATAGTAGTTGTATTCTTGTACATAGGAGCAGTATTATAGTAGTTATATTCTTGTACATAGGAGACAGGAATATAGTAGTTATGTGCTTGTACATTGAAGGCAGTATTATAGTAGTATTATTCTTGTACATAGGGGGGCAGTATTATAGTAGTTATATTCTTGTACATAGGGGAGCAGTATAATAGTAGTTATATTCTTGTACATAGAAGGCAATATTATAGTAGTTATATTCTTGTAAATAGGAGACAGGAATATAGTAGTATATTCTTTTACATAGGGGGCAGTATTATATTAGTTATATTCTTGTACATAGGGGCAGTATTATAGTAGCTATATTCTTGTACATAGGGGGCAGTATTATAGTAGTTATATTCTTGTACATAGGGGGCAGTATAATAGTAATTATATTCTTGTACATAGGGGGCAATATTATAGTAGTTATATTCTTGTACATAGCTGAGATATTATAGTAATTATATTCTTGCACATAGAGGGAAGTATTATAGTAGTTATATTCTTGTACATAGGGGGCTGTATTATAGCAGTTATACTCTTGCACATAGGGGGCAGTATTATAGTAGTTATATTCTAGTACAAAGTTGGCAGTATTATAGTAGTTATATTCTTGCACATAGCAGCACTATTATACTAGTTATATTCTTGTACATACGGTAAGAGCAGTATTATAGCAGTTATATTCTAGTACATAGGGGGAAGTATTATAGTAGTTATATTCTTGCATATAGGGGGCAGTATTACAGTAGTTATATTCCTGTACACAGGGGACAGTATTATAGCAGTTCTATTCTAGTACATAGGGGGCAGTGTTATAGTAGTTATATTTTTGTACATAGAGGGAAGTATTATAGTAGTTATATTCTTGCATATTGGGGGCAGTATTATAGTAGTTATATTCTTGTACATAGGAGACAGGAATATAGTAGTTATGTGCTTGTACATTGAAGGCAGTATTATAGTAGTATTATTCTTGTACATAGGGGGGCAGTATTATAGTAGTTATATTCTTGTACATAGGGGGGCAGTATTATAGTAGTTATATTCTTGTACATAGGGGGCAGTATTATAGTAGTTATATTCTTGTACATAGGAGACAGGAATATAGTAGTTATATGCTTGTACATAGAAGGCAATATTATAGTAGTTATATTCTTGTAAATAGGAGACAGGAATATAGTAGTTATATTCTTTTACATAGGGGGCAATATTATAGTAGTTATATTCTTGTACATAGGGGCAGTATTATAGTAGTTATATTCTTGTACATAGAGAGCAGCATTATAATAGTTATATTCTTGTACATAGGGGGCAGTATAATAGTAATTATATTCTTGTACATAGGGGGCAATATTATAGTAGTTATATTCTTGTACATAGCTGAGATATTATAGTAATTATATTCTTGCACATAGAGGGAAGTATTATAGTAGTTATATTCTTGTACATAGGGGGCTGTATTATAGCAGTTATACTCTTGCACATAGGGGGCAGTATTATAGTAGTTATATTCTAGTACAAAGTTGGCAGTATTAGGGTGCCCACCCACTGGCGATTTTTTTCCCTGCGAAATTCGCAGCATTTTTTTCTCTGCAGGGGTCTATGGGACTTGTAATGTTAAAATCGCGATCGCGCAAAATCGCAATTTACCGCGAAATTACGATTTTGCGCGATCGTGTGACCGGCGCCGAAAAATCGGCCCAAAAATCGCCCGAAAATCTGCTCCTAGCCGCGTTTCATTAGAAACGGGCCGGAGCTGTCCAGCGCATTGCATTCAATGGAGCCGGCAATACAGCGGCTCCATTGAATGCAAGCGCTGCGGGCGAGTGTGGGATGAATTGTCGGGAAGGGGTTAAATATATAACCCCTTCCCTGCAATGCATCCTTAAATGTGAAAAAATTTAAAAAAAGGATGTACTCACCTGCTCCCGGCAGCTGGAGATCCCCGCGGCCGGCCTGCAGTGGGTGTGAAGGGGTGTGACTCAGGCTTGCCCCTGATTGGCTCAGCGCTGAGCCAATCAGAAGCAAGTCTCAGTCACACCCATTCATGAATTCATGAATGGGTGTGACTGAGATCTGCCTCTGATTGGCTCAGGCTGAGCCAATCAGGGGCCAGTCTGAGTCACACCCCTTCACACCCACTGCAGGCCGGCCGCGGGGATCTCCAGCTGCCGGGAGCAGGTGAGTACATCCTTTTTTTTTATTTTTTCACATTTAAGGATGCATTGCAGGGAAGGGGTTATATATTTAACCCCTTCCCGACAATTCATCCCGCGCATGCCGGCAGCCCATTGCTTTCAATGGAGTCGGCTGTATTGCCGCTCCATTGAATTCAATGGGCAAACATTGTTCTTCTCTGCCACAGCTGTTACAGCTGTGGCAGAGAAGAATGATTTGTCTTCTGTATGTTCTCAATGGGGTCGGCGCTGCTGCCTCCGGCCCCGTTGAGCGCATATAGAGAAGAGAACAGGAATCGCAGATCGCAGATAGGTGCGATCTGCGATTTCTGTTCTCTAATTTATCGGACGAGCGCATAAAAAGCGCTCATGTGTCTGATACCATTGCAAAGCAATGGTTTTAAAAAATCGCCGGACGCATGCGCATGCGCAAATCGCGGCAATAAACGCCCGTGTGACTAAGCCCTCACGTAGAAGGCAGTATTATAGTAGTTATATTCTTGTACATAGGGGGCAGTATTATGATATTTACATTCTTGAACATAGTAGCAGTATTATAGTAGGTATATTCTTGTACATAGAGGGTAGAATTACAGTAGTAAAATTTTTGTACAAAAGAGCAGTAATATAATAATTATATTTTTGTACATAAAGGGCAGTATTTAGGCAGTTATGCTCTTGCATATAGGAGCAGTAATATAGAGGTTGTATTATTGTATATAGGTGGCAGTATTATAGTAGTTATATTTTTGAACATAGAAGGCAGTATTATGCAAGTTATATTTTGTACATAGGAGGAGTATTATGTTAGTTATGTTTTTGTACATAGGGGGTAGTATTACAGTAGGTATTTTCTTGTACATAGGGTCATTATTATCGTATTTATATGCTCCTACAAAGAGGGCACTAATATAGTAGTTATATTCTTGAGCATAGGGGGCAGTGTTATAGTAGTTAAATTCTTGTACATAGGGGTCAGTATTATACAAGTTATATTGTTGTGCATAGGTGGCGTATTATGGTAGTTTTATTGTTGTACATAGGTGGTGGTATTACAGTAGTTACAATCTTGTACATATGAGCAGTATTATAGTATTTATATTCTTGTACATAGGGGGTAGTATTCTAGTATTTATATTTGTGTACATATGGACCAATATTATAGTAGATATATTTTTGTATATAGATGGCAGTGTTATGGTAGTTATGTTTTTGTACATAGGAGCAGTATTACAGTATTTACAATCTTGTACATAGGAGCAGTATTATAGTAGTTATATTTTTGTACATAGGAGGCAGGATTTAGGCAGTTATACTCTTGCATATAGGAGCAGTAATATAGAGGTTGTATTATTGTATATAGGAGTCGGTATTATAGTAGTTATATTCTTGAACATAGAAGGCAGTATTATACAAGTTATATTTTTGTGCATAGGGTGCAGTGTTATATAAGTTATATTCCTCTACAAAGAGGGCAGTATTATAGTAGTTATATTCTTATATGGAGGAGTAGTATTATAGTAGTTATATTTTTGTACATAAGAGCAGTATTATAGTAATTATATACTTGAACATAGGAGCAATATAATTGTAGTTATATTTTTGTACGTAGAGGGAGAATTTTAGTAGTTATATTCTTGCACCTAGGGGGCAGTTTTATAGTACATACGGGGCAAGATTTTACTTTATATTCTCATGCGTAAGGAGCAGTATTATAGTAATTATATTCTTGTACATCAGGGGCAGTATTATGGTAAATATTTTCTTGAACATGGGAGGCAGTATTGTAGTAGATATATATTCATGTTAGTAGTTGGCAGTATCATAGTAGCTATACATAAAAGGTACATAGGGGGCAGTATTATAGTAGTTATATTGTTGTACAGAAAAGGCAATACTATAGTTGTTCTGTTCTTGTACATAGGGGGCAGGATTATAGTAGTTATATTCTTGTACAAAGGGGGCAGTATTATAGTAGTTATATTCTTTGCCTAGGGGCAGTATTATAGTAGTTATATTTTTCTGCAAAGAGGGCAGTAATATAGTAGTTATATGGTTGTACATCACGGGTAGTATTATAGTACTTATATTCTTATACAAAAAGGACATTATTTAGGCAGTTATACTCTTGTATTATAGAGGGTATATTGTTGTATATAGCAGGCAGTATTATAGTTATGCTCTTGTAAAGAGGAGCAGTATTATAGTAGATAAATTCTTTTACAGAAAAGGAAGTATTATAGTAGTTATATTCTTGTACATAGGAACAATATTATAGTAGTTATATACTTGTACATAGGGGGCAGTATTATAGTAGTTATATTCTTGTACGTAGGCGGGCAGTATTATAGTAGTCATATTCTTGTAGATAGGAACAGTATTATAGCAGTTATACCCTTGTACATAGGAGCACTATTATAGTAGTTATATTTTTGTACATAAGAGGCAGTATTATGGCAGTTATATTCTTATACAAAGTAGGCGCTAATATAGTAGTTATATTCTTGTACATACGGGGCAGTATTATAGTAGTTATATTCTTGTACATAGGGGGCAGTATTATAGTAGTTATATTCTTGTACATAGGAAGTAGTATAATAGTAGTTTTATTCTTGTACATAGGAGGCAGTATTATAGTAGTTATATTCTTGTACATAGGAGGCAGTATTATAGTAGTTATATTCTTGTACATAGGAGCAGTATTACAGTAGTTATATTATTGTACATAAGGGGCAGTATTATAGTAGGTATAATCTTGTACATAGGAGGCAGTATTATAGTAGTCATATTTTTGTACTTAGGGAGTAGAATTATAATAAGTATATTGTTTTATTGTACTTATTGATTGTCATCCAGCTTTTCCAGGTACAGAGAAAACTCAGAAACAGCCACAAAGAATAGTTGCGGAGACATAGTCTCATATTTAATGTACTTCATTTGTCTTTTAATGCCCTTTTCAAAATGTACCTATCTATTGTGGACTGTTTCGCCAGTGGAATGTCAGATTCTCACACATCTCCGCCACAAGCATTTCCTTCTAGATACCTGAGAATCTTCTCTTGTGTTAAAATCAAACCATGAAGATTATGCAGTAGAGAGACCAGCATCTTTGTACTGAGCGGTTCTGTTTTTACCTGCTATACAGACATAAGTTATCGATGAGACTGATAAAAGATGCATGTTATTGGCTATTGGAGCAGAATGGTGTGTGTCAGCTTCGGTCATGAAAATGGCTAAATGACCCTTTTTTGCCTCAAAATAATAGTGACAAGATGTTAGTTTGTGTCTCGGGCCCGCGGCACTGACCTTTTTCTGTGAACTTGGCTTCGTCACTTCTTTTTCTTTCTCCTTCACGCATAAAAAAATGAGTTTGGTGGGAAATGCCAACGTGTTTTATAAGCGATCGCAGCGTCTCAGGGCTGAGAACATTCACAGAACTCAGGTGATAAAGAGATGCAATGGAGGTCGGTGGCAGGGATAGATTGTAGAGGTCTGCAGTCCGCATGATGGGAGTATCAGCTCCCGTCAATCCAAGGATAGAAATAGTAGAGTTCTTAATGCAGCTCTGGGTATAACTTGAGGATAATAGACAACAAAACTTAGAATCAGTACAAGGTAAGTAGAGCAAATAATTTACAAAGATGCTTCTTATTATAGTGGCAGCCAGCAGAATATCGACTGCAGCTCTGGATGTGACTTGAGTAGTGGAAATGATGTAACAGCAGAATAGTAACTGAAGTTTTAGATGTGAGTGGAGATTAAGACATGATGTAACAGCTGAATAGTGACTGCTGCTCTGTATGTGACTGCAGCATAAGGCACAATGTAACAGCAGAATAGTGACTGCAGCTCTAGATGTGATTGGAGAATAAGAAATGATGTACCCACAGAATCGTGACTTCAGCTCTGGATGTGACTGGAGTATAATGCAGGTTAGGTGTCAGGATCATACAGCAGAAGTAAAGACACAGATCTGAAGCAGGTGGATGGTGGGGTTGCTATGACGCATTGGTGACAGACAGTAAGAGGCAGCAGATTTTTTTCGGAACAAATACAATTTTACTAAACAATTAAGATAATTTTACGTCCCTTCATAGGAGAGTCGGAGTATTTAAAAGGGTTGTCCAGTTGTAAACTACTGATGGCCTATCAGCAGGACAGACCATCAATAGTAGATCAGCAGGGGTCTGCCACCAAGGATCCCCACCAATCAGCTATTTTCTGGGTCTGTGGTGTTCATAAAATGAGCTAATTTCTGTAGGAAGCAGACAGCTTCGTTCTCACTGCAGTGGCCAGACTTGGTATTGCAGGCCAAGTTTCCATTCACTTCAATGTGAGCTGGGCCTGCAATACCAAGCCTGGCCACTACAGTGAGAATGGAGCTATCTGCCTCCTGCAGAAATTAGTTCAGTGCGCAAGCACACAGGTCAAGAAAACAGCTGCTTGGCAGGCGTCCGTGGCAACAGACCCCTACTAATCCACTATTGATGACTTATCCTGTTGATAGGCCATCAAAAGTTTATAAATGAACAATCCCTTTAAATGTTGCAAAAGGTTTAACTGGAATTCACTTTTATAACATACATATCCACATAACCATATTAGGGCATCACTTTCGCGAGACGAGGCACTTCAAACTTCTCTAATACAGTGTTGCCTTGGGTTAAGAGTTTAATCTGTTCTGTGACGGAGCTCTTAACCCAAAACACTCGTAAGTCAAATCAATTTTCCCCATTGAAATGAATGGAAAAGCCATTAATCCGTTCTGGATCGCGAAGCTCTCCGTCTGATTTCAATGGGGATGGCGTTGCCCCACTGAAAGCAATAGGACGCCAGCACCCCCGCACTGATTTCCGGGGAAGGACTTTAAATATAAGCCCTTACCTGAAAATCATCCCTAGCTGCTGTAAAAAAATTTAAAAAATATATACTCACCTGTCCACTGTTGCCAGGGCTCAGGTGCATCTAGCCGCCACTTGTTCTCCCTGCGGTGCTCTTAAGCTTTTCAGCGAGCAGGGATTAAAAATGCAGGGAGAACAAGCGGCGGCTAGACACGCCTGAGCCCCAGCAACAACGGACAGGTGAGTATATATTTTTTACTACAGCTAGGGATGTTACATATTTAAAGCCCTTCCCCGAAAATCACTGCAGGGCTTGCTGGCAGGCCATTGCTTTCAATGGGGCCACCGGCAGCAGCAGCGGCCCCATTGAGAGCAAGGCTCTTAACCCAAGTTTTTGCTCTCAAGTCAAAGGAAAATTCGGGAGAGAGCCTGCTCTCAAGTCAAAAAGCTTGTACGTTGAGGCACTCTTAACCCAAGGCATCACTGTACTAACCCCTATCGTTGTAGTACTCCATACTCATCCTCGCACTGCATACTAGATTCTGGAAGGTCCGCGGCCTCATGCACCATAAGTGTCAGACTAGATCACCAGTTTAGGAGTCCTGCATCACTATAGACTCAACGCACCGTAGGTGCAAATAGAGATCCACATTACAATATGGCTGTCTCACATATACCACAACCTACGCATAGCGCTGTTACCCCGGAGTGCCTTGTTCTCCCATAACGGTACATATATCACATATCTCCTAGTATATCCCGTATCGTCACAGTTTCACTTTGCACACAATCCCACATTCCCTGTATCGCAGTCCCTTCCAGGAAGATACTTCCTCAGTCACATCAATCCGTCATGGTCCCTATTGTACGGAGAATTCATGTGTTTATCAAGGAGAAGACAATCCTAGATCGCGTGTAGAAGTCAGGGCCCATAGGAGAAATACAAATCACACCAGCCTTGTTGCGGTATCAAATGATTTCTAATGTATTAAAAGGTGCATGTGGTTTATATACCATAAATGACATCACAGGAAAAGTACATACCTCCAAGATTAATAAGAATACATAACAGGGTACAACTAAAATGTTTAACATAAGTTACACCTTTTAAGGTGTAACTATAACATACAAAGAAACCATTATGAATTAAGTGAAAAGGAATGCAAGGGAGGCAGTCTGAGAGACTGTCTTATCTTCTGTCTGTCTCTATCCCTACCATTTACTGGTATAGAAAGGTTTGGTTTAACCCCTTCACTACTTATACTAGCATCATGCTATATCTTTCTAGTCTACAATCTAATAGAAAAACAATTAACTGATACATTGATCTACAATTTTCTTAACACCTATAGTGTGCACACTATCGTCTTCTTGGACCAGTCATGTGCATCCTACAGCTTGCGCCATTCTTTTGGGTCCATTGTGCTCTTGTCTGCTTTGGGACCAAGTCCTGGTGGGAAGGGAGACTCTCTTTCCTTCCACATGGAGTGTCATTATCAGCCCCTGGGTCATCAGAGCTCTTTTGCTGGCAACTTGCATCTTCGGCCCTCTAGTCATCAAGACCCTTTTCTGCACTGCTTTCCCCATGCTGCTTCCCAGTCTGGGAACCACGCTACACATGCCGCTCACAAAGGCTGCCTCTGGCTCCTCTGCCCTGCTGCTGCGGCCACACCTCACTAATGCTTCTCACACCCTTGTAGCTGCATTGGCTTACACAGTGGGATGCAGTTTATAATTTAGTTATACAGTCACAGTGCCCCCATAACACCTGTCACAGTGCTCCCATAAAAACAGCTACAGTGATCCCATAATACCTCATGCTGTGAGAGGGGAAGGGGAGGAGGGGGTGATGTTACAATCTCTGTGTCTAGTCAGGCTGTGAGAGTGGAAGAGGAGGAGGAAATAGTGTTACAATCGCTGTGCCTCATCATGCTGTGAAAGAAGGGGAAGATGTTACAATCTCTGTACCTTGTCATGCTGTCAAAGAATAGGGGGAGGAGGGTGAACTGCTATTATTCCTGTCCCTCATGTTGCAAGAGGGGAAATGGAAGAGGGGTGATATTGCAATCACTGTTCCTCATCATGCTATAAGATGGGAAGAAGAAGGAGGTGATGTTACAATTGCTATGCCTCATCATGCTGTGAGAGGGTAAAGAGAGAAGGGGGTGATGATAAAATCCCTGTGCTTCATCTTGCTGTGAAAGAAGTTAGAGAAGGAGGGGTTGATATTACCATCACGGTGCCTCATCATGCTGTGGGAGGGGAAAGAGAGAAGGGGGTGATCTTACAATTGCTGTGCCTCATCATGCTGTGAGAGGGGAAGAAAAGAAGGGGGTGACCTTACAATTGCTGTAGCTCATCATACTGTGAGAGGGGAAGGAGAGAAGGGGGTGATCTTACAATTTCTGTGCCTTGTCATGCTGTGAGAGGGGAAAGAGAGGACAAGTTGATGTCACAATAACTCTATGTCATCATGCTGTGAGAAGGAGAGAGTGATGATATAATCCCTGTGCCTCATCATGTTGTGAGAAAGGAAGGGAAAAGGGGGTGGGATTACAATCACAGTGCTTCACAATGCTGTAAGAGAGGAAGGGGAGGAAGAGGTGATGTTACATTTTCTCTGCCTCCTTATGCTGTGAGAGGGATAGGGTAGGAGCGGTGATGTTACTGTCATTGTGCCTTCTCATGCTATGAGAGGGGAGAGAGAAGAGGAGGGTATGTTTCAATAGGTGTGCCTCATCATGCTGTTAGAGGGGAAGGGGAGTAGGGGCTGATGTTACAATTGTTTTAGGTCATCATGCTATAAGAGGGGAAGAGGAGGAAGATGTGATGTTACAATCCCTCTGCCTCTTCATGCTGTGAAAGGGGAAGGGTAGAGCAGGTGATCTTACAATCTCTGAGTGTCACCATGCTGTGAGAGGGGAAGAGGAGGAGAGTTGATATTACAATCATAGTGCCTCCTCATGCTATAAAAGGGGTGAGGGAAGAGGAGGGAATGTTACAATATTAGTACCTGCACATGTTGTGAGAGGGGATGAGGAGGAAGAGGTGATCCTGTAATCACTGTTTGTCAACATGCTGTGAGAGGGGAATGGGAGCAGGGTGTTCTCATACAATCCCTGAGCCTCATCATGCTGTGAGAGGGGAAGGGGAGCATAAGCAGGGGTGCATCTGATTGGCTCAGGAACATGATGGGATGTTGGAAGTTGTCAAAATGAGGATCAACATCACAGCAGTAAGAGCCCAGAAAAGTCATACATGTAGAGTCGCCATCTATATAGAACCTCTCTAACATGTTCAGGCACTATTATGGGGGGTCAAGGAGCCGAGACCCTAATGAATGCAACTGCAAAGGATCCTCTGATCATTTTAAGCCCCTCCTGTATTTTGACATTGGTAATTTACTAAAGGGGAGATAAAAAAACACAGAGTCAGTAAGGGAGCCAAGTTCAGGCTGTGCTCCTTTCTGAGCTCGAAGGGCTGCGCAGTGTCCTGCAATGACAGCAATCTAATCAGTAAACAGAATAAAGTCACCACCGCCACACCGTGCTCAGTGCCTTCACCATACTGCACTACCCTCATTCTTGCAGGGTACTTTCGGTGTTTTTTACTGGAGCAGCGAGAAGGATAAATAAAACATTATGAAGCCTTGCAGGCAGGACTCCGCCGCACGCCAGAACAGACATCCACAGATGTGGAGAAGACAAACAAACCGCCAACAGTTCAGTATTGATTAACAAGGGCGTGGAGCGCGCCGAACGTCCTGACACAGGGGACGCTGATGTGTGTAGGCCTTTCATAGCCCTCCAGGCGCAGCAGCACAACCGCAGCGCCCCCAGTTTACACAGGTTTACCAAAAATGTCTGAAGGCCTTTCATGTCCAAATAGAGGCGAGCTGGAGCACAAACAGGTATTATAGGGCCGGGAATTAACGCGTCTCCAGGGAGCGTGCCGTAAAAAGTAGCATTATAACCAACAATGGAGACACGTTACCACTCAGCGCCCAAACATTCCACCCAGATACACAGAGCCTTGTCTGAAAGGGTCTATACAGAGCAGGCAGCCAACAGCAAAGGAGCTCCAAACTCATTCACAGTGGGGACTGCAGAGAGAAACTAACGAAGAACGAGCCAGAGTTATAGAAACTATCAAACATAGCATTAGAAGATGTAGGATGGCACAGAGTATTTCAGGGGGAGAATGGGGTAATGTTGTGGGAGGATACGGACCTAGAGTTGCAAAGTGGTAGGAGCAGTGTCTCCAGCAGCACAGAGGATGTCAGGAGAGCAGTGTGATGATGTGTGGTAGGAGCAGAGTCTCCAGTAGCACAGAGGATGTCAGGAGAGGAGTGTGATGATGTGTGGTAGGAGCAGAATCTCCAGCAGCACAGGGATGTCAGGAGTGGAGTGTGATAATGTGTGGTAGGAGCAGAGTCTGCAGCAGCACAGAGGATGTCAGGAGAGCAGTATGATAATGTGTGGTAGGAGCAGAGTCTCCAGCAGCACAGATGATGTCAGGTGAGAAGTGTGATGATGTGTGGTAGGAGCAGAGTCTCCAGCAGCACAGAGGATGTCAGGAGAGGAGTGTTATGATGTGTAGTAGGAGCAGAGTCTCCAACAGCACAGATGATGTCAGGAGAGGAGTGTGATGATGTGTAGTAGGAGCAGAGTCTGCAGCAGCACAGAGGATGTCAGGAGAGGAGTGTGATGATGTGTGGTAGGAGCAGAATCTCCAGTAGCACAGGGATGTCAGGAGTGGAGTGTGATAATGTGTGGTAGGAGCAGAGTCTGCAGCAGCACAGAGGATGTCAGGAGAGCAGTGTGATAATGTGTGGTAGGAGCAGAGTCTCCAGCAGCACAGAGGATGTCAGCAGAGGAGTGTGATGATGTGTGGTAGCAGCAGAGTCTCCAGCAGCACAGAGGATGTGAGGAGAGGAGTGTGATGATGTGTGGTAGGAGCAGAGTCTCCAGCAGCACAGAGGATGTAAGGAGTGGAGTTTGACAATGCGTGGTAGAAGCAGAGTCTGTAGCAGCACAGAGGATGTCAGGAGAGGAGTGTGATGATGTGTGGTAGGAGCAGAGTCTCCAGCAGCACAGAGGATGTCAGGAGATGAGTGTGATGATGTGTCGTAGGAGCAGAGTCTCCAGCAGCACAGAGGATGTCAGGAGAGGAGTGTGATGATGTGTCATAGGAGCAGAGTCTCCAGCAGCACAGAGGATGTCAGGAGAGGAGTGTGATGATGTGTGGTAGGTGCAGAGTCTCCAGCAGCACAGAGGATATCAGGAGAGGAGTGTGATGATGTGTGGTAGGAGCAGAGTCTTCATCAGCACAGAGGATGTCAGGAGAGGAGTGTGATGATGTGTCGTAGGAGCAGAGTCTCCAGCAGCACAGAGGATATCAGGAGAGGAGTGTGATGATGTGTCGTAGGAGCAGAGTCTCCAGCAGCACCGAGGATGTAAGGAGTGGAGTTTGACAATGTGTGGTAGGAGCAGAGTCTGTAGCAGCACTGAGGAGTTCAGGAGAGCAGTGTGATGATGTGTAGTAGGTGCAAAGTCTCCATCAAAGCAGAGTGTAACAGACTTCTACATTTCTATGTAGGATGAAGCTTTTCACTTGTGATGTTTGCAGGTCATGTTGATGATTTCCCTTCTGTGGACTCGTATGCAATTATGTTTTTCGTGTCGCCGATAAATCCGTTACAACATCCGTCAACCAAGAAAGTAGTCAGCTGCATCAAACTGTAATTCCTCTTTCACATGGGCAGCAAAATCATCGCTGCAAAATAAGTGTATGTGAAGCTCATGGTTTCCGATGGTTTTATTCAGGGCTCAGTCACACGGGCGTTTTTATGCGCGTCATGTCATAAGACCTAAGTGTTACAAGCAAAACACACGAAACTGAGATGACTAATAACACACAACTACAGGAGCATGTATCAAGCTCCTCTCCCACCTCTATATAGGGGGCAGTATTATATTCTTGTACATAGGAGCAGTATTATAGTACTTATATTCTTTTACATAGCAGCAGTATTATAGTAGTTATATTCTTGTGCATAGGAGCAGTATTATAGTAGTGATATTCTTGTACATAGGTAGCAGTTTTATAGTAGTTATATTGTACATAGGCGGCAGTATTATATTAGTTACATTCTTGTACGTAGGAGACGGTATTATAGCAGTTATATTCTTGTACATAGGAGTCAGTATTATTGTAGTTATATTCTTGTACATAGGTAGCAGTATTATAATAGTTATATTCTTGTACATAGGGGGCAGTATTATAGTAGTTATATTCTTGTACATAGCAGCAGTATTATAGTAGTTATATTCTTGTACATAGGAGCAGTATTATAGAAGTTATATTCTTGTACATAGGAGGTGGTATTATAGTAGTCATATTCTTGTACATAGGGGGCAGTATTATAGTAGTTATATTCCGGTACATAGGGGGGCAGTATTATAATAGTTATATTCTTGTACATAGGAGGCACTATTATAGTAGTTATATTCTTGCACAGAGAGGGCAGTATTGTATTAGTTATATCCTTGTACATAGGGGGCAGTATTATAGTATTTTTACTTTTTTACATAGGGGGTAGTATTATAGTAGCTATATACTTGTACATAGGAGCAGTATTATAGTAGTAATATTGTTGTACATAGGAGCAGTATTATAGTAGTTCTATACATGTACATAGGGGGCAGTATTATAGTAGTTACATTCTTGTACGTAGGAGACGGTATTATAGCAGTTATATTCTTGTACATAGGAGTCAGTATTATTGTAGTTATATTCTTGTACATAGAAGGCAGAATTATAGTAGTAAAATTCTTATGCATAGGAGGCTGTATTATAGTAGCTATATTCTTTTACATAGGGGGCAGTATTATATTAGTTGTATTCTTTTACATAGGGTGCAGAATTATAGTAGTTATATTCTTATACATGGAAGTCAGTATAATACCAGGTATATTCTTGTACATAGGTTCAGTATTATAGTAGTTATATTCTTGTACATAGGAGGCAGTATTATAGCAGTTATATTCTTGTACATAGGAGGCATTATTATAGTGGTTTAATTCTTGTACATAGGAGGAGTATTATAGTAGTTTTATTCTTTTAAGTAGTAGCACTATTATAGTAGTTATATTCTTGTACATAGGGGGTAGTGTTATAATAGTTATATTCTTGTACATAGGAGCTGTATTATAGTAGTTATATTCTTGTTCATAGTAGACAGTATTATAGTAATTGTATTCTTGAACATAGGAGGAAATATTATTAGTAGGTATATTCTTGTACATAGGAGGCCGTATTATAGTAGTTCTATTCTTGTACATAGGGGTCAGTATTATAGTAGTTATATTCTGGTACATAGGAGGCAGTATTACAGTAGTTTTATTCTTGTGCATAGATTGTGGCATTATAGTAGTTATATTATTGTACAGTGGGGGCAGTATTATAGAAGTTATATTCTTGCATATAGGTATCAGTTTTTTTTGTATTTATATTCTTGTACATAGGGGGACGTATTATAGTAGTTATATTCTTGTACATAGGGAGCAGTATTATAGTAGTTATATTCATGTATATAGGAGGCATTATTATAGTAGTTATAGTCTTGTACATAGGCGGCAGTATTATAGTAGTTATATTCTTGTACATTGGGGCAGTATTATAGTAGTTATATTCAGGTATATAGGAGGCATTATTATAGTAGTTATAGTCTTGTACATAGGCGGCAGTATTATAGTAGTTATATTCTTGTACATTGGGGCAGTATTATAGTAGTTATAGTCTTGTACATAGGGGGCAATTTTATAGTGGTTATATTCCTATATAAAGGAGGCAGTATTATAGTAGTCATATTTTTTTATAAAGGAGGCAGTATTATTGTGATTATAGTCTTGTACATTGGGGCGGCAGGATTATAGAAGTTATATGTTTGTATTTAGGTAGCAGTATTATAGTAGTCATATTTTTTATATAGGAGGCAGTATTATAGTGGTTTTAGCCTTGTACATAGGGGGCAGTATTATAATAGTTATTTTCTTGTACATAGGGGGCATTATAGTAATATAGTTGTTATATTCTTTTACACAGGGAGCAGTATAAGAGTTGTTATATTCTTGTACATAGGTAGCAGTATTATAATAGTTATATTCTTGTACATAGGGGGCAGTATTATATTTGTTATATTCTTGTACATAGCAGCAGTATTATAGTAGTTATATTCTTGTACATAGGAGCAGTATTATAGAAGTTATATTCTTGTACATAGGAGGTGGTATTATAGTAGTCATATTCTTGTACATAGGGGGGGCAGTATTATAATAGTTATATTCTTGTACATAGGAGTAACTATTATAGTAGTTATATTCTTGCGCAGAGAGGGCAGTATTGTATTAGTTATATCCTTGTACATAGGGGGCAGTATTATAGTATTTTTACTTTTTTACATAGGGGGTAGTATTATAGTAGCTATATACTTGTACATAGGAGCAGTATTATAGTAGTAATATTCTTGTACATAGGAGCAGTATTATAGTAGTAATATTCTTGTACATAGAAGCAGTATTATAGTAGTTCTATACATGTACATAGGGGGCAGTATTATAGTAGTTATATTCTTGTACACGGAGCAGTATTATAGTTGTTATATTCTTATACATAGGTAGCAGTATTATAGTAGTTATATTCTTGTGCATGGGTAGCAGTATTATAGTAGTTATATTCTTGTGCATAGGTAGCAGTATTATAGTAGTTATATTCTTGTACTTAGGAGGCAGAATTATAGTAGTAAAATTCTTATACAGAGGAGGCTGTATTATAGTAGTTTTATTTTTTTTTACATAGGGGGCAGTATTATAGTAGTTATATTCTTGTACATAGGAGGCAGTATTATAGCAGTTATATTCTTGTACATAGGAGGAGTATTATAGTAGTTATATTCTTGTACATAGGGGGGCAGTATTATAGTAGTTATATTCTTGTAAATAGTAGCACTATTATAGTAGTTATATTCTTGTACATAGAGGGTAGTGTTATAATAGTTATATTCTTGTACATAATAGCAGTATTATAGTAGTTATATTCTTGTACATAGGAGGCAGTATTATAGTAGTTAAATTCTTGTACACAGTAGCAGTATTACAGTAGTTATATTCATGTACATAGGAGGCAGTATTATAGTAATATTCTTGAACATAGGAAGAAATATTATTAGTAGATATATTCTTCTGCATAGGAGCAGTATTATAATAGTTATATTCTTTGTACATAGGAGGCAGTATTATAGTAGTTTTATTCTTGTGCATAGATTGTGACACTATAGTAGTTATATTCTTGTACATAGGAGCAGTATTATGGTAGTTATATTCTTGTTCATACGACCAGTATTATAGTAGTTATATTCTTGCACATAGGGGGCAGTATTATAGCAGTTATATTCTTGTACTTAGGGGAGAGTATTATACTAGTTATATTATTGTACATAGGGGGGCAGTATTACAGAAGTTATATTTTTGTGCATAGAGGGTGGCAATATAGTAGTTATATTCTTGTACATAGGGAGCAGTAATATCTCAAATTTAATCTGCCGAATCTGGATGTTATAACATTGTGTATTGCAGGTGTAATACATTTATTTGTGTATGAGTTTGGATGCTCTTTAGTCTAGTAGAAGCAGTTACTTTTGGTTCTTTTCATTTTTGTTTTTTTTCAACTCTTAAAAAGTGCAGGACGGTGAAATGGACTGTTGAACCCATGTAAAAGGTTTTCCCAGAGCAGAGAATCTCACATCTTCTCTTGATTCAGATGCAAGATGGAATGAAAAGTGATATTAAAGTTGACGTCCCTTTAGAACATCCATTTTCTGCGACTTTGTTTGGGATTCCTGTGTTCGTAGTTGATGATTCTTCATTTTGGTTCTCCATCAGTAACAAACATCATTTTTGTCCCTTTCGAGAACCAGGCTTATTTATATGCCATATAGAAAGCCTTTTATTGTAATGAGAGCTTTGCAATACTTGCTCTGCCCTCTGGAGGCACTGTAGGAAAATAAAAAATTGTCAAAAGGCATTTTTCTCTCGTATTCTAGCTAATCAGTGGAATCAAATTTCTACCTTATAAAACCTAATTGATGGAAGTGTGTTTGCCAATGTACCCGAGAAATAATTATTAAATCAGGGATATTATTAATAGCTGTGACTGGAGTTGCCCTTTAAGCGTGAGCTGAGCTCTGCGTGGTAATAATGGATTTGGAATGTGACATGCCTTGTTTCACTGAATCCGGGCTTCTTTACCATAACTCTGTAACTTCTAATATACTTAAGTGTTTCACTTTTTGCTTGCTGAAAGTGTAATTAAACAGTCTTGTATATATGTAGGGGCTGAAATCTTGTACAGACCTAATACAATATTATTCAGTCTAGAAATCCTCTGTGATGTGGACACATCAGCAGCACAGATCTCTTGTGGGCGCTGATGGTTTGTTCCTATGTGCAGTTATAGTTTGTTACAATCAATGACGGGAAGTTGTATCATAGAATGGACTTCCTAGACTGGAGGAGGTTCCCGACACACAGACAGCACATGGCCCCATTATAGTGATAAGAGGACACTGGCCTACACAGAACAGCGGCTTACAGTTGCTCTGTTGGGGCATGGGAGCCGCAGTAAGCCCTGTGCCCTTTGAGGTGCGGCTGGAAGAGAAGACGGAGAGAGAAGGAAGAAGGCACTTTCCATGGCTAGTCAATGCTGTATGAGAAGCTCCCCTCCGGTGGCCAAAGAGACGGCTAACGCATCACTGCGCAGAAGATCTGGCCCCAATCGGGTATAGTAAATGCAGGCTAAGCCCCACCCACCTTCCCAGGATGCAGAGAAGTTTCTCGTCCGATATATAGAATTTAAACTGCGTCACTTATTGGGCGCATTTGCATGTGTTTTTTTCCCCTTACAGTGCTGTGAAGAAGCAATGCGAGAGAAAATTTGCAGTGTGTCCCATTTTAAGGCGATTTCATTGAAGAGTCGCTCATTCTTCATTATCAGAGCAGGAAAAAGAATTGCATCGTGCTCGCAAGTACGTGAGAGCTTCATGCGAGTGTGATGCGTTTTTGCTCCCACAGAGAGTGATGAGTGATTGCAATTGCAATATCGGTCCAAGTGTAAACCGTCCGTTTCTCCCTATAGGAGCTTAAAAAAATTGCATTGCACTTACAAGAAACTTCCGTGCGCATGCGGGCAGGATGCAATTTTTCTTCAAACTCCCATGGGGAAGAACAAGCAGTATCGCCCCAAAATAGGACACGCTGCAAGTTTTGTCTTAATTACTTCCTCTCGCTGCGATAGAAAAGTTGCACGTGTAAATGCCCCATTGAAAAGAATGCGTTCTTTTCCGCATCTCACAACGCATAGACATCAGACCGGAGGAGTCTTGTGAGGGGCTCGGTTGCAATTCGGCGTTGTTAACCATCGTGGCGCAGAGCCGCCTCATACCATGTCCTGAGCGACATTATTCAGTCATTAGAGCTAATGAGGCTGTCACATTAAGAAGAAAGAGAAGAGCGATGGGGGAATCCTTGGGATTATCGGAGGTTTATCTGGTTCCTCCTTGTGACGGCGGTTTAGCGTTTCGCTTGGGCTCTTCCTTTGGAGAGAGACTTGATTAAGTAACTCTGGATGAAATTGAAATCCTGGGATTTGACCTCCGCCCGGCCCGAGAGGACAGCGACTCGCACAACAGTTTTCTTTTGTTCATTGTTGGGAGTTATTAATCCAACATGAGCTTTGAATTAATCAGGCGGCGGCCGCTTCTCCTCATTCAGAGCGCCGCTGCTGCCCGTGTCTTTTCTAATTAAGGTCGAATGATAACAGGCCGCGTCCTGATTGCAACACTCAGTGAGCTCACATCCAGGATGAAGAGGCTAAACAAACACAAGCAGATTACTCCTTCATTCGCCTTAATTGTTTTCTTCCTTTAGGTAAAGGACTCGGAATGAACTGGCTAATTCCAGGAGGAATGGAGGAGGGAGGGGGGGGGGGGGGCGGCGGCGCAAGACCAACACTGGATTGGAGGAAGGCGGTAAAGAAAAAGCCCGGGAATTATTGATTTAAGGCGCACATCCAGCCTCGTCAGGGATAGCAACAAACAGCACAAGATGGAAAAAGGATCAAGAAGTCTCAAAACTCACCAATCAGCAAAGAAGAAATCATCAGGCAATGTACTACACAGGGGGCCCCTGTGGACAGGAAGCTTCTTGTAGTTGCCGCAGATTCGATGGAGGTGCTGACATGTTCTGAGCAGCCGACAGGAAGGGGTCATCGATTAATACTGCTTGCGCCAAATTCTCACCTCCCATCGGAATGGTGCAACAGAACTCTGGAACCATGAGACCAGGAGATGTTTTTCCGCTGCTCAGTGATACAAGTTTTGCCTGCTGGACTCGCCGCTCTGCTTCTCTTAGACATAATGGCGCTGGAACTGGTCGTCTGCTGTTATAGCCTGTTCGTGCGAAGGAATGGCGAGTTGTGCAATTGGACACATTAGTTGGGGCTCCAGTGTTATATTCAGCTGACTGTGCAGCACCTGATGGTCAGAAAGATTCCTGACATTCTCCCCTGACCCCTTTCAGTGAGGAGTTGTTTCCATTCGCAGGATCCCTTTTCGCTTTAGGTTTTCCTTGATCGTGCCATTCTCTGTATACTCTCCACACTGTTACACGATAAAATCCCCTGCGATTGGCAGTGAGACCTGGCTAGTCTAGTACCGATGACTGGGCCTCGCTGGAAGTCGCACAAATAGCTGGATTTTCCCATCTAATATGGATTCACTCTGAAATTCATCCATGGAAAACTTGTCACATGATTTTATGCCACACTCCGAGGTCACCGGGGGGAATCCCCATATAGGGAAGCACCAATCGTGTGAGGGACGGTGGCTGTAATAAAAGGATCAGGGGCTCAAATAAAGAAGCTATGTGGGTATAATAAAATGTACGTTAATGTGAGTAGCAGTGAGTCTGGTAAAGGCAATAGTAGAAACAGCAGTACTAGTAGTAATAGAATCCCAACAATGATGGGAGCCGGTAGGTGAATAAAGTTCTAGTAACAGTAGTAGTGGGATTAGTAACAGGAAAGTTAGCCATAGAAGTAGTGATAATAGGGGTAACAATGGTCGTTGTAAGAATACTAGTGATAGAAGTAGTGATAACACTAGGAAGGATGGCAATAATAAGAATAGAATAGTAGTGATACTAGTAGTAATGATGGTAGTAATAAGAATATTAGTGATACTAGAAGTGATACTAGTAGTAATGATGGCAGTAATAAGAATAGTAGTGATACTAGTAGTAATGATGGTAGTAATAAGAATAGTAGTGATACTAGAAGTGATACTAGTAGTAATGATGGCAGTAATAAGAATAGTAGTGATACTAGTAGTAATGATGGTAGTAATAAGAATAGTAGTGATACTAGAAGTGATACTAGTAGTAATGATGGTAGTAATAAGAATAGTAGTGATACTAAAAGTGATACTAGTAGTAATGATGGTAGTAATAAGAATAATAGTGATACTAGTAGTAAGAATGGCAGTAATAAGAATAGTAGTGATACTAGTAGTAAGAATGGCAGTAATAAGAATAGTAGTGATACTAGTAGTAAGAATGGCAGTAATAAGAATAGTAGTGATACTAGTAGTAACGATGGTAGTAATAAGAATAGTAGTGATACTAGAAGTGATACTAGTAGTAATGATGGTAGTAATAAGAATAGTAGTGATACTAGTAGTAATATTAGTAGTAATGATGGTAGTAGTAAGAATGGCAGTAATAAGAATAGTAGTGATACTAGTAGTAATGATGGTAGTAATAAGAATAGTAGTGATACTAGTAGTAAGAATGGCAGTAATAAGAATAGTAGTGATACTAGTAGTAAGAATGGCAGTAATAAGAATAGTAGTGATACTAGAAGTAATATTAGTAGTAATGATGGTAGTAATAAGAATAGTGATGGCAGACGTAGAGAAGTAATGATGGCAGTAGTGGTAAGACGTGTAGTGGTATCATACTATGGTCTATGGAGCCTCCATGCTGCACACAGGCAGGAAAGCCTCCATAATACGGCACACAATGAAGCGCGATGTATCAGATCGGAGGCATGCGGATATATACAGCTGTGTGAGCTCATGCATCTCTATAGGTGCCGTCATTTAGAGCTGCACATGTTCTCTCCCTACTACAACCCCAACTATTCTTATGACTACTACTACAACTATCATCAACTTCATGCTGCATTGACCACAGGAGCTCGACCCCCAGCGAACCAGGAGCTTGTACAACTCCCAGGGACAACAGATAGTACCGCATATTTACTTTCATACTCCAGTCTGAGTACATCTAGAAATAAGAAGCAAAACCATCCTCCGCTCCTTAAATCCCCAATGTGACGATTTCCAATCCGCCCCGTCACGGTCTGACTCCGCTCCCTCGGGGTACACATATGAAATCCATGCTGAAGAGATCCAATGCTGAGTTTAATAAAAATTGGGCAGAAATCCTTGCGCTTACAGGTATGTTTACCTGAGAAATCAGACGGAAATAAAGTTTATTATTGTAAATGGTTTTATTTGCACGTGCAATTTTTTTTTTTTAAATCGAACAGTCCGAGCATAACAAAACGGCAGCCTGTGTCATCTTGTTGCAATTTTCGGACGGAAATCGACCATTCACGTTCATGGGTGCGATTTAAAAAACCAACCGTACTTGTTTGATTCTATTGCAGTCCAATTTTATTGTATGTAACCATGGCAATCAAAAGATAGCTTGCTGAACCTTTTATTACATTTGACCCATCATGCGTTTGTTTTTTTTACACAACTAAAAATCAGACGCAAACCGGATGAAAAATCGCAGACACAAAAATTGTGTGAAAATCATATGAAAAATTGATCCGATTCTTGCGAACTGAGATAAAAACACTCATATGAATAAACCCTAAGGATATGTTCACACAGCGGAACTCGCCGTAGAATTTTCCTCTGCAAATTCCGCCTACAAATCCACGGCTTCCTCTTGGTGCAGATCCAATCCAATCCAATCAAAATCTGTGGGTAGTGTTGCAGATTTTGCTCAGATATCTGTGTGTTTTCAAAGGCAGAGAATCTGCTCTCCCAATCCACGGTGACAGCTGTGGATTTGCTGCAGATTTTGGCCTCTCAATTGAAGTCTATGGCACAAATCTGCACCAAATCCACTGCTAAAATTGCGGGTTTAAATTCCGCCCCGCAGATCGGTTTCCGCAGGGATTTAGTGCCATTTCTGCATTTTCTGCAGAGAGTGGATGACATTTTCACATTGCTGTTACTTAAAGGCTGCAGATGTTCCTATGGAAAATCATCCCAGTGTGGACGTGGCCTAAGGCTCCAGTTGCCCCTACCGTAAACGTAGGTCTGCAGCACCTCAGAGGCGTGGCTGGTCGCTGCACAGCTGTTTTTTTCTTTTTACCAGTCATATTAATGTCCAGTAAAAAATAATTCTACCTGTGAGCCATTTGGGCAGCAACCCGATAGGCATTAAACTCACTGGCCCCCTCCCTCCCCGACATCTGTACTCCTGCATGCAGACACCAGCCTGTAGAGAGGTCCGGGGTAACATTCTGATCACAGCAGTGGTGGCGGCTATTGCCACTGCTGGACTGGAACTACAGAGTAAGTGAGTTAAATACTTGGCAGGTTGCTGCTCAGGTGGGGGTCTCTATTACTACTGGGGTCACTATGGGGAGAGGTCACTATTACTACTGAGCCCATAGTGGGGGAAGCTATTACGATCAGGACCACTAAGAAGGATAATATTACTACTGGGACCACTATGGGGGAGTAACTATTACTACTAAAGCCACTTAGGGGGACAATATTACTACTGGGACAACAATAAGGGGGAATAATTATTACTGGAGCCACTAGAGATAACAGTATTACTACTGGGACCATTATGGAGGAGTAACTATAACTACTGGGGCCATTTAGGGGGACATTATTACTACTGGGGTCACTATTGCTACTCAGGCCATTATGGGGGGGGGGGGTTACTATTACTACTGAGGCCAAAATGGGGGATACTATTACTACCAAGACCACTAAGATGGACAATATTACTATGGGTCCACTATAAGGGATCACAATCATTACTGGGGCCACTAGAGAGAACAGTGTTACTACTGGGATCACTATGGGGGAGTAACTATAACTACTGGGGCCACTTCGGGGGACATTATTACTACTGGGGTCACTATTACTACTCAGGCCACTAGGGGGGGGGGGCATTATTACTACTGAGGCCACAATGGGGCCACAATGGGGGATACTATTACTACCGGGACCACTAAGAAGGACAATATTACTACGGGGGGCACTAACAGGGCCAGTGTTACTACAGAGCCACTGAAGGGGGTCAGTATAACTACTGGGACCACTAGGGGGGGGGGGGTCACTATTACTAATTGGACCACAATGGGGATCCCTATGACTACTGTAGTCACTAAGGAGAAGATTATTTCTACTGGGACCACTGTGGGGGGGGGGCAACTATTATTATTGGGGCCATTAAAGGAGGTCACTATTACTATTGACGCAACAAACAGGGCCAGCATTACCACGGGGCCACTGATAGTTATTACTGGCGTCACTAGTGGTGTCACTATTACTACTAAGGCCATTGAGGGGGTCACTTACTATTGAGGCCATTATTGGGAGCAGTATCACTCGGACAAGTCTCAATGGTTTTAATATTTATTGGGTATCTTGTGTATTGGCCCTTTTAATGCCCGCAAAGTGAGTGTTTTTGGTGTGGCATGTGCCTCAAGCAGCATAAAGTCTTTGGGTGCCCCAGCGTTGGGCTACAGATATCTTCTTCAACATGTAGTCACGATTTTTTGGTGTGAAATGCTGTGAAGTCCAGTGTGGAAAATCCGCAGCGTTTCCGCTATGTGTGAACACCCCCCCATTTGTATAGAGAGCCACCGGCATTAGGGTGCAGCTGCCAGTAGAAAAGAAGGGTGCAGATTACGTTTCAGCAGCCATATTGGTGAAGCTCGGCCCCAGAATGGTATGCAGATAAGTGTTACGTAAGTAGAACTGCACCAGGATGGAAGAATCAAGTAACAGTCCTGTCGATACATTGTAGCCACTGCTCCTCCAGTTGAGTCTATGGGTGAAAGCACCTCCACCTCAGATAAAGCGACTTTCCTCACCGCCTGATTGCATTGTAAATTACCTCTCCAAGCCCCGATCCCCGTTGGACTTTGGCTCTGATACATTTCTCACTCTTCGGTATATATTAGCGCAATGGAGATCATTATGTGGCCTGTATTTCAGTCATTTTTATTTAAGATGGCAAACAATACGCTGTTGATTGGGGGAACAACGGAGGAACAATAGCGTTCTGTGTCGCATAATGCGCCACCATTTTTCCAGCTTCGCTTTAGAAGGGCCCTCTTTATTGTTTTTCTATAAAAATGGTTCTTAGGAGGAGGAATATTTGGCTGAGGTATGTCATTATTTTGCAAATTTCTATTATCTCATCATGTTGTCTTCATTGTAAATTGCAGCTAATTAGGAACCTAGTTAGAGCCCCTAGCTTTGAGGCTGCTTTTTGTGAAAAGGACTCACCGATTACCGCTCTACAAGAGGAATGGAGAGAAAAGGGAGATTAATCTGGTTACCTAGGCGACACTCGCTTCCATCTGCGAGGAACAATACATTTTTGTTTCCTTGGCTCAGTTCAGATCTGTTTTGTTTAGGGGGGAAAAAACAGGAGAAAGCTCCGAGTCCTGACAACAATACCGAATCCTGTCTAGCCCAGACGTACCCGCTCCCATTCCTGGGCAAGTGAGGGGTCTCCAGGGATGGAGGAGATGAAAGGGTCCAACTCTGGAGTTGTCACAGGTCTTGACCTTGCCGCACAAAGCCACTGGTTTTACTGGTTTTAATCCCCTCCTGGTTAAAAAAAAAAAAGAAAAAACACTTAATGAAATAATATACTGCCCGCCGCTCCGCAGCCGGAGCCATGAGAAAGCGCGAGGATCCAGATGGAGAGTTTAAGGGGAACTTCTGAGGGGCTACAGAAGTTTTCTACTGGGACGCATCTAACCAGATCCCGGCTCTTTAAGGCTGTGGCTAATCACTAGAATCCATTATTAGGATGATTTGTGAGCTTTTGGTGATGTTCTGATGGGATGCTCCTGATTCATGGGTAACATTGATCTCCGGCTGACATTGGCCGTCATTACTCTGCCGGTGACGAAGGACATGTGGTGATCACAGTTGGGCCTAATGGACGATATAGATTTTTGATAAATTTGACTTACTAGTCAATATCTCAACCTCACACCGTTTTCTGGTTCAGAAGTCAAAACACATCCTGAAGTAACACTAATGTAGTGCAGTACAACGAGTACTAAGATAATAGCGCTTTTATATTATCACTACTGCTATTACTATTATATGATCATTACTATTACTGATACTATTATATGGTACTGATATATGATCATTTCTATAACTGGTACTATTACATACTTATTATTATTACTGGTAATAATAATAATAATCTTTATTTGTATAGCGCCAACATATTCCGCAGCGCTTACATAGACAGGGGGGATACAGAAAGACAAAAGTACAAAAATTACAGAACCACGGTTACATCGTAATCAGTTGATGGAAACAATAGGGGTGAGGGTCCTGCTCCAACGAGCTTACATACTACAAGTAAGGAGGTGATATAGAAGGTAAAGGGGCTGGAGATGTTCAGGGTATAGCGAGGTGGAGAGTGAGGGGTGCTATACACATAGACAATGGTCAGACATTTGACGTGTGACGTTTAGGGAATGCGGTATGCCTCCCTGAAGAGGTGCGTTTTTAGAGCACGCTTGATGTTTTGCGAGTCCTGGATTTCCCGGGTAGCCTTTGGTAGTGCGTTCCAGAGGACCGGTGCTGGTCTGGAGAAGTCTTAGAGGCGGGAATGAGAAGTTTGAATTAGAGGGGCGCGCAATCTAGTTTTGTTAGAAGAGCGGAGAGCCCGGGCTGGATGATGGATTGAGATGAGGGAGGCAATGTAGGGGGGCGCTGCACTGTGGAGGGCTTTGTGGATGAAGGTAGCGAGTTTAAATTGAATTCTGTATTTGACGGGCAGCCAGTGCAGTGACTGGCACAGGGCAGAGGCGTCCGAGTAGCGGCTGGACAGGAAGATGAGCCTGGCTGCCGCATTCAGGATGGATTGGAAAGGGTAAAGTCATGAGCAGGGAAGGCTGACCAGCAACAAGTTGCAATAATTGAGGTGGGAGTGGATGAGGGCAACAATAAGCGTTTTTAGCGTGTCTGTTCTTGAGGTACAGCTGACATGTTCGGGACAGAGAGTGGATGTAGGGGGTAAAGAAGAGATCGGCATCGAATATGGCCCCAAGGCAGCGGGTGTGCTGTCTGGGAGTTATGGTAATGCCACACACTGAGATGGAGATGTCAGGATCAGGTTGGTTAGCGGAGCGTGGAAACGCCAGTAGGTCAGTTTTAGAGAGGTTTAGTTTTAGGTAGAGAGAGGACATAGTGTTAGAGACAGCAGACAGACAGTCGGTGATGTTTCGGAGGAAAGGTGCAGAGATGTCACGGGAAGAGGTATATAGCTGGGTGTCATCAGCATAGAGGTGGTATTGGAGGCCAAATCTCCTAATGGTTTGTCCAATAGGGGCTGTGTAGATGGAGAAAAGGAGGGGGCCGAGCACTGGGGGACCCCAACAGCAAGGGGAAGAGGAAGGGAGGTAGAGCCAGCAAAAGAGACGCTTAATGAGCGGTCAGATAGGTAGGAGGAAAACCAGGAGAGAGCAGTGTCATTTTGGCTGATGGAGCGAAGCATACTGAGGAGGAGTTTGTGGTCGACAGTGTCGAAAGCTGCGGAGAGGTTGAGGAGGATCAGTAGGGAGTAATCGCCCCTCGATTTTGCTGTCAAGAGGTCGTTTGATACCCTTGTAAGGGCAGTTTCTGTCGAGTGTAGGGGTCGGAAGCCAGACTGTAGGGGGTCGAGGAGAGAGTGCTCTGATAGATGGCTTACAAGGCGGGATTAAACCAGGCGTTCCAATAGTGTGGAGATGAAAGGGAGATTAGAGATGGGTCGGTAGTTGGCAGCATCAGTCGCGTCCAAAGTCGGCTTCTTTAGCAGTGGGGATATGATGGCGTGTTTGAAAGAAGAGGGAAAGATGCCAGAGGTCAGAGAGAGGTTGAATATAGTGGTGAGATGGGAGATGACCACTAGGGAGAGGGACCGGAGGAGGTGTGAGGGGAGAGGGTCGCTAGCGCAGGTGGTGGGGCGAGCAGAGGAAAGCAATTTGGAGACTTCTTCCTCTGTCGCTGGTCTGAGTACAGACAGTAAGCAGGAGCTAGATGCAGTGCTGACAAGACTAGGGTCAGGGCTTGTCTGGCATTTGGAAGTTATTTCCTGACGGATGTCATCAGTTTTTTTTTTTTGAAGTAGGCAGCAAACTCTTCAGCACTGAGATCCATCACAGGGGGCTGTGGTTTAGGGCTGGGAAGGGAGTGCAAAGTATCAAAGAGCCGTTTAGGTTTGTGTGATAGTGAGAAGACAAGAGAGGTGAAGTAGACTTGTTTCGCACCGTGGAGGACGAGGTTGTAGGTTCCGAGCATGAATTTGAAGTGGAGAAAGTCCACGGACATTTGCGACTTCCTCCACAGCCGTTCAGCACTTCTAGAGCACCGCCGGATGAAATGTGTTTGAGGCGTGAGCCAGGGTTGCCGCGTTCTACGAGAGCAATGTTGTAGTGAGCGGCAGCCAGGTTGGGGCAGGAGAAGAGAGAGATAGGGGGCATAGAGGACTGTAGGGACTCAGCAAAGTCCTGGGTGTCAATGTCCTTAAGATTCCTGTAGGTACGGTAGGTAGGTGGGTCTGGAGAGATGTTAGTGAGCATGACAGAGAAAGAGAGGAGGTTATGGTCCGAGAGCGGAAGAGGGGAGTTAGTGAAGTAACATAGTAACATAGTATGTAAGGCCGAATGAAGACATTGTCCATCTAGTCCAGCCTGTCTATCCTACTGTGTTGATCCAGGGGAAGGCAAAAAACCCCAAGGCCAGAAGTCAATTAGCCCTTTTGGGGAAAAAATTCCTTCCCGACTCCCTAATGGCAATCAGACTGTTCCCTGGATCAACCCCTAATAGTTCCTACCTGCCTATATACCAGGATTGACACTTAACCTAAAATTTATATCCTGTAATATCCTTCTTCAGAAAGACATCAAGTCCCCTTTTAAACTCCTCTATGGATTTTGCCATCACCACTTCCTCCGGTAGAGAGTTCCACAGTCTAACTGCTCTTACAGTAAAGAACCCCTTTCTGTGTTGGTGATGAAACCTACTTTCCTCTAATCGTAGCGGATGTCCTCTTGTTACCGTCGCAGTCCTGGGTGTAAACAGATCACGGGAGAGATCCTTGTGTTGTCCCCTCATGTACTTATACATGGTTATTTGGTCGCCTCTTAACCTTCTTTTTTCTAGAGTAAATAGTCCCAATTTGGACAGCCTCTCTGGGTATTCCAGTCCCGTCATTCCATGTATTAGTTTAGTCGCTCTTCTTTGAACCCCCTCAAGCACTGTGACATCTTTCCTGAGCACCGGTGTCCAGAATTGTACGCAGTATTCCATGTGAGGTCTGACAAGTGCCTTATATAATGGAAGGATAATGTTCTCGTCCTTCGCCCCTATACCTCTTTTGATGCACCCCAAGACTTTATTTGCCTTTGCAGCGGCTGACTGGCATTGGTTACTCCAGTTTAGTCTATTATCCACTAATACCCCCAGATCCTTTTCCATATCACTTTTCCCTAGTGGTACCCCATTAAGTGAATATTTGTGACATCCGTTCCTCTTGCCCATGTGCATAGTCTTACATTTTTCAACATTGAACTTCATTTGCCATTTTTCTGCCCAAGCCCCCAGCTTATCCAGGTCCGTTTGTAGCCGCACATTGTCCTCCGTTGCATTAATTATATTGTATAATTTTGTGTCATCTGCAAATATTGATATTTTGTTGTGCAGCCCCTCTATCAGGTCATTGATAAATATGTTGAACAGAGTGGGGCCTAATACTGAACCCTGTGGCACCCCGCTAGCGACTGTAGTCCAATCAGAGTACGAACCATTTATTACCACCCTCTGCTTTCTATCGTTGAGCCAATTTTTTACCCACTTACACACGTTTTCGCCCAGTCCGAGCTGCCTCATTTTGTATATTAGCCTATTATGTGGCACGGTGTCAAAGGCTTTAGAGAAGTCCAGATATACAAGATCAATAGATTCTCCCTGGTCCAGCTTAGAGCTTACTTCATCGTAGAAACTGATCAGATTTGTCTGACATGAGCGACCCTTCATGAATCCATGCTGGTGAGGAGTTATTCCCTTAATCTCCTTGAGGTACTCATCGATGGCGTCTCTCAGAATCCCCTCGAAAATTTTTCCCGTTACTGAAGTGAGACTTACTGGCCTGTAGTTACCAGGCTCACTTTTACTCCCTTTTTTGTAAATTGGAACCACGTTGGCAATGCGCCAGTCCAATGGTACTACTCCGGTCTTGATAGTGTCTAGAAATATTAGGTATAGCGGCCTAGCTATCTCGTCACTTAGTTCCTTTAGTATCCTTGGGTGTAATCCATCTGGGCCCGCTGATTTATCAATCTTAGTTTTCTTTAGACGCTTCCGCACCTCCTCCTGCGTTAGGTATGAGATATTTTGTGAGGAGTTCGTTTTATTCCCCTGCATCTCGTGTGGCATTTCCTTTTCTTTGGTGAACACACTTGAGAAGAAACTGTTTATTAGATTTGCTTTCCCTTCGTCATCATCAATGATTTCTCCTGCATTGTTTTTTAAAGGGCCAGCGCTCTCCCTGCAAATCCTTTTGCTGTTTATGTAGTTGAAAAATAGCTTCGGGTTGTTTCTGCTCTCTTTTGCGATCCGTCTTTCTGCTTCCTCCTTGGCAGTTTTAATCGTGTCTTTGCATATTTTGTTTTTTTCCCTGTATGATTTTAGCGCTTCTTCGCTGCCTTGTTGCTTTAGTAGTTTGAACGCTTTCTTCTTTTCGTTTATTGCCCCTCGTACCGTCTTGTCGAACCACATTGGTTTCCTTTTAGCTGAGTTTCTTTTATTTTTAAAGGGAATGGACTGCTCACATGAGGCGATTAGGATCCATTTGAACTTTTCCCATTTTTCCTCCGTACTGATATTTTTGAGGATGTTGTCCCAATTAATGTTACCGATAGTAGTTCTAAGCTCATCAAATTTTGCTTTACTAAAGTTTAGTTTCTTTGTCACTCCCTGATAAGGCTTCCTATTGATTGACAGCTGGAAGTTGATTATATTGTGGTCGCTGTTCCCCAAGTGCCCCTCAACCTGCACCCCCTTTATACGTTCCGGTTTGTTAGTTAGCACTAGGTCCAGAATGGCTCTCCCTCTTGTTGGTTCCTGCACAAGTTGGTTCAGGTAATTGTCTTTAATTACTCTCAAGAACTTATCACCCCTGTGAGATTTGCAGGTTTCGTTCTCCCATGTTATATCTGGGTAATTAAAGTCCCCCATGATAATTACTTCGTTTCGTTTTGACACCTCTTCTATCTGCCTTAGTAGTAAGTCTTCAGTTTCTTCTGTTGCTTTTGGTGGTCGATAGAAGACCCCTATCAGGATTTTGTTATTTTTTCCTCCCTGTATTTCTACCCACAGAGATTCCACCTGTTCGTCTCCTACTCCTATATCCTCCCGTAGCCTCGGCTTCAAGTTCGATTTGACGTACAGACATACCCCTCCCCCTTTCTGGTTCCTTCGGTCTCTTCTGAAGAGATTGTACCCCTGCAAATTCACCGCCCAATCGCACTTATCATCAAGCCATGTTTCAGTAATTCCGACCATATCATAACTTTCATCAGTCATTCTTGCTTCAAGCTCGCCCACTTTACCGATCAGACTTCGTGCATTCGTGATCATACAATTTATTTCATTTTTTTTGTTTTTTAAATTTGTTTTGTTGCTATTCGTACTTATGGCTGATCTATCAGTTTTAACTGTACTAACCCCACCCCCTGCTCGTCCCCCATTCCCTTTGCTTGGACCCAGATCGCTAATTACACTGGCTACCCCACTATTTCTCATTTTACCCTCCCCCCCAGTCCCTAGTTTAAACACTCCTCCAGCCTTCTAGCCATCTTTTCCCCCAGCACAGCTGCACCCTCCCCATTTAGATGCAGCCCGTCCCTACGGTAGAGCCTGTAGCCGACAGCAAAGTCAGCCCAGTTCTCCAGGAACCCAAATCCCTCCTTCTTGCACCAACTCCGGAGCCACTTGTTTACCTCCCTAAGGTCCTGCTGCCTTTCTAGTGTGGCTTTAGGTACAGGTAGTATTTCCGAGAAAACTACCCTGGAGGTCCGCGCCCTGAGCTTGGACCCTAAGTCCCTGAAATCATTTTTGAGGGCCCTCCATTGACCTCTAACTTGTTCATTGGTGCCAACGTGCACCATGACTGCTGGATCCTCCCCAGCCCCTCCCAGTAATCTGTCAATCCGATCCGCGATGTGTCGAACTCGAGCGCCAGGAAGACAACACACTGTTCGACGATCCCGGTCTTTATGGCAGATTGCCCTCTCTGTCCCCCTAATAATTGAGTCCCCCACCACTAGAACCTGTCTAGCCTGCCCTGCGCTCCCCGTCCCCGTCTCACTGGAGCAGTCATCCCCCTGGCGTTCAGAGGGCGTGTCGTGCTGCAGCGGTGCTGGCTCTGTAATGGCATCCCCCTCATCTGCCAATCGTGCAAACTTGTTGGGTTGTGCCAGTTCAGGACTAGCCTCCCTGGTTCTCTTCCCTCTATCCCTCCTTCTTTCTGTCACCCAGCTGACTGCCTGCTCCCCCTGCACTTCCGTACTACCATCCGCCCCCGCCTCTACCCCAGCGAGTGCCTGCTCAGTGAGCACCAAACTCCTTTCCATGATGTCAATGGCTCTCAGTGTTGCCAGTTGCCCATTTAGATCCAGAATTTGGGCTTCTAAATTTGCAACGTGCATGCATCTTGCGCAACAGTATGCACCCTCGATCGGCTGATCAAGGACCGCATACATTGCACAAGTAGCACACTAGATGACATTGCCAGGCATGGAGCTCATCCTAATGGGGATCTACAATTTACTTGTGGAAGTAGTGAAGATAGACTTGCTCACACTCCGCTCACACGCTGCCGCAACCGCTGACCCGCTGCCGCAACCGCTGACCCGCTGCCGCAACCGCTGTCCCGCTGCCGCAACCGCTGTCCCGCTGCCGCAACCGCTGCCCCGCTGCCGCAACCGCTGCCCCGCTGCCGCAACCGCTGTCCCGCTGCCGCAACCGCTGACCCGCTGCCGCAACCGCTGTCCCGCTGCCGCAACCACTGTCCCGCTGCCGCAACCGCTGTCCCGCTGCCGCAACCGCTGACCCGCTGCCGCAACCGCTGACCCGCTGCCGCAACCGCTGCCGCAACCCCTCACCTGCTGCCGCAACCCCTCACCCGCTGCTGCAACCCCTCACCCGCTGCCTCTCTCGCGCAACCTCTTACCCACTGACACTTATGCGCAAGCAGTCAAAAATTTTTTTTTTATTTTTTTTTTTATTTCCCCCCCCCCCCCTCACAAACACTTAGACCCCCAGACACACACACACACAGAAGACACAACTAACCAGATACACAGAAGACACACAGCTCACAAACACACACAGAGGTAGATACTCAGCTCCTCCGCTCCTCCTGGTGACGTCACCCGCTGTCCCGGCGGCCGCTCACTCTGCCCTCCTGTCTCAGCTGCTCCGCTGAACTCCTGGTGGCCTCTTGGCGCCGGCTGCTGCGCTCCGGTCACACTTGTTACTCCTGCCCCCGCACCTGCTTCGGCTGCCGCTGCCCCCGCACCTGCTTCGGCTGCCGCTGCCCCCGCACCTGCTTCGGCTGCTGAGCTGCTCCGCTGTCCCCTTCAGCTCCCCGCTCGCTCGTGCCTCCGTCTCGTGCCGCTACTCCTGGCGTCAAGTGGGAAGCAGAGCAGTAACATAATAGCATCATTAAAGGGGTTGTCCCGCCCCCCAAACTAATTTTTTTTCCCCGATGAATGCCCTGTAGAGGAGAAGCATCACACACAACAGCCTTTCCCATAAAAAACAATATTTTCCTCACCTTTTTATTCCTTTTCTTCCCCTTATAAAGCTTGCCTGAAGAACTTTTTAAAGATGGCGCCGCTGGGTAGTTCCCATCATGCACTGCTGCCTCTCTCTCCTCAGCGATGCTGGTCACATGACTGGAGGACCGGCGTCATGGAGACGCACGCTTAACTGCTTTGAATGGAGCCGGCAGCCGGCCAGCTCCATTCAAAGCAATGAGAGGGCAGTGCGATCTCCTGCTACTGCTGTGACAGCTGTTAGCAGGAGATTCCTTCATCTCCCCGGCATGTCCCCTCATCACTGGACACTGTGACAGCCCTGTCCCAGTGTCCAGTGACGAGGGGACATGTTGGGGAGATGAAGGAATCTCCTGCTACAGTTGTCAGAGCAGTAGCAAGAGATCCTGATCTGTAGCAGCACTTTCAATAAGCACAGGATCGCGAAAGTAGCACCAAGCATGACACACACACACACATGCCCCCCCCTCACAGTGCCCACACACAGTGCCCCCTCCAGTGCCCACACACATGCCCCCCCTCACAGTGCCCCCTCCACTCTGCCCCCCCTCCACAGTCCCCCCCCTCCAGTGCGCCCCCCCCACAGTCCCCCCTTCAGTGTCCACACACACATGCCCCCCCCTCACAGTGCCCACACACAGTGCCCCCTCCAGTGCCCACACACATGCCCCCCCTCACAGTGCCCCCTCCACTCTGCCCCCCCTCCACAGTCCCCCCCCTCCAGTGCGCCCCCCCCCACAGTCCCCCCTTCAGTGTCCACACACAGTACACCCCCTCAGTGCCCCCACCACACACATGCCCCTCCACAGTACACCCCCCACAATGCCCCCACCACAGTTCCCCCCTCCAGTGTCACCCGCCACAATGCCCTCCCACAGTCCCCCCCTACAATGCCCTCCCACATTCCTCCCCCCAAAGTGCACTCTTGCATCCACCTCCGCCAGACGTCTATGTGACAGCACATCCACCTCCGCCAGAAGTCTATGCGAAAGCACATTCACCTCCGCCAGAAGTCTATGTGACCGCACACCCACCCCACAAGAAGTCTATGTGACAGCACACAACAGCGACAAGTCTACGTGACCGCACACCCACCTCCGCCAGAAGTCTATGTGACCGCACACACACCCCGCAAGAAGTCTATGTGACCACACACCCACCCCGCAAGAAGTCTATGTGACCGCACACCCACCCCACAAGAAGTCTATGTGACCGCACACCCACCCCGCAAGAAGTCTATGTGACCGCACGCCCACCCCGCAAGAAGTCTATGTGACCACACACCCACCTCCGCCAGAAGTCTATGTGACCGCACACCCACCCCGCAAGAAGTCTATGTGACCGCACACAACAGCGACAAGTCTATGTGACCGTACACCCACCCCACAAAAAGTCTATGTGACTGCACACCCACCCCACAAGAAGTCTATGTGACAGCACACAACAGCGACAAGTCTATGTGACCGCACACCCACCTCCGCCAGAAGTCTATGTGACCGAACACCCACCTCCGCCAGAAGTCTATGTGACCGCACACGCACCCCGCAAGAATTCTGTGACCGCACACCCACCCCGCAAGAAGTCTATGTGACCACACACCCACCTCTGCCAGAAGTCCTCCCCCCCCCCGCAAAGTGACAGCCCGCGCCCGACTCCTGCACCCCCCCTCCGCAAAGTGACAGCCTGCGTCCGATTAGCACACACTCCCCCCCCCCCCCGCAAAGTGACAGCCCGAGCCCGACTCCTGATCAACCCCCCCCCCCAGCCACAAGTGACAGGCCGCCCCCCTTCCACAGCCCAACCACACCCCCTTCTCATTGACTTACCCAGCCCAGAAGGAAGGTCCGCCGGGGGAAGCAACTCCTCTTCTGTCTGCTGGAGCCAGGGGAAGCCAGGGGAAGACTGCGCATGCGCCTGCATCAGGCGCGTTCACAGGGACCTGAGCAGCCAGAAGAAGAGCGCCTGCGCGACTGATGGAAGAAGAGCCAAGGAATGATCAGAGCCGAGGCAACGGACAGGTAAATGGGGGGGGGGAGCACCGGATCAGATAAGTATATATCTTCTGTATGGCGTATTTACAAAGCACACATTATATTACAAAGTGCTTTGTAATAACCATACAGAAGTATATAGATGCATTTGTCACGGCGGGACAACCCCTTTAATACAAATGGTCCTTTTAAATTAACACTACTATTGCTACTGTTATAAGATCACTACTATTACTGGTACTAATATAGGATCACTACTATAACTGGTACTAGTATAGGATCACTACTAGAGTTGAGTGAACATACTCTGCCGAGCTTGATGCTCGTTAGAGCATTAGCGTAGTCAATGGTGCTCGTTACTCGAACGAGCATCAGGCCGTGTTCGACCCTGCCCCAGTTTTTGGCTCCTCACCGCTGTGAAGTGCCTGTTTTGGCACCTCCCCGCCACAACGCAGCACGCTTCATTGGCAAATGACCCGGTGTCCCACATACAAAAATGCTCGATTCTCCCATTGTAGTCAATGGGGTTCGTTACTCAAGTATAGCTCTCGAATTTTACGACAAGCTTGACTCGAATAACGCGGACTCGATCATTTGGGTGCTCGCTCATCTCTAATCACTACTATAACTGGTACTAGTACAGGATCACTACTATAACTGGTACTAGTATCGGATCAGTACTATAACTTGTACTAGTATAGGATCAGTTATATTACTGGTACTAATATATGATCACTACTATAACTGGTACTAGTATAGGATCACTACTATAACTGGTACTAGTATAGGATCAGTTATATTACTGGTACTAATATATGATCACTACTATAACTGGTACTAGTATAGGATTACTACTATAACTGGTACTAGTATAGGATTACTACTATAACTGGTACTAATATAAGACCACAACTATTACTGGTACTACTTTATGAGCACTACGATAACTGGTACTAATATAAGACCACAACTATTACTGGTACTACTTTATGAGCACTACTATAACTGGTACTAATATAAGACCACAACTATTACTGGTACTACTTTATGAGCACTACTATAACTGGTACTAATATAAGACCACAACTATTACTGGTACTACTTTATGAGCACTACTCTCAGGGATCTTTCACACAAGCGTATGGATTTTTTCGGTTGCCCGCACGCACCATTAAATCACGTGAATGAAGAAAAGACGCGATCAAGTCCCAAGCCTACTTAGCATTTTCTCATCCATTTACAAGGCCGGGTCTGACACATTAGTGAAAAAATACTCCCAACCCAAAAAAGCCCTAGATCAGTATAAATCCTCGGAATGACTTCAAATGTTTGAGCGTGATTTTCGGCCAATGTAAAAACGCGGCTAAATATCCGCGTAAAAACACTCATGTGAATAAAGCCTCACTGATACATTTATATGATTACTACTATTACTAGAACTATTATATGATCAAAACTATCACTGGTGTTATTATATGAACACTACTATTACTGGTACCAGTATAGGATCACTACTATTACTAGCACTACTATATGATCAAAACTCTTACTGGTACTATTATATTAACACTACTATTACTGGCACTATTGTATGAACACTACTATTACTGGCATTATTATATGAATACTACCATTACTGGTACTAGTATAGGATCACTACTATTATTGGTACTAGTATAGGATCACTAATATTACTATACTAGGACCACTGCAATTACTATTACTATTGTATGATCACTACTATTATTGGTATTATTATATGGTCCTTACTATAACTATCGATATATGAACACATGCAGTACTATTACACGAACACTACTATTACTGGTAAAATTATATTATCACTAGTATTACTGGTACTATTAAACTATCGCTTCTGTTACTGGTACTAATATATGCAAACTACTAGAACTAGTACTATTACATGATCATTACTATTAGTATTAAATGAACATTACAATTACTTGTTCTATTATATGAACACTACTATTACTAGTACTATTATACAGTACTATTATACTAGTACTATTACAGTACTATTATATGAAAATTACTTTTACTATTATATCATCACTACTATTACTGGTACTATTATGTGAACACAACTGTTACTGGTTCTATTACATGAACATTACTATTACTGGTACTAGTAAAGGATCACTAGTACTACTGGTACTATTATAGGATCACTACTATACCTGGCACTACTATATGATTACAACTATTACTGATACTATTATATGATCACAACTATTACTGGTGCTATTATATAAACTGTACTATCACTGGTACAATTCCATGAACAAAACTATTACTGGTACTAGTATAGGATCACTACTAGAGATGAGCGAGCGTACTCGGAAAAGCACTACTCGCTCGAGTAATTGGCTTTATCCGAGTATCGCTGTGCTCGTCCCTGAAGATTCGGGTGCCGCTGCGGCTGACAGGTGAGTCGCAGCGGGGAGCAGGGGAGAGCGGGCGGGAGAGAGGGAGAGAAAGATCTCCCCTCCGTTCCTCCCCGCTCTCCCCTGCAGCTCCCCGCTCCGTGCCGACACCCGAATCTTCAGGGACGAGCACAGCGATACTCGGATAAAGCAAATTACTCGAGCGAGTAGTGCTTTTCCGAGTACGCTCGCTCATCTCTAGTCACTACTATTACTGGTAATTTTATGCAAACACAACTATTATACGAACACAATTATCACTGGTACTATTATATATAACACAACTGTTACTGGTACTATTATAGCAGCATTACTATTACTCCTATTATTATATGAACATTATTATTACTGGTTCTATTAAATGAATACTACCATTACTAGTAGTAGTATAGGATCACTACAATTACTGGTACTATTATATGAACACTACTGTTACTGTTACAATTATATGAACACTGCTATTACTTGTACTATTATATGAACACTGCTATTAATTGTACTATTATATGAACACTACTGATACTGGTACTATCATATAGTCAATACTATTATGGGTACTATTATATGATCACTATTATTTCTCGTACTGTTGTATGAACACTACTGTTACTGGAACTATTTAATGAACACTGCTATTACTTGTACTATTATATGAACACTAGTGATACTGGTACTATTATATAGTCAATACTATTATATAGTGAATACTATTACTATTATATTAACACTACTATTACTCTTAGTAATATATGAACAGAACACTACTATTACTATTATATGAACACTACTATTACTGGTACTACTATTCCTGGTACCATTATATGAACAATTCTGTTACTAGTACTATTAGATGAACACTGCTATTACTTGTACTATTATGTGAACACTACTACTACTCCTACTATTATAAGAACACTGGTATTACTGGTGCTATTATATGCACACTTCTGTTACCGGTACTATTGTATGAACGCTGGTATTACTTGTAATATTATATGAACACTACTTTTACTATTATGCAAACACTACTATTACTGGTACTATTATACGAACACTTTTATTACTGTTATATGAACACTACTAATAATTGTACTATTATATGAACACCACTATTACTATTATTTGAACACTACTGTTACTAATATATGAACACTACTATTTTGGTAGTATTATGTGAACACTATTATTACTGGTAGTATTATATGAACATTGCTATTACTAGTACTAATATATGAACACTACTATTACTGGTAGTAATATATGAAAACTACTATTATTGGTCCTACAATTCCTGGTACTATTATACCAGCGCTACTGATATATCAGTAGTACTTTGGTGGTAGTATAATATGAGCACTCCTGGCTGGTACCATTTTATAAGTACTTATCACAGAGACGGGAAGTCTATATGTAAATTTTTCTTAAAAGCCCTTCACAGGTATAGACTAAAAGAATATAGTTTATTAGAAACTCTTAAAAACATATACGGGCTGACTAACAGTACTAACATACATTAACACAAAAAAGAGGAGAAGATATATTTCGGTGCAAGTTTGAATTATGCATCCAATGTCTCCAATGTAGATAATGGTCACAATAGCATGGTCAGTATAAGTGGATAACTTTAGTGCATATACAGAGTTCCTGCACTGAATGACTGGTGACAGTCGTATGTAGAGGTCGCAGAGAACTACGGCTCTGAATGACTGGTGAAGTCACAGAGAAATACGGCTCAACGCGTTTCTCCGCTCGCTTTAGAGCGGTTCATCAGGAGCCACAGATGTATATTTGACCAAAAAATCTTTAGTGGGATTAATAGCGTCACTCATTTAATTGACTAAGCTATCTTCCTCTTTTAGGATATATAATCAGTAGGATTAAATTGGCAAGAAAGTGGGTTGTCTGCGAAGATGTCGCCAACAGGTATATATATATATACCAGACACCGTTAGACAAAAAGCCAGCAGGGTACGATGGTATAGTGGCTACGTTGGTAAAGAAGGAAGGAGGACTCGGATAAAGAACTTATGCACTGACAGTAGTCACAAGTCAGATGCGTGTTTAGATATGTCAGCTATAAGGATCCTGTATTTAGCGCTGTATACCTATCCTCCTACAAGTGTTGCAATGTTAGCAGCACTAATGTAGAATTTCTAGTCATATGCACTGACATTAATAGAAAGTCAGGTGCATGTTCAGATAGGTCAGCTAAAGAGGATCCTGTATTTAAAGCTGCATACCTATCCTCCTAAAAGTGTTGCAATGTCAGCAACACTAATGTAGAAATGCTAGACTCCTATCAAAAGTTCAGACAACCAATCTAATATTCAAGCAGGCAGCCAAAAATAGGCTTCAACAAATTTTTCTGCTCAAACAATAGGTCCCCAAGATAAGGCTACCTAGTGTGCCAAACATAGAGTAAAATAAACCATTTACCTGTGGCTCACCATCAGGGCCACAGGCTTTATCTGTTTGTTATTTTACTCTATGTTTGGCACACTAGGTAGCCTTATCTTGGGGACCTATTGTTTGAGCAGAAAAATTTGTTGAAGCCTATTTTTGGCTGCCTGCTTGAATATTAGATTGGTTGTCTGAACTTTTGATAGGAGTCTAGCATTTCTACATTAGTGTTGCTGACATTGCAACACTTTTAGGAGGATAGGTATGCAGCTTTAAATACAGGATCCTCTTTAGCTGACCTATCTGAACATGCACCTGACTTTCTATTAATGTCAGTGCATATGACTAGAAATTCTACATTAGTGCTGCTAACATTGCAACACTTGTAGGAGGATAGGTATACAGCGCTAAATACAGGATCCTTATAGCTGACATATCTAAACACGCATCTGACTTGTGACTACTGTCAGTGCATAAGTTCTTTATCCGAGTCCTCCTTCCTTCTTTACCAACGTAGCCACTATACCATCGTACCCTGCTGGCTTTTTGTCTAACGGTGTCTGGTATATATATATATACCTGTTGGCGACATCTTCGCAGACAACCCACTTTCTTGCCAATTTAATCCTACTGATTATATATCCTAAAAGAGGAAGATAGCTTAGTCAATTAAATGAGTGACGCTATTAATCCCACTAAAGATTTTTTGGTCAAATATACATCTGTGGCTCCTGATGAACCGCTCTAAAGCGAGCGGAGAAACGCGTTGAGCCGTATTTCTCTGTGACTTCACCAGTCATTCAGAGCCGTAGTTCTCTGCGACCTCTACATACGACTGTCACCAGTCATTCAGTGCAGGAACTCTGTATATGCACTAAAGTTATCCACTTATACTGACCATGCTATTGTGACCATTATCTACATTGGAGACATTGGATGCATAATTCAAACTTGCACCGAAATATATCTTCTCCTCTTTTTTGTGTTAATGTATGTTAGTACTGTTAGTCAGCCCGTATATGTTTTTAAGAGTTTCTAATAAACTATATTCTTTTAGTCTATACCTGTGAAGGGCCATTTTATAAGTAGTATTATCAGTGCTACTATTTTATGATCACTTCTACAGCCGATATGGTTATTTGACTACTATGACTGGACATCGCGGCATGTATTCTCAGCCTCACAATCGTTGCACTATGGGACTGACGAACTTGTTCCCGGCATCAGTTGCAGCACAATCACATGATTATTTTCCCTGAGGCTGTCCCTGTGTTCCTGCTCATACAATAAAGGTCAAATATCACAGGATATCACTTCAGTATCATTTTTGTTAGGCCTTTGTTCATGTATTATCACTTAATAACACTTAATTATGGGTAATATGGGGACTGTGGACTCTGTGTTTAAGGTCATTAGTACCTCCTAGCGGGATTAATTGATGAGGGTTGAGGTGGATTCACTGAGCCGGATCAAGTGAGGCAGAACTTTCTAGAAGATTGGTCCTGACCGCACTTTATCAGCTCTTCCAACATGTCTAGTTGATATCTGTATCCACTACAATACAACACTTCTGGAGCACGAGTTATACCTTTTTAATTGATTAGTTCCTCTGTCCTCCTGTGTGTTACCATTGAGGTGTGTGTCCATGCCACTCTTACACTCTCCAATCAGTGATGACAGTCCAGCACTTTATAAGGTCACACCCCTTTGACAAGTGCAATGCTAACACCCAGTTGTCAATTTTTCATAAATTTACAGGAGGATTAACGGAGTGATTGTACAATGCAGAGTTATGGGACAAAGCGTTCCAGAATTGTTATCTCATGGAGAATACAATTATTTACCAAAACAGACATGTCAGGAGAGCTGAGGAGTCGCCTTTAAGCTTCTTCCATATGTCACCTCTCTGTACTGTCTGTTCCCTCCACGCTCTGTCCTGCATCCACTATTGGGCAGATTTACTAATATTGTCTAAACATTTGCTACTGCAAAACAAGAGGGACAGTCTTAAAATGCGCCAGTTAATCATGGCTAGATTGTAAATTTGTCGTATTTTAAGATTATCTAGTCTAAGTTCATACCACCCACTAACTGGCTTAGGTTATGCCCAAATTTTGGCGCAATTTGCCAAAATGTTTGCCAGAATTTAGGCTGTGTTCACACCACTTGTACCACAAACCTGTCAAATTTTCAGTAGTACATAAGCTCTCATGTCTTTTCCATGTCCTGCCTATGTTCTCTCCATGTCTTATGTACCCATCACCTCTAATCTATGGTCCCACCGTATCTTTGTCTAAGTTACCTCCACTTCTTGTTCATGTTCCTATTATTTCCTGTTTGTTTTGCCTCCATTTTCTGTCCCCTTCATGTTTTGTCTATGTCACCTCTGTATCTTGGCTTTGCTGCTTCCATATCTTGTTAATGTTGCCTCTATGTGTTGCTTGCGTTTTCTTCGTGTTTTGTCCATGCTCGCTCTATGTTTTGTTTCCTTCATGTCTTCTCTATGTTCTCTACTTGCCTTGTCTTTGTTCCCTCTACTTTTTATCTATATTTCCTACATATATTGTTGCCTCCAAGTTTTGTCTTTATGTCTTGCCTACGTTTCCTCCACATCTGTCCTAGGTCAATCACTGTCCTGTGCTTCTGCAGTCCTTTCTCTATACTATATTTCCTCCATGTCCTGCATGTGTTCTCTTCACGTCTTGTTTATGCTCTCCCCACGACTGTTCCATATTGTCTTCGTGTATTGTCTATGTCCGATCTCATGTTTTCTCCATGTCCTATGTTCCACACTTATACTTTTCCTGCACCCTCCCTGTCTGGGGCCCCGAAGCTCTACAATGTAACTACGATCATGTCTGGATCTCAGTGCCTTCCCTGCTGCACATGACAGGGGATCATTGATGCTGGAACATCTCTGGATTATGTACACGTTACACCAAGTAACCCTCCACCAGACGGATGGATCTGACTGTGGAGACGTGTCTTCTACCCCTCTGTGTAAGGAGGCTCTCCTTAGTGCTCAGCGTCTGCTGGTAGGATGTGAGCAAGCACAGGGTCTCTCCAGGTGCTCTGCCATCCACTGTAATGCTCACTTCTGCTCCGGCAGGGACTCAGGTTGTGACAATTGCAGATAACTCCACACTATACTGATCGCTGAGCAAGAAGGTATTCTCACTTCTAGAAAACTTGTTTGTTGACATTTTCTTATAGAAGGTGATTACATCTCTTTCTTGGCGCGGACACTACATACACGTGCAGGTAATGTCCCTGGGGAACAATCTCATTCCAGCTGGAAGGCAGGCTTGAACTTTAGATGTCTTCAGCTTTCAGCAAGGGACTCAGTTTGCACAAGGTATGTACAAATCCCCAGTCACAGCCACCACCTCCAAGCCAGAGCCAGAACCTCACAGTCTGAAACTCACAGCCAGAACCTCCAACGAGAGCCAGAACCTCACAATGAGAGCCAGAATCTCACAGCCAGAACCTCACAGTTTGAAACTCACAGCCAGAACCTCACAACGAGAGACAGAACCTCATAGTCAGAACCTCACAACAAGAGCCAGAACCTCACAGCCAGAGCCAGAATCTCACAGCCAGAACCTCACGGAGAGAGCCAGAACCTCACAGATAGAACCTCACAGCCAGAGCCTCACAACCAGAGCCTCACAGACATACCCTCACAGACATACTCTCACAGCGAGAGCCAGACTCTCACAGCCAGAACCTCACGGAAAGAGCCAGACTCTCACAGCCAGAACCTCACGGAGAGAGCCAGACTCTCACAGCCAGAGCCTTACGGAGAGAGCCAGAATCTCACAGCGAGAGCCAGAATCTCACAGCCAGAACCTCAGAGAGAAAGCCAGAATCTCACAGCCAGTACCTCACAGACAGAACCTCATAGTGACAGCCAGAACCTCACAGCCAGAACCGCACAACTAGTGTCAGAACCGCACAACTAGTGTCAGAACCTCACAACTAGTGTCAGAACCTCACAGCCAGAACAGCACAGCGAGAGCCAGAACCTCACAGCGAGAGCCAGAACCTCACAGCGAGAATGGCACAGCGAGTGTCAGAACCTCACAGCTAGAGCCAGAACGACACAGCCAGAATCTTACAGCAAGAGCCAGAATCTCACAGCCATAATCCTGAACCACACAGCCGGAATCCAGAGCCTCATAATCAGAAACTCACAGTGAGAGCCAGAACCTAACAGCCAGAATGGCACAGCTAGTGTCAGAACCTCACAGCGAGAGCCAAAACCTCACAGCCAGAACCGCACAGCTAGTGTCAGAACCTCACAGGGAGAGCCAGAACCACACAGCCATAATCCAAAACCTCATAGCCATAACCACACAGACAGAATCCAGAATCTCATAGCCAGAATCTCACAGCAGGAACCACACAGCCGGAATCCAGAGCCTCATAGTCAGAACCTCACAGCTAGAGCCAGAACCTCACAGCCAGAACCTGATAGCCAGAAACTCACAGCCAGAATCCAGAACCTCATAGCCAGAACCTCACAGAGAGAGACAGAGCCTCACAAAAGAACAATGCAGCCAGAATCCAGAGCCTCATAGCTAATACATCACAACTAGAGCCAGAACCTCATGATGACTGACAGAACCTTACATCCAGAACCTCACAGCAAGAGCAAGAACCTCACAGTCAGAATCCAGAACCTCATAGTCAGAACCTCAAAGCCAGAACCTCAAAGTAAGAGCCAGAACCTCACAAAAGAACAAAACAATCAAAATGCAGAACCTTATAGCCAGAATATCACAGCGAGAGACAGAACCTTACAGGCAAAACTTCACAGAAAGAGCCAGAACCTTGCATGGCGAGATCCAGAAACTAAAAGCCAGAATCCAGATCCTCATAGCCAGAACCTCACAGAGAAGGCTAGCAGCTCAAAGTCAAAACCAGCCCGAATGTCACAGCGAGAGACAGAACCTCTCAAAAGAACAGTACAGCCAGAATCCAGAACCTCACAAAAGAACAATGCAGCCAGAATCCAAAGCCTCATAGCCAGAACATCACAGCTAGTGTTAGAACCTAACAGCCGGAATCTAGAACCTCATAGCCAGAACTTTCTAGAAAGAGCCAGAACCTCACAGCAAGAGCCAAAGACTCAAAGTGAGAGCCACAACCTCACAACCAGATCCACGCAGCCAGAATCTAGAGCCGCATTGCCAAAGCCTCACAGCAAGAGCCAGAATCTCACAACCAGATCCACGCATCCACAATCCAAAAAGTCATAACCAGAATCTAAAAGCAAGAGCTAGAACCTCACAGCCAGAATCCAGAACCTCATAGCCAGAACTTCACAGAGAAGGTCAAAACCTCATAGCAAAAACCTCACAGCCAGAACCTCAAAGCAAGAGCCAGTAACTCACAAAAGAATAACCCAGACAGAATCCAGAACCGCAAAGCCAGAACATCACAGCTAGAGTCAGAACCTCACAGCGAGAGCCAGAAACTCAAGCCAGAACTTCATAGAAAGTGACAGAACCTCATAGTCAAAACCTTACAGCAAGAGCCAGAATCTAACATTGGGAGCCAGAAACTAAGAGCCAGAATACAGATCCTCATAGCCAGAACCTCCTAGAGATAGCCAGGACCTCATAGTAAAAACCTCACAGCCGCAACCTCACAAAAAAACAATGCAGCCAAAATCCAGAACCACCTATCCAGAACACCGCAGCTGGTGCCAGATCACAGCCAGACTCTCACAGCGAGAGCCAGATCATTACAGCCAAAACTTTACAGCAAGAGCAAGAACCTCACAGCCAGAATCCAGAACCTCGTAGCCAGAACCTCACAGGAAGGGCCAGAATCTAACAGTGGGAGTCAAAAACTAAGAGCCAGAATCCAAATCCTCATAGCCAGAACCTCATAGACATAGCCAAGACCTCATAGTGAAAACCTCACAGCAAGAGCCAGAACCTCATAAAAAACAACACAGCCAGAATCCAGAATCTCATAGCCAGAAGCTCACAGAGAGAGACAGAACCTCATAGTCAAAACCTTACAGCCAGAACCTCACAAAAGAACAATGCAGCTAGAATCCAGAACCACCTAGCCAGAACATCACAGCTGGTGCCAGAATCTCATAGCCAGAGTCTCACAGCAACAACCAGATCCTTACAGCCAAAACTTTACAGCGAGAGCCAGAGCCTCACAACAAGAATGCAGGACGTCATAGTCAGAACCTCACTGTGAGAGCCAGAACCTCACAATAGAACAACACAGACAAAATCCAGAACATTACAGCTAAAGCAAGAACCTCACAGGCAGAGCCTCACAGCGAGAGCCAGAACCTCACAGAGAGAGCCATAATCTCCCAGTGAGAGCCAGAACCTCACAGCCAAAACCACGCAGCCACAATCCAGAAACTCAGAGCTATAATCTCCCAGTGAGAGCCAGAACCTCACAAAAGAACAACGCAGCCAGAATCCAGAGCCTCATAGCCAGAACCTCACAGTGCGAGACAGAACCTCACAGCCAGAATCCAGAACCTCATAGCCAGAATCCCAAACCTCATATCCAGACCCTTACAGACAGAGACAGAACTTCATAGTCAGAACCTCACAGCCAGAACCTCAAAGAGAGAGACAAAACTCACAAAAGAACACACAGTCAAAATGCAGAACCTCATAGCCAGAACATCACAGCTAGAGACAGAACCTCATAGCCAGAGCCTCACAGCGAGAGCCAGAAACTAAGAGCCAGAATCCATATCCCCATAGCCTGAACCTCACACAGAGAGCTAGTACATTATAGTCAAAACCCCACAGCCAGAATCTAAGAGCAAAGGCTCAAAAGAACAAAACAGCCAGAACCTCACAGTGAGATCCAGAACCTCACAAAAGAACATTGCAGCCAGAATCCAAATAGTCATACGCAGAACATCACAGCTAGAGGCAGAACCTCATAGCCAGAGGCCCGCAGCCAGAACCTCACAGCCACAACCTCACAGAGAGAGTGAGAACCTTAAAGTAAGAACCTCACAGCCAAAACCTCACAGCAAAAGCCAGAACCTCACAGGCAAAATCTAGACCCTCATAGCCTGAACCTCACAAAGAGAGCAAGAACCTCATAGTCAAAATTTAACAGCCAGAACCTCAGAGCGAAACCCAGAACCTCACCAAGAAGAACAACGCAGCCAAAATCCATAACTTCATTGCCAGAACATCACAGCTGAAACCAGAACCTCATAGCAAGAGCCACGACTTCACAGCAAGAGTAAGAATGTTACAGGCAGAATCTCGCAGCAAGAGCCAGAACCTCACAGCCAAAATTCTGAACCTCACAGCCAGATCCTCAGAGAGAGAACCAGAACCTCATAGTAAACACCTCACAGCCAGAACCTCACAGCGAGAGCCAGAACCTCACCAAGAAAAAAACGCAGCCAGAATCCAGAATTTCATAGCCAGAACATTACAGCTAGAGCCAGAACCTCATAGATATAGCCTCACAGCGAGAGCCAGAACTTTTCAGGCAGAACTTCACAGCAAGATCTAGGACCTCACAGCTAGAATCTCACAGTGAAAGCTAGAACTGCACAGAGAAAGCCAGAACCTCACAATCGAAACCTCAGAGTGAGAGCCAGATCCTCATAATTGAAACCTCACAGTGAGAGCCAGATCCTCACAAAAAAAAAAAAGCCGCCAGAATCCAGAACCTCACAGCTAGAGCCAGAACTTTACAGGCAGAGCCTCACAGCAAGAGCCAGAACCTCACAGTGAGAGCTAGAACCTTACACCCAAAATCTAGAACCTCATAGCCATAAACTCACAGCAAGAGCCACAACCTCACAGCGAGAGCCAGAACCTCAAAGCCACAATCTGAAACCTCACAGCAAGAGCCAGAACCTCACATCCAAAATCCAGAACCTTATAGGCAGAATCTCACACAGAGAGCCAGAAACTCATAGTCAGAAGCTCACAGCGAGAGACAGAACCTTACCATGAAAAAAACGCAGCCTGAATCCAGAATTTCATAGCAAGAACATCACAGCTAGAGCCGAAATCTCATAGCTATAGCCTTACAGCGAGAGCTAGAACTTCACAGCCAGAACCTCACAATCGAAACCTCACAGTGAGAGCCAGATCCTCATAATCGAAACCTCACAGTGAGAGCCAGATCCTCACAAAAGAACAAAGCAGCCAGAGTCCAGAACCTCACAGCTAGAGCCAGAACTTTACAGGCAGAGCCTCACAGCAATAGCCAGAACCTCCCAGTGAGAGCTAGAACCTTACACCCAAAATCTAGAACCTCATAGCCACAACCTCACAGCGAGAGCCAGAAACTCAAAGCCACAATCTGAAACCTCACAGCAAGAGCCCAGAACCTCACATCCAAAATCCAGAACCTTATAGGCAGAATCTCACACAGAGAGCCAGAAACTCATAGTCAGAACCTCACAGCGAGAGCCAGAACCTTACATCTAAAATCTAGAACCTCACAGCCATAAACTCACAGCAAGAGCCAGAACCTCACAGCGAGAGCCAGAACCTCAAAGCCACAATCTGAAACCTCACAGCAAGAGCCAGAACCTCACATTCAAAATCCAGAACCTTATAGGCAGAATCTCACACAGAGAGCCAGAAACTCATAGTCAGAAGCTCACAGCGAGAGACAGAACCTCACCAAGAAAAAAAACGCAGCCTGAATCCAGAATTTCATAGCAAGTACATCACGGCTAGAGCCGAAATCTCATAGCTATAGCCTTACAGCGAAAGCTAGAACTTCACAGCCAGAACCTCACAATCGAAACCTCAGAGTGAGAGCCAGATCTTCATAATCGAAACCTCACAGTGAGAGCCAGATCCTCACAAAAGAACAAAGCAGCCAGAATCCAGAACCTCACAGCTAGAGCCAGAACTTTACAGGCAAAGCCTCACAGCAAGAGCCAGTACCTCAAAGTGAGAGCTAGAACCTTACACCCAAAATCTAGAACCTCATAGCCATAAACTCACAGCAAGAGCCACAACCTCACAGCGAGAGCCAGAAGCTCAAAGCCACAATCTGAAACCTCACAGCAAGAGCCAGAACCTCACATCCAAAATCCAGAACCTTATAGGCAGAACCTCACAGAGAAAGCCAGATCCTCATAATCGAAACCTCACAGTGAGAGCCAGAGCCTCATAATCCAAACCTCACAGTGAGAGCCAGATCCTCACAAAAGAACAAAGCAGCCAGAAACCAGAACCTCACAGCTAGAGCCAGAACTTTACAGGCAGAGCCTCACAGCAATAGCCAGAACCTCACAGTGAGAGCTAGAACCTTACACCCAAAATCTAGAACCTTATAGCCATAAACTCACAGCAAGAGCGAGAACCTCACATCCAAAATCCAGAACCTTATAGGCAGAATCTCACACAGAGAGCCAGAAACTCATAGACAAAACCTCAAAGTGAGAGCCAGAATCTTATGGAAAGTACCTCACAGCTAGAACCTCACATCCAGAACCTTACAGAAAGAGCCAGAACCTCACAAAAGAACAATCCATAACCTCATACCCAGAGCCTGACAGCGAGAGCCAAAACTTCACAGCTAGAACCAGAACCTCATAGTGAGAACCAGAACCTCACAGCCAGAATCCAAAACCTCATAGCCATAACCTCATAGCAAGACACAAATCCTCACAGCCAAAATCTCACAGAGAGAGCCAGAACCTTATAGCCAGAACCTGACAGTGAGAGCCATAACTTTAAAATCAGAACCATGCAGCCAAAGTCCAGAACCTCATAATCAGAACCTCACAGCAAGAGCCAGAACCTCACAACCAGAGACATGCAGCTAAAATCCAGAACCTTATATCCAGAACCTCACAGCAAAAGCCAGAACTACACAGCAAGAGCCAGAACCTCATAGCAAGAGTCAGAACCTCATAGCGAGAGTCAAAACCTCACTGCGAGAGTCAAAACCTCACTGCGAGAGCCAGACCCCCACAGCCAGAAGTTCACAGCCCAAATCAGAACCTTACTGCCATAACCACTCAGTCAGAATCCAGAACCTAAAAGCCAGAGTCTAGATCTCCCAGCCAGAACCTCACAGCTAGAACCACGCATCCAGATTCCAGAACCTAGCAGCCAGAGTCTGGATCTCACAACCAGAGCCAGAACCTCCGGCAATAACTGGAACCTCACAGCCAAAACCCAGATTTCACAACCAGGACCCAAACGTCCCAACCACATCCGCACAGCAAGATGACACAGTCAGAATCCAGGACCAAACAGCTAGAGAGAGAATTTACAGCCAGAACCAGAACTTCACAGTTAGAACCTCACAGCCAGAATTCGTACTTCCCAACTAGAGCCTGGACCTCACAGACAAAGCCTGAACTTTACAGCCAGAACTTGTACCCCATAACCTGATCCCAGACCCCACAGCCACAGCAGCCAACTGCCCTATGTTAAATTAATGTCTGACAACAGCAAAGCAACAAGAGCTCCTACTGTTTCATGCCTGACAACTGATATTATGTACCCGAGACACTGTATCTGATCCTGTGCATGCTACGTGTGATACTGTGTGCTGAGCTGCTATATCTAAACCCATCCTTGGGATATTATGTTCTAAGCTCCTGTATCTAAGCCTAACGTGTGATACTGTGTGGTGGGCAGCAGTACCTAAGCCCATCATGAGTGATACTGTGTTCTAAACAGTTGTATCTAAGCCTATCGAGTGTGTAAATCCAGTGACCTGGCCTTTACTGTCATCAGTCAATGAGAGGTGTAATTATAGTTGAGTCTCTGCCCGGACAGGAAACATATATTCTTCAATGTCTTCCTTCCGCCCCGTCTGTGTGTTCCTGAGCATCACTGTGGCGCCTCCTCAATACACAAAGATCCGGGAATTATCCGAGAGCCGTAACATCAGATATAACAGTCTACGGCAAATACGATCAACACTGAATATCACTGTGTTCACTATCGTCACTATTACTATCACTATTATCCTCACTATCACCATTATCACATACTTACACTATCATTACCATCAATATGATTGCTATCAGCATTATTACTATCACAATCATCATCAGGACCATTATTACCAATATCATCACTATAATAATTATAAACCCCTGAGGGACCGCCTATTTTATGCCTTAAGCGCTCGTTCACACAAGCGTATTGCAGCAGCAAATTTTACGTGTGTAATATGCAGTATGAATAGAGCCCATTGATTTCAATGGGCTGGTTCTTGTGAGCATATTTTTTCATGTGCAATTGCATAAAAAAATATGCGGAATGACCTGTCTTAGGATGTATTTGTGCACTGTAAGACCCTACTGAAATCACTGGCTGTGCAAAAATGCACATGACCAATGCAGAAAGACTTTTTCTTTCCTATTTTTTTTTTTTGGGGGGGGGGGGGTGCGTGAAATTCCACCTTTGGATATGAAAGTTAACGATACTTATTGTCATCACTATTATAACTACCCTCACCACCATAAATACCACCCTGACCTCCATTATAACCATCATCACTATTTTAACTATCATCACTACCACTAATACCACCCGGACCTCTATTATAACCATCATCACTATTATAACTATCATCACAATTACTAGTACCACCCTGACCTTTATTATAACCATCATTACTATCTAGTATTGCATTTTGTAAGAGAATCAAAATGTGTTAATTTTTGCTACTTCTCATAATGCATTATTTCCGGTTGCCAATTTTGAAGCGTTCATATCCGTTAGTGATTAAATGGCTGTATGCACCTGACAAATAGGTAGGGAAAGACAGACACAATTTATGCTACACTCCATAGCTGCACTTTCTGCAACTTCAGAGCCAAGCCTCCCAGAATTCCCTGCTTGTTCAGTATCTATACTGATGCTGCTCTGGTGAGCTGTATGGAAAGATGGCCATACAATTCTGCTGCTTCCTCTATTCTGAAAACATCTCAGCAAAGTGACTCTTGGGTACGGGTGCGCCGACTCCCTAATATGTGGACCCCACCTTTAACTAAACCTAGGAGCTGATGGGTCCTATCCTCTTATGGTGGATTCACATGGGTGACAGTGAGTTGCACCTAACATTTTGGTAAGCGACACGCATTGCAGAGCACACGGACCCCACGTCTATGTGCTGTACGATGTGTGGGACATCGCACATCTGCATGCTCTGTTCTCGTGCAAGAGCCAAAGATTAGCCCATGTAAATACACCCATTGTAAAAACTGGGTTGTATTTAGGTCCGAGATTGGGGTGAATTGCAACCCACAAAACTCACATGATTTTCTCGCCCATGTGAATGCACCCTCAGTTTTCAGTCATGTGACCATTGTGTTCTTTAACTATGTCAAGGCTTTGTGTATCTCCGTGAAGTGCACAAGTGGGGGTGTAAACGCGTTTGTCTGTGCACTGATACACCGCTGGGAGATGTGTTACTTCGGACCTAAATTTAAAAAGCAATTAAACACATTTACACGCAAATAACAAAAGAGCGTCAGCAGCAGCAATAATAATGCGAGGACAACTACGACATTGTGTAAAGTCGACAACTCAGAAGCCTACATCACGCCTGGATACAGGAGCCGTACCGCACTTGCCTCCTCTCGTCTGATTCTGCTGCCGCAGGGCGAGTTCCTCACAATGACAAACTCGGCTCCTGTGTTGAAAGCAGAGAATTGGATTTCCACAAATTGTTGATGTTCTGTAAACAAGAAGAACGGACGTGTTAAAACTAATTATTATGCTTTTTTTCACAAAAAATTTAATATGTTTTAGGAAACTGCGTAAAAAAATAAACTAATTGTTTTCCAGAAATCTCATCCGCAAACTTTCCGGGAACTTGTTTATGAAACTGAAGTCCGTTTTGCTTTATTTTAATTCTGTTACTTATAGCAATTATTATTCTACTTAGACTCATTTACAGACATACACCCCTCAGTCTCAGTAACAGATACACACCCCTGAAACACATTTACAGATAAACACATCCCTCAGACTTATTTACAGATAAACACATCCCTCAGACTCATTTACATAAACACACCCCTCAGACTCATTTACATAAACACACCCCTCAGACTCATTTACATGAACACACCCCTCAGACACATTTACAGATAAACACACCCCTTATACTCATTTACATAAACACACCCCTTAGAATCATTTACATAAACACACCCCTCAGACTCATTTACAGATGAACACACCCCTCAGACCCATTTACATAAACACACCCCCTCAGACACATTTACAGATAAACACACCCCATAGATACATTTACATAAACACACCCATCAGACTTATTTACAGATAAACACACCCCATAGATACATTTACATAAACACACCCCTCAGACTTATTTACATAAACACACACCCTCAGACTCATTTACAGATAAACACACTCCTCTGACTCATTTACATAAACACACCTCTTAGAATCAGTTACAGATACCCTATAGACTCATTTTGAGACACACACCCCTCAGACTCATTTACATAAACACACCCCTCAGTCTTATTTACAGACATACACCCCTTAGACATATTTACAAATAAACACACCCCTCAGACACATTTACATAAACACACCCCTGAGACACATTTACAGATAAACACATCCCTCAGACTCATTTACAGATAAACACATCCCTCAGACTCATTTACATAAACACACCCCTGAGATGCATATACAGATAAACACATCCCTCAGACTCATTTACATAAACACACCCCTCAGACACATTTACATAAACACACCCCTGAGACACATTTACAGATAAACACATCCCTCAGACTCATTTACAGATAAACACATCCCTCAGACTCATTTACATAAACACACCCCTGAGATGCATTTACAGATAAACACATCCCTCAGACTCATTTACATAAACACACCCCTTAGAATCATTTACATAAACACACCCTCAGACTCATTTACATAAACACACCCCTCAGACTCATTTACAGATAAACAAACCCCTCAGACTCATTTACATAAACACACCCCTCAGACTCATTTACAGATGAACACACCCCTCCGACCATTTACATAAACACACACCCTCAGACACATTTACAGATAAACACACCCCATAGATACATTTACATAAACACACCCCTCAGACTTATTTACATAAACACACACCCTCAGACTCATTTACAGATAAACACACTCCTCTGCCTCATTTACATAAACACACCCCTTAGAATCAGTTACAGATACACACCCTATAGACTCATTTTGAGACACACACCCCTCAGACTCATTTACATAAACACACCCCTCAGACTGATTTAGAGACACAAATCCCTCAGACTCAATGATAGCGCAACGAGCTGGAGTCGGCAGAAGTAGCTTGAGTGAGTGTGCTAACTGTAGTGTTGTCACGGTGGTGGCCACTTTGTCTAAGATGGGACTTGTGCAGCAGGTGGATTACAATAAGGTTTTTGAGTGACAGCAATTAGTTGTTTGTGTGATGTCTGATGTGACACCAGTGCTTTTGAGAGATGGTGTTCTTGCAGTACCAAAATAAAGAGACAAGTCCAGGGAGACTGCAGTAAAACCGAAGGCACACAGTTTACTGAATAAGGCTAACTCCACGTGGCAATATTGCATATTTATTCACTGCGATTTGTGAGCATCAGCAATGCTTTTTTTGTAGAATTTGACGCCCTCGATAAAATCACACGAATTTAGTTTTGCGATTTTTGTGCGATGCATTTTTAACATTAGAAAGTCCTATTGACATTCGCATTAAAAAAAAACGCAGCGTTAAAAAAATGCAAGCGTGTGGGAGCCCTGAGGCCCAAAGTCCATGGGCAAAATGGATTTTAAAAATCTGCGCCGATGTCCCGCACGCGTGATTCGCGCCCATAGGAAATCATTGGACACCCGCAGGTAATTAAATACCTGCAGATGTCATTTTTCCCTGGCATGCGGATCGCACCTGCGGGAAACCACCCGCAGCATGCTCCATTTTTTGTGGGTTTCCCGCATGGACAGCTCCCGCGACTTCCATTGAAGTCTATGGGAGCCATCCAGTCCCGCCGCACATCCGTAGCTGTATTTGTGCTTTGCCGCAGGAAAGAAGGAGTTAAAAAAAAAAAAAGAGCACATCCGCCGGGCCGAAGAAAGAAGATCCGGCCGGGACGAAGGGGAGACCGGCAGCGTCTGGAGAGATAAGTATAATCGATTTTGAGGTCTCATGTCTGCGGGAAAGGAGGGACCCGCTGCGGGATTCTGCATGGAGAATCTGTGCGGGCCCAAATTTCCCCGTGGTCATGAGGCCTTAGGCCACTTTCACACGAGCTACAAAATCTCACTACAAAATCATCGCTACAAAACGCATGTACGTGAAGCTCATGGCTTCCAATGGCTTCTTTCGGGCTACAACGCATCTCTCATGTGAAAGAGCCCGTTGGAAGCCATGGGCTTCACATACATGAGTTTAGTAGCAATGATTCTGTAGCCCTTGTGAATGAGGCCTGACACAGATGGAATACAACGTTCACACTTGGCAGTTTAGCGAGCAGTAGACACTTCCACAAATTTCTCATGAATTTAGAACAGACAATGATTCCTGGACTCTCTCTTGTAGCTCCCGGACGTGCTTGCTAGGTTAGAAGGTTATTTCTGGAGGAATGGAGGGACTGGCACAGCCTTTACTGCAGCCCTACAGACTTTTGACTACTCAGGATTCTGTTGATTACTCTCCGTACAGCCTCCGCAGGGTATGCCCTGGCTCGGGTTTCTTACAGCATGGATGAAAAAGACTCTGCTTCTACTCCGATTGCTCTTTGCTCAACACTCCGCTTCTGCCCTTCTTCAATGCTCTGTTATTCCTCTCTCTCCTAGCCATCACTCCCTACACCTCACTTCCGGATGCTTCCCGCTCTTTCTCCCCTCTTCCTGAATCACTTCCTTTACCTCTCGCTCACTTTCCCGGGCTTCACTCGACTCCTCCCACTCCACCAATCAGAGAATCAAGTGCAAGCAGCTAATCAGAAAATTAGCTGTTGCTAGGCATATTAGCTTTTACACATTATGCAGGGAAAGACAGTGACTTTCTCCTGCAAGGTGCCACCTATGACCACAGAGGGCTCATAGCACGGTCCGTAGGACATAACCTTTTTGACTATCCTGTAGGACCCTCCGGGTCACTACAATAGATACACACACTCATTATGGCGAGTGGTGGAGTGTGGAACAGCCATCTATTCCTCCTCTGAGGATTAAGTGTCTCCAATTACAATGTCAGACGTTAAAATTCCTCTATGCGGCTGTTTTAGTGTAGCGTACGGGACTCGAGGCCGGGCTCCCATGAAATAGAAAGCACAGTTCTGATCCCTGTACTCACTGCTTCAACAAATTACTATAGGTGCTCCTTGCACTGGACGCAGCCTGAGATCTGGGGGAAACATCTTTCTGCAGGAACGGCTAGGTGTGATGTGTGCTGAGAGGTCCAATGGCTCCTCTACAGCAGAAGACTCCTCCTCTTGGGGGGTGGTCTCGGTTTTCACGCCAGACTTCTTCAGTAGGGGTCGTCCTCCCCCCTACTTTTACTGCAGCGAAGGCGGGAACTTTTTGGCGGTGGAATGTTCATCGGGAACTCTGTGGCGGGAACATTCTGTGAAGAAGAAGAACAAGATGGCTGGGCACCATCTTGGATGTCCATGTTGGAATCCACATGGGGCTTTGTAGCAAAGTCCATCAACTGTACACAGTCCAACAGTACAACAACATCATCTCTCAAGGTGTAACATACCTTTGGTTCTGCAGTTTGAGAGGAATTTTCTTGTTTCAGTGGGGATTCCTACAGGAGACTCAGTCCCGACTCTCCCGAGTCCTTCTGGGCACTGGAAGAAAACATGGCAGATACTTGCAACAATAGCAAACTCAGAAGTTTGAATTTTCGCTTGACAGGCCAGAAAAATAAAATTTTTGTAATAACGCAACCATTTATATGCGGCACAGAGGCGTTTTTCGTGACGCCAAAAGAAGAGGTTTACTTGTGGTGTCCTGCAGCAACCTGAGGAAATGGCAGAGGTAGAGATGGCACTTGTCACAATGGCTCTACCAAACTCCTTCCCAGAGGGATGCGTCTAACCTCAGCCAAGCCACCACTAGGCCTCTTCCAGGCAACCCTGGGGTAGCAGTTACCTGAATAATAGTGTAGTGGACCTGAAGAGTTTATCACGCATGAAGCCACTGTTCCTTTACTCCGTTGGATGTCCAACGCGCAAATAAGAGAGTCCACACACAGTTGAATTAGAAACCTCAATCACTGGGATCGGGCAGTGACTGGAACTTTACTTCTCCCCCATAAAACTTCACACACCAGTGCAGGAAGAACAGTTCAAAGAGGTCAGAGAGGAAAACACAGGATGACACCGGGCCTACAGTCTGAGTTATCTGTATGACTCCACTCCTAGACACACACACACTCCCAGGATGACACCAGGGCCTTCAGGCTTCATTATCTGTATGACTTCTCTCCTGGATACACACACCGGAGGAGGACACAACCCTCTGCTGACACTCACTTGCAGGTGGATACTCGGACACTACACGGTGACTCCTTCTCTCACTCTCACTTAAGGAAGGAGTCCTCTCCTCTGCTTTCATTTTTTACAACATGAGGGTTAAAGTTACCCCAATGTGGCCGACACTCTCCTTCCACACTCTCCTGTTGAAGAAATGTAACTGAAAAGACCACACCTTTTGGCCTGCACTCATATTTATATTTTACATACTCATGTGACATGACAGCTGGTTACAATTTCCAGACATATCCCAGACATCGATAGACATTAGCCTCCTACATGCTGCAGCTGTGCAATACACATAACTAAAGACAAGACAATTTGCACAGAGCATTCTAACTGAAGACATGACATGTATGACAGTTATATAGACATCAGGTCACTACAAACACCCATCAGACTCACTTAGGCTGGGTTCACACGGGGCAGATTCCCGTCGGAAATCTCGCGGTTTGGCCGCAGCAAAAACCGCGAGATTTCAGCCGGGAGAACCACAGCGGTTTAAGCCACGGCAGCTTTGAAGAGAAGAGCGCGGCTGCGATGTAAATAAGCAAAAAAAAAAAAGTAAATAGACATGCTGCATCTTTTGAAACCACGGCTGCGGATTAGCCGTCCCGTGTGGACCAGATTTCTGAGAAATCTCATCCACATGGCTGGCTAATCCCGAGATTAGCGGCCGCGGGCGGATCTGCTGCGGCAAAACCGCGGCAAATCCGCCCTGTGTGAATCCAGCCTTACTGACACACACCCCTCAGCTTCAGTTACAGATAGCCACACATCCTGACTCATTTACAAATACGCACACCCCTCCGACTCAGTTACAGATACACACCCCTCACACTCAGTTACACGTACACACACCCCTCACACTCAGTTACAGATACACACACCCATCAGACTCAGTTACAGATACACACCCTTCAGATTCACATAGAGATACATACACCCCTCAAACTCAGTTACAAATACACACACCCCTCAGACTCAGTTACACATACACACACCTCTCACACTCAGTTAAAACACATACTCAAGGACTCAGTTACACATACACACACCCCTCAGACTCAGTTACAGATACACACACCCCTCAGTTACAGATATGCACACCCCTCAGACTCAGTTACAGATACGCACACCCCTCAGACTCAGTTACAGATACACACACCCCTCAGACTCCATTACAAAAACACCCCCCCAGACTCAGTTACAAAAACACACACCCCTCAGACTCAGTTACAGATACGCACACCCCTCAGAATCAGTTACAGATACACACACCCTTCAGACTCAGTTACAGATACACACACCCCTCAGACTCAGCTACAGATACACACACCCCTCAGACTCAGTTACAGATACACACACCCCTCAGACTCCATTACAAAAACACCCCCCCAGACTCAGTTACAAAAACACACACCCCTCAGACTCAGTTACTGACACACTCACCTCTCAGACTCATTTACTGCCACACTCACCCCTCACACTCAGTTACTGACACACTCACCAGTCAGACGCAGTTACTGACACACTCACCCCTCAGACTCAGTTACAGATACACAGCCTTCAGACTCAATTACAGATACACAGCCCTCAGACTCAGTTACAGATACACAGCCCTCAGACTCAGTTACAGATACACACCCCTCAGACTCAGTTACAGATACACACCCCTCAGACTCAGTTACACATACACACACCCCTCACACTCAGTTACACATACACACACCCCTCACACTCAGTTACAGATACGCACACCCCTCAGACTCAGTTACAGATACACACACCCCTCAGACTCAGTTACAGATACACATAGCCCTCAGACTCAGTTACACATACACACACCCCTCACACTCAGTTACAGACATACACCCCTCAGACTCAGTTACAGATACACACCCCTCAGACTCAGTTACACATACACACACCCCTCACACTCAGTTACACATACACACACCCCTCACACTCAGTTACAGATACGCACACCCCTCAGACTCAGTTACAGATACACACACCCCTCAGACTCAGTTACAGATACACATAGCCCTCAGACTCAGTTACACATACACACACCCCTCACACTCAGTTACAGACATACACCCCTCAGACTCAGTTACACATACACACCCCTCACACTCAGTTACAGATACGCACACCCCTCAGACTCAGTTACAGATACGCACACCCCTCAGACTCAGTTACAGATACACATAGCCCTCAGACTCAGTTACACATACACACACCCCTCACACTCAGTTACAGACATACACCCCTCAGACTCAGTTACAGATACACACCCCTCAGACTCAGTTACAGATACACACCCCTCAGACTCAGTTACACATACACACACCCCTCAGACTCAGTTACACATACACACACCCCTCACACTCAGTTACAGATACACATAGCCCTCAGACTCAGTTACAGATACACATAGCCTCCAGACTCAGTTACAGATAAATACACCCCGACTTCATTACAAAAACACCCCAATACTCACACACTCATTTACTGCCACATACAGATACGCACACCTCTCACACTCAGTTACTGACACACTCACCCCTCAGACTCAGTTACAGATACACACCCCTCAGACACAGATACACACCCCTCAGACTCAGTTACACATACACACACCCCTCAGACTCAGTTACACATACACACACCCCTCACACTCAGTTACAGATACGCACACCCCTCAGACTCAGTTACAGATACACATAGCCCTCAGACTACAGATAAATACACCCCCTGACTTCATTACAAAAACACCCCAATACTCAGTTACTCACACACTCACCTCTCAGACTCATTTACTGCCACATACAGATACGCACACCACTCACACTCAGTTACTGACACACTCACCAGTCAGACGCAATTACTGACACACTCATCCCTCAGACTCAGTTACAGATACACACCCCTCAGACTCAGTTAGAGATACACACACCCCTCACACTCAGTTACAGATACACACACCCCTCAGACTCAGTTACAGATACACACACCCCTCAGACTCAGTTACAGATACACACACCCCTCAGACTCAGTTACAGATACACACACCCCTCAGACTCAGTTACAGATACACACCCCTCACACTCAGTTACACGTACACACACCCCTTAGACTCAGCTACAGATACACACACCCCTCAGACTCAGTTACAGATACACACACCCCTCAGACTCCATTACAAAAACACCCCCCCAGACTCAGTTACAAAAACACACACCCCTCAGACTCAGTTACTGACACACTCACCTCTCAGACTCATTTACTGCCACACTCACCCCTCACACTCAGTTACTGACACACTCACCAGTCAGACGCAGTTACTGACACACTCACCCCTCAGACTCAGTTACAGATACACAGCCCTCAGACTCAATTACAGATACACAGCCCTCAGACTCAGTTACAGATACACACCCCTCAGACTCAGTTACAGATACACACACCCCTCAGACTCAGTTACAGATACACACCCCTCAGACTCAGCTACACATACACACACCCCTCACACTCAGTTACACATACACACACCCCTCACACTCAGTTACAGATACGCACACCCCTCAGACTCAGGTACAGATACACACACCCCTCAGACTCAGTTACAGATACACATAGCCCTCAGACTCAGTTACACATACACACACCCCTCACACTCAGTTACAGACATACACCCCTCAGACTCAGTTACAGATACACACCCCTCAGACTCAGTTACACATACACACACCCCTCACACTCAGTTACACATACACACACCCCTCACACTCAGTTACAGATACGCACACCCCTCAGACTCAGTTACAGATACACACACCCCTCAGACTCAGTTACAGATACACACACCCCTCAGACTCAGTTACAGATACACATAGCCCTCAGACTCAGTTACAGATACACACCCCTAAGACTCAGTTACAGATACAAACACCCCTCAGACTCAGTTACAGATACACACACCCCTCAGACTTATTTACTGCCACACTCACCAGTCAGACTCAGTTATCAGAAAAATCTCCTAAATCATCAGAAATAGAGCCTAGACCACTGAGTCAACAAAGCAGAACTAATGGCTCTACTGCATCATCAAACATGGGCACTAAACCAATGAACCAGCAAGTAGAGCAGGAATCCACTGGATTATCAGTTGGTAATCACATAGTCATAGTGTAAGGATAGGAATCCACTGAATCATAGATGGACAGCAAACTACTAAATCATAATGTAGAACAGAAATGCACTGGATCATCAGAGATGGACACTAAACCACTTAATTATCGTGTAAGGTCAGGAATCCACTGGATGATAATAGATAGATAGTAAACCACTAAATTATGAGATAGCCTGAGAATCCATGGGCGTATCAAAGATGGAAACTAGTAGATGAGATCACCAGTAATCTACTAAATCAGCAGAAAACAACTCAGAATCACTGGATTTATGAAGAAAAATACAAAACCACTGGATCTGAGGAGAAACGCAATAAATTACTGGATCATCCAGGAATCTGTGGAATCACAAGAAAGACATAAAACAGCCAAACGATAAACCGCTCAATCCCCCTAATGAGCGATCCAGAGATCAGTAATCTCATCCAGTAGGAGAGGCCTGGAGTGGACACGGTATCGGATCCTGGATTTTTTAGCGATCGGTTCATGTCAGGTCTATGTGAATCAGCTCTGTGCTCGTAGAGGCTTATATTTTCTGCTGCACACTTGCCATGACTTGTTTGTTTGCCTCCATTAATTAAACTGATTATAATTACTACTCACAATCCTAAAAAGCCCCTCTCCTGGCGCATTGGAAAGTGATTTCTAGGCCTCTGGGATTGTCCGGAGCTACAGAAACACCTGCCTGCAATCAGCTGCTCAGTGCGGCGGCGAAATGGGGTAAAAACACCTGTGCAGCAAGGGCGAAAACTGGTATGTTAGTTACTGACACTGTCACAGACTGAGCATCGCATAGTGGAAGGAGCAGTACCACAGCAGCACTGAGGATGTCAGGACAGAAGTGTGCTGATGTAGTTGGAGGTCACAGACTAAGGGTGCGTGCACACGAGCGCATAAATGGCGCGTTTTTGCGACCAAACGTATATACGTGACCATCTGAGGCAATGGTTTCGATGTATTCGTTCACATGGGCGATTTTATGGCGCGTAAAAACGGCAACCCGAAAAAAAAACGTAACATATGCGACCGAAATACGCGCCAACGCATATTCGATGGCCGAAAAGATAGTTTGCAAAGTAGGAACAAACGAAAATACGCTTTCTAGCTCTGGTCGTGATCGGTGAAAAACGTTCTCTCGGGCGATTATACGTTGCGCTCGTGCGAACGTAAATACGCCTACGCTCGTCTGCCCGCACCCTAAGGCTGGCTGCACACAAACAATTTCGCAGCCATTAGAAGCAATAGTTTCCAATGTATTCACTTAGACAAACTGAATGAATTAGCCGCGCAAAAAAAAAAATAAAAAAATCGGACCTAAACAGACCGCACATAAGTGACTAAAGTCAGCGACCAAAATTTCCTGCTGCGCAAAAATATAGGTCTTTCTCTATCTTTGGACCGAAAAACACTGGAGCATCCATAGACTCCTATCAGAGCTCCAAAAAAAAGGAGGGGAAGGGAGTTTAGCTGTGTGCAACACCAAGAAAAAAGACAGGTGCTTCTGTTTAAGTCAACAGTCATTAGGGAATTCTGAACAGTAGCGCATTTTTTCGTCAATACTTCGCACCCGGCAGCGTGAATAGACAAAAAACACTAAAGAAACTCGGGACTTGTTCAAGTAAAACCGTCCATTCACACTATTTTCGGCAGTGATAGTCGTGATCTTAATGTGCGGAAAACTTTGGCACGATATTCACGCTCGTGTGAATCAAAACTTAGAATTATATAGTGGAAGAAGCAGCTTAACAGCAACACAGGGGATTTCTGGGGACAGATATGATGATACTATGGAAAGTCATAGATTGGGAGTCATATAGTAGTAGGAGCAGAGTCTCCAGCAGCACAGAGGATGTCAGCAAAGGAGTGTGACGGCAGCAGAGTCTCCAGCAGCACAGAGGATGTCAGCAGAGGAGTGTGATGATGTGTGGTAGGTGCAGAGTCTCCAGCAGCACAGAGGATGCTAGGAGAGAAGTGTGATGATGTTTGGTAGGAGCAGAGTCTCCAGCAGCACAGAGGATGTCAGGAAGGGAGTGTGATGATGTGTAGTAGGAACAGAGTCTGCAACAGCACAGAGGATATCAGCAGAGGAGTGTGATAATGTGTGGTAGGAGCAGAGTCTCCAGCAGCACAAAGGATGTCAGGAGAGGAGTGTGATGATGTTTGGTAGGAGCAGAGTCTCCAGCAGCACAGAGGATGTCAGGAAGGGAGTGTGATGATATAGTGTGAGGCTACAGATTGAGAGTTAACTAGTGGAAGGGGCAGGTCCCAAGCAGCACATAGTATTTGGGAAGAGACTGAGATTATTTTGGGGAGGTTACGGCACAGAGTAATTTCAGAACATATCTCAGAGTTTTGTGCTTCTTCAAAGGGATTTTAAAGGATTAGAAAACATCTACACATTCTTCCAGAAACAGCGCCAATCCTGTCCTGAAATACCTCACACAACCTCTGGGCAGGGGAGGCGCTGCTTCTGGAAGAGGGCAGACATGTTTTTCTAATCTTGGACAATCCCTCTAATTTCACACCTTGACACTTGTGACAACTAAATGACTTCTACAAGTGACTCTGGGTTTGACCAGATAGCCTGTCTGGCAGCCGTATTGCTCTCTATATAAGCCAGCGTTTGTTTTTTTGTGGTTCGACTATCAGAAGAGCCGCATGCTGGATAATCTGGAGGGATCTCTGCAGGTTCTACACAAAGCTCTCAGATGGAGCTGCAGCCGAGTTCTCTCCATGACAGATAATCCAGGTATCTGCCGAGACACAGAAGGATTATCAACAAGTCAGCGACTAATTACTGACTTCGTATAAGATGATGATTACAAAAAGTCCATCAACAGGAAAAATCACAGAAAACGGGATACCAACAGATGCACGTCACAAGAGAAATAGAGTGACAGATAGATAGATAGTAGAGATGAGCGAGTATACTCGGTAAAGGCAATTGCTCGAGCGAGCATTGCCTTTATCGAGTACCTGCCCGCCCGAGATGAAACGTTCGGGTGCCGCTGCGGGGGAGAGGTGAGTAGCGGCTGTCAGCAGGAGGGAGCGGGGGGGAGAGAGGGAGAGAGATATCTCCCCTCCGTTCCTCCCCGCAGCTCCCTGCCCGCCACCGACACCCGAACGTTTAATCTCGAGCGGGCAGGTACTCGATAAAGGCAATGCTCGCTCGAGCAATTGCCTTTACCGAGTATACTCGCTCATCTCTAATAGATAGAGAGAGAGAGATGGATAGATATGAGATGGATAGACATAAGATAGATAGATATGAGATAGATAGAAAGAAAGGTAGATATATATAAGATAGATATGAGATAGATAGAAAGAAAGAGATATGAGATAGATAGATATCAGATAGATAGGTAAATAACTATATTAATATGAGGTAAATAAATAGATACGAGATAGATAGAGATGAAATAGATAGGTAGGAGGTGGATAGATATGAGATAAATAGATAGATAGATAGATATGAAATAGATAGGTAGATAAGTACATTGATATGAGATAAATAAATAGATATTAGATAGATATGAAATAGATAATAATAATCTTTATGTATATAGCACCAAACATATTCCGCATCGCTTACATAGACAGGGGGAATACAGAAAGACAAAAGTACAAAAATACAAAAACCACAGTTACATAGTAATCAGTTGATGGAAACAATAGGGGTGAGGGTCCTGCTCCAACGAGCTTACATACTACAAGTAATGGGGTGATACAAGAGGTAAAGGGGCTGGAGATGTGCACGGTATGACGGGGTGGAGATGTGCACTGTATGGCGGGGTGGAGAGTGAGGGATGCTATACACATAGACAAGGGTCAGACATTTGGCCGTGTGACGGCAGAAACAGTATGACAGCCGAGGCCTGTGGATCGTGGCTAGCAGGGATTGCAGTCAGTAGGACAGGGAGCATGTTATCAGGCGGAGTACAGAGGGGTTTGGTTTATGGTATATGGTATACCTCCCTGAAGAGGTGCGTTTTTAGAGCACGCCTGAAGTTATGTGAATCAGGGATTGCACAGATAGTTTGGGGTAGATAGATAAATATATTGATTTGAGATAGATAAACAGATAGACCACCATGTATGCTAATTTGATCCTCTTTTTATTGCTCTAAAACACAAGATATGTTACCTTTAACTATTGCCATAGATAGATATGAAATAGATATGAGATAGATAGATATGAGCTAGGTAGCTAGATAGATAAATACATTGATTATAGCATAAATAGATAAATAGGCCACCACATATGTTAATTCTATCCCCTTTTTATTGCTCTAAAACACCAGACATGTTACCTTAAGGCTGCATTCACACGAACGTATATCGGCTCGGTTTTCACGCCGAGCCGATATACGTTGTCCTCGTGTGCAGAGGGGGGAGGATGGAAGAGCCAGGGCCAGGCACTGTGCTCCCGCCCCCTCTCTGCCTCCTCTCCGCCCCTCTGCACTATTTGCAATGAAAGGAGGCAGGACGGGGGCGGGGCTAAGGTCCGTGAATTAGCCCCGCCCCCGTCCCGCCTCTCCCCATTGCAAATAGTGCAGAGGAGCGGAGAGGGGGCGGGAGCACAGTTCCGGGCCCTGGCTCTTCCATCCTCCCCCCTCTGCACACGAGGACAACGTATATCGGCTCGGCGTGAAAACCGAGCCGATATATGTTCGTGTGAATGCACCCTAAGGGTGCGGGCAGACGAGCGCATAAACGGCGCGTTTTTGCGACCAAACGTATATACGTGACCATCTGAGGCAATGGTTTCGAATGTATTCGTTCACATGGGCGATTTTACGGCGCGTAAAAATGGCAATTCGAAAAAAAACGGAACATATGCGACCGAAATACGCGCCAACGCATATTCGATCGCCGAAAAGACCGTTTGCAAAGTGGGAACAAACGAAAATACGCTTTCTAGCTCTGGTCGTGATCGGTGAAAAACGATCGCTCGGGCGATTATACGTTGCGCTCGTGCGAACGTAAATACGCCTACGCTCGTCTGCCCGCACCCTCAACCATTCCCATTACCCTTGACCACCAGGTATGTTGTCTTTGACCCTTTCAATACTCTAGGTCCATACTTATTGCTCTAAACCAGGGGTCTCCAACTCCAGTCCTCAGGGACCACCAACAGGCCATGTTTTCAGGATCTCCTATGGTAAGAACACCTGTGGCAATGTCTGAGGCACCGACAATAATTACATCACCTGTGCAATACTGAGGAAATCCTGAAAACCTGACCTGTTGGCGGTCCCTGAGGACTGGAGTTGGGGACCCCTGCTCTAAACCATCAGGTAGGTTAGCAACAACCCCCATCACTACTCTGGACCACTATAGGTATTACCAAAAACCTCTATCACTATTCTAAACCACCTGGTATGGTAACTTTCATGCTCATTACCTTCAAACACCAGGACTATTAATATTACCCCTTTTTATTACTCTATACCACCAAAACATTGACTATTAACTCCCAATATTACTCTAGACCTCCAGATATGTTAAAAATAACCTCCATCACTACTCTAGATCATCAGGTATGTTATCATTAACCTTTTCCATTACCCAAGACCACCCGATATATTACTTATAACTCCCGTCATCCCTCTAAACCAGTGTTCCCCAACTCCAGTCCTCAGGGACCCCCAACAGGTCATGTTTTCAGGATTTCCTCAGTATTGCACAGGTGATGTAATTATTGTTGGTGCCTCAGACATTGCCACAGGTGTTCTTACTATAGGAAATCCTGAAAACATGACCTGTTGGTGGTCCCTGAGGACTGGAGCTGGGGACCCCTGCTCTAAACCACCAGAAATGTTAGCACTTCTGCCATTCACTACCCCAGGCCACCTGAAATATGGCATTAACCACTAGTAAACTCCTCCCCTGGACTTACACCTGGTCAGGGGGCACAGCGCTGTAATCAGCTTATTATCAGGGGACCTATACAAAGATCAGACAGACATCTCCAGGTCTGGGACAGGTAGTGCTTGATGACCTATATATTTGCCTACTCTGTAGCTTTGTAACTTTCTCTAGCTGCAGCTTTTCTATCTTCTGGTTTTGACAGTGAACCACATGGTCGTGTTTACTGTTGAAGGGGGTCGGACAGACGCTTGTCAATTACTGGCTTAGGTGTTCTGGTCACAGGGTCAAGACAAGCTCGAAATCACCAAAATCAGCAGCGGATATATAACATGATGTCTAACAACAATTCATTAGCTGCTCAGTGACTCAGTAAATCATCTCACTACTCCTGCCTTACATCATTCATTATACTCCAGCCCCAACCAGAGCTTCAGTCACTAATCACCTCTTACATTATGTCTTATCCTCCAATCACCTCCAGAGCTGCAGTCACTATTCTGCTGTAATATCAACACTTATACCGCAATCCTTTCCAGAGCTGCAGACACTATTCTGCTGTTACATCATGTCTTATCCTCCAATAACCTCCAGAACTGCAGACACTATTCTGCTGTTACATCATGTCTTATCCTCCAATCACCTCCAGACTGCAGTCACTATTCTGCTGTTACATCATGTCTTATACTCCAGCCACATCCAAAGCTGCAGTCAGTATTCTCCTCTTACATCATGTCTTATCCTCCAGTCACCTCCAGAGCTGTAGTCATTATTCTGCGGTTATATCATGTCTTATCCTCCAGTCACCTCCAGAACTGCAGTCACTATTCTGCTGTTACATCATGTCTTATACTCCATTCACATCTAAAGCTGCAGTCAGTATTCTCCTCTTACATCATGTCTTATTCTCCAGTCACATATAAAGCTGCTGTTACATCTTGTCTTATCCTCCAGTCACCTCCAGAGCTGCAGTCATTATTCTGCTGTTACATCATGTCTTATCTTCCAGTCACCTCCAGAGCTGTAGTCATTATTCTGCTGTTATATCGTGTCTTATCCTCCAGTCACCTCCAGAACTGCAGTCACTATTCTGCTGTTACATCATGTCTTATACTCCATTCACATCTAAAGCTGCAGTCAGTATTCTCCTCTTACATCATGTCTTATCCTCCAGTCACATACAGAGCTGCAGTCACTATTCTGCTGTTACATCATGTCTTATCCCCCAGTCACCTGCAGAGCTGCAGTCACTATTCTGCAGCTACATTTTGTCTTATCCTTCAGTCACCTTCAGAGCTGTAGTCATTATTCTGCTGTTACATCAAGTCTTATCCTCCAGTCACATACAGAGCTGCAGTCACTGTTCTGCCGTTACATCATGTCTTATCCTCCAGTCACCTCCAGAGCTGCAGCCATTATTCTGCTGTAACATCTTGTCTTATCCTCCAGTCACCTCCAGAGCTGCAGTCACTATTCTGCTGTTACATCATGTCCTTTCCTCCAGTCACCTCCAGAGCTATAGTCATTAATCTGCTGTTACATCATGTCCTTTCCTCCAGTCACCTCCAGAGCTGTAGTCATTATCCTGCTGTTACATCATGTCTTATCCTGCAGTCACCTCCAGAGCTGCAGTCACTATTCTTCCCTTACATCGTGTCTCAGGCCCCCTGCACACAACTGGGTTTGAACTGTGGAATCCTCGATCGTCTCCCGCGTGGACGATGCGTGGCATTCCGCATCAATTCAAACCAACAGAGCATCGGCATGTCCACTCTTGGAGGAAAAGATTGCAGCATGCTCCATTTTCATGCGGGCTTCACACGGACGGCTTCCATTGAAGACTTGACATTGTCATCGCCTAGCGACGGCACGGGAAAGATAAGCATTTGGAAAAAAATGTGTACTGAGCATGTCCGACAATAAATGACAGGTATGTCTGGGCACGGGTTTGGGTCTCGCTGCGGAATCCCGCATCCAGAATCCGACCCATTCGTGTGCAAGAGACCTACATCATGTCTTATCCTCCAGTCACTTCCAGAACTGCAGTCACCATTCTGCTGTTACATCATGTCTTATCCTCCAGTCACCTCCAGAGCTGCAGTCACTATTCTGCGGTTACATCTTGTCTTATCCTCCAGTCACATACAGAGCTGCAGTCACTTTTCTGCTGATACATCATATCTTATCCTCCAGAGCTGCAGTCACTTTTCTGCTGATACATATCTTATCCTCCAGAGATGCAGTCACTATTCTGCGGTTATATCATGCTTTATACTCCAGTCACCTGCAGAGCTGCAGTCACTATTCTACTGTTACATCATGTCTTATCCTCCAGTCACCTCCAGAGCTGCAGTCACTATTCTGCGGTTACATCCTGTCTTATCCTCCAGTCACATCCAGAGCTGCAGTCACTTTTCTGCTGATACATATCTTATCCTCCAGAGCTGCAGTCACTATTCTGCTGTTATATCATGTCTTATACTCCAGTCACCTCCAGAGCTGCAGTCACTATTCTGCTGTTGCAGTAAACACAACTCTAGTTTCGTGTACAGTAAAGCAGGAATAGAATCTACTAAAAAACATCTTCCTTAGGTTGAAGGCATCCTGTGGCCACACATAGTAGTGACTAATGTGGGGGGTCTGGAACGCAGACCGAAATGCGAATGTTGCCTGTATCCAAATTAAGAGGAAATATTATATAGAGTACTCATAGTTGAGAACCATAATGACCCACTATACACAGACTTAGTAAATCAGAATGAATTCCGTTTATTGTTGTACTTTGCTAGTTTATATGCAAGTTGTAAAGAAGGCGTTTCCAATACCTAGTTTCATTCTACTTTTGCTGACCAAACCCTCATTCCAACAGATTACAATAGGGCTGTAAATCAAAAGCCTTTTAAACAAAAGGTATCAACAAAGCTGTTTGAACTATACATAAAACAATTACATGTGATAATAAAGGTTGTCTCCTGGCTGCCTGAGTACCTACTTAATCAGAATGTAATCTTAAAGATCCATCAACAATTTGCACATCAAAAGAGGGGACATTGTTTCTACTTTTCACATAGACAAAAACTGGTCCAGCCACCTACTGGGAGTCAGCACAAAGTTGGTAAGTTGGTATTCAGTAAGATAGCTGAATAAAATCTAATTAATCATACATTTAGTATTTTAAAATCAATATTCAAATAAACGCTTGAATATACCTTTTTACATATGATTCTATATCCAAATTCTACTAGCAACTTCCGGAATGTTTTACATATAATACATAACATTATATAACCAAATAACTAATGTCACATTTATTACACTGTTTCCTTATCTTTCTTATGTTAGGTTATTGATTAATAATGATTGACCCCTATCATTCCCCCATTTGGACATCAGAGCCACCATTATCTCCTGGTTCTGTCACCCATAGGTGCCGGGTTCCCAGGTAGGAATGGTGCACTCTATGTCCATCAAGATATGAAGACATAATATCAAATATTGCAAGTCAATCAAGTTTACAATACAGTAATCTTAGATTTATCAACATCAATATCGTCATCGTCATATTAGACACTTAAAGGGGTGTAGAAATCGGCATTCAGTACATTTAGCTATTCATAAAATTATTACCTTAATTGCAATATATATATATATATATATATATATATATATATATATATACACACAAGATCATACTAGTCGGACGATTGCAGAGTAGCTGTTACTTCTGTTGCCTTAATTCGTTGGCATTTCCCGATTTCATTAGTCACAAGTAAAATTACAACATTCTTCAGCCAACGCAACATTTCTCACCTAAAACCGAGTTATATTCGTCCAATGTATATATTCAATGGTATCGCAATGGGAACAATATTCAAATAAATTAAGGAAGGTGTTTTCCTGAACAACATTGTCATCTACTACATCACTATCATTGTGAACTATTGAGCGTATGTCTCGAAGAGTCTCTACAGGAGTGGGGACAGATAATAGAAAAGTCCGCAAAATGTCCTCTCCACTCCTGAGGTTGGGCATACACGTGTGGGAAATATTTGCCCATCCAGTCCATCGCTTCTCCATGTGGATCGTTCGTAGTGGTGTTTCCCAATAAGAAGACAGTCCAATAAGACAAATGCAGAAGTGAAAATCAAAATGTCCATTACCTCCCCCACCCAAACAACGCCGGGATCCCACCCATCACTTTTCCTCTGGCTCGGGAACTTTCTTGCAGTGGGAGGCATGTATCCACTTTTACAGAAGTAGGCGTTGACAACAGAACTTGGTATGGTCGTCAAACCTTGGGTCCAAGGCCTTTATTACGTGTCTTTTTTTTGCGACCACCCAGTCTCCAGGCTGCAAGAAATGAGTCCCCTCTAGATTGTCAGGGTCTGGAATTGGGGAAAACACTAGATCGGGTGTTATTTTCAGTTTACGACATAATTCTTGTACATATTCAATAACCTTATCACACCCCTGCTGCAGGGCCTGTGGATGGTACAGGCCTAATCTTGGCATAGAGCCAAACACTTCTTTTAACTTAAGCATATCATTTCAGTTCTTTCAACTCTGTTAAACTCTGCGGGTGGTATGGAGTGTAAAACGCTTGTTCCACCCCAAGGCTGACATCACCTCTCGCATCACTTAACCTGTAAATTGTGTACCTCTGTCACTCTCAATTGTTTCTAGTACCCCAAATCTACATACAAGTTCTGACACAAGTTTAGTCACTGTACATTGTGCGGTGGCTTTGAACAGGTCCACGCACACAAGGACGTACTCATACCTGCCTGATTTGGGAAACTGGATGTAATCGATTTGTAATCTCTGAATAGGATACAGTGGTCACTTCACATGCCTTCACATATGCCTTCGCCAACCTGTCCAACCCTGGAGCATACCATACCTTGTCCATAACAGAAACCATGGCATTCCGAGAGGCATGCACTTTCCCGTGAGCTAGGACGGCGAGGTGGGTGTAGGCAGCCGCTGGTACATCATCTACGTCCCGTAGGACGCCAAATCCCAAATCAACAAGAGCGGTGGGACCAAGATCCAACTTACAGCACAAGGGGTCTTGCGTCCTGTCCTAGGAGAGCTGCAGCCTTGGCTGCCCTATCCCCTTGTTCTCTGGTGACTGCCCCTGCATGTGTGCTTTAACCTTTATTATGGCCACCTGTCCTGGCAACATGATAGCTTAATGGGCTTGCCTTGTGCCGTGAGAAAGCTCCTGGACCGCCAGATGGGTCCATAATCGTGTGCAGTACCAAAGGCGTACCTGGAATCAGTGTAGATGCTGGCAGTGGTACTTTTCGCAATCGTACAGGCCTCAGTTCCTGCGCTGACATGTATGGCGGCAGTGGCTTTTGTACAAGTATCTCATTCAGTGTGACTACTTCAAAACCTGTTACAAGCCTTCCTTTGTCATTCAGGTATCTAGATCCATCCACAAACATTTCAAGGTGGGGGTTTAGGAGGTGTTTGTCAGTGACATGTGCGAACCCAGCTGTCACAATCATGCTGGTGTTCTGCGTCAAAAGGCCTCCTCTTCATCAGTCAGAGAATTTGCAAAAAGCTGGTCCTCTGTACTTACTCCCCCATTTGAATCAGTGTCACCTAATGGCAATAAGGTGGCCGGATTCAAAGTGGTGCAACGTTGAAATGAGACATTGGATGAAGAGTGTACTGCAAGTTCCATTTTTGATCTGTCTAGCACGGGACAGATGTCTATGGCTTACCTGTGTCAGGATACCATGTATGTCATGTGGGGTGTAGATCACCATGGTGTGATCTAAGAAGTTTCTCTTTGCTGGCTTTGCAGCCATTCTACTCTGATGGAGGAAACACAAAAGGCTTAGTGATGCATTGAGGTAACTATTTGTGTCAGCAGTACATAAAAGAAAATAAAAACAAATCATCAACATATTACAAGAGGGCGGTGCCCTCGCGAATTGGCCAGGCGTCTAATACCAGTTTCATGAATCTGGTGAACTGGTATTGGGCTATACTGTGCCCCTTGTGGCAGCACTATCCAACAGTACTGCTTTCCTCTGGAATTAAATACAAACAAATACAGACAGTCTGTCGAGGTCCGTCTGACTGGTAGCCCAAAGGCTCAAAGGAACGACACTAAGAACTTGTTTCTCTGCGTGCGTAAAAGTGAAGACAGGGAGAGGTGTCGCTAGGTCTGCTGCCATCCGACAGAAGGTCGGGTGACTTTCAGACCTGGGGTGTATACGAGCCTCACCGGACGAGTGAAGTTCGATACAAGATCCCAAGGATCCCATCATTTCGGTTCCCAATATGCTTTCAGGACTTTCCAGCACAAGGAAGCGCATGAGGCATCGTGACCCTTTAAACATTACCTCTAGTGGTTCAGTTTCTGCCAGCTGAATTGGCACTCCTGAAACCCCTTGCACCAATTACTGCTAGATAATCAAGCTGGTATTCTATTAAAATAGATCAGAACCTTGTAGCAAAAAAAAAAAAATTAAAAATTAAAAATTTAGAAATTGCTGACCTGCAATACCTGGATCACCTATGTCAGATGTCCAGTTCCTTGTGCTAAGCAATGACTCAGGAATTGGAGTTTGTCTTGGAGGTGGCTTACTATTTGTCAGGACCTGCGGAAAGCTGAGTTTCTGCAGTAGCTATCAAGACAAATACATGAGCCGGATCTACCAAGAGAGCAGTTAGTTTACAAACCTCCTCTGAACTGTCACTTGAGGTCTCTCAACCCGTACCGATCCATCCGGTGAAAATTTGATGGATGCAGATAAGGCTTGTAAGATATTAGTACAAATAACAGACATGAATTACAACAAGGCAGAATAATCCACAAACATGTATTCATATTGAAATATGATATTATTTAAGCAAATTCATTATTAATCTGATCCTGCCTGCAATGTCTTATCAAATTTAAGAAGAAAAAAAAAAAATTTCCTAACTGCCCAAGCTCCTCACCCCCTCCTTTGTAGACAAAAGAAGGATGAAACATTACCTACTTTTACATTATCTAGCTCCACTCCTTCGATGCTGGTCGTTTGCATGTCTCTCCTACAGAACATTCTTTCAGAGACAGTGCAGTACTAACAGCATTTAGCAGTGATATAGACGTCCAACCAATTACAGAACTGACATTTACACAAAAAGCAAAAAAAAAAAACTAAAATATATCTTAAAAATCCCTATATGTTCTCTATTTTTAAGACCGTGTAATTCACATAATTCATTACAAATTTCTTATTTCATCAGCGTCTGTCTTCCTTTCTATGACACTGAATTTTATCTCTATGAAACAGAACAATAGCTAAGATATTAATAAGCAACTAAAACATTCAGACTTTAAACAGCATTAATTATTAGTAATTACTAGACGTATACTTCTCTCCTAGGCTGGTCTGTGTTGAGGGTGGAGGAACACCTCTTCCTATTGTTCTTCCCTCCCATCTCCTTACATCACCTAGCTCCACCCCCTGTGGTCTGGCTCAGCGTTTGGTCTTTCTTGCCTCATTTAGTTTCTAGCCACCGGACAGTATATACCATATAACACAAGTATCTCATGTGAAGTAGAAACTGGGATTGTATTTACTGTTCATAGAACTTCCCATATTGAACAAAGTATATATATATATATATTTAATATAATACAACATAGGGGCTTTTTCTTGTGCAGCCAAATATAACCAATTCTTAATTCAGATTTCTTTGCAAAGACAAGTAGGTCTTCTAAAGCCCAGTACTCCCCACCCTTTGAAATTTATCTTATCTTCTATAGAACACAGAAACTTGTCCAGACAGATAGCAAAGCTGTATAACTGGTTCCACTGCCTGTGACTATCTTCCTGGGCTGTCTATTTAAGATTAACCCAGAATGTAATACACTTGCCCCCACCTTACAAAAACTGCAAATTCACACTCAGTAAGGGGGGTTTTATTCATTCCTATACGGACTGATAATATGTGAAGTAGAAATTGGGATTGTATTTACTGTACACCAGACTTCCAATAATGAGCGAATTATGTATAGATAAGAAAAACTCTTAGTACCGCGGTTTTTACACAATTCGCTCAGAATAGGCTACCCAATGACAAACATAATACAACTTATGCCCATTTCCACCCACATACTTATATTCACCACTCCAGATAGCAACTATTATTACCGTGCATTGTTAAACCTTCTACCTTTCCTTAACTCATTGACTTGCTTTTTTTTCTATAACCTTCAGCTAAAATTGCTTACATCAACTTTACACTCAGGAAAAAAAACCAAAAAAAAAACCACCCAGTATATATATACTTCATTGTTCTTTTGAACCCCCACAGATGTGAGTGGGGTATAACTTTCTTACACTTAGAAATTAGACATTACAAGAACACTAAGACGTACAACAAAGATTAGTTTACATAACAACAAGACTTACAAGACAAACAATAGTGGTTATTTGTCACATAATTGTCCACAGATTTTGCATGAACTTACTTTATGTCCCAGAGGGACACAAACTATAAGAGGATTCCCTTTCTCTGATAACCCCTTACTGCCGTATCTATACTTGCCTTAATCCATCTGTCTAACATATTTTTATACAACCTTTTGACTATCTCTGAATCTTTTCCCCAAACTTGCTGGTCTAAGACTCCCAAAATTCTAAACACCTTACTACATTCTTCTTCCCACAGCTAACGTGCCTTCTTTGTCTTTTACTATTTCTCTAGCTGATTTCCATATAGGCATACTACTTGCCCTGTACGTTTCCCATATTGTCTGTTCCTTTATCTAAACCGGCGTTTCTGATATCTTTCATGCTTTTTCCCGTACTGTTACCAGAACTCATAGTTAAAGGTTCCCGTTTTTCTAAGTCCTATCTTTCTATATTTTATACACTTGTCTGCAATCGTCTCCCCCTTCCCTTTCTCACACAGCTTATGGCACACAGAACCTTATTTGTCACACAGGTTTCTATTTGTCACACAGGTTTCTATTTGTCACACAGGTTTCTATTTGTCACACAGGTTTCTATAGGTCACACAGGCTTCTATAGGTCACACAGGCTTCTATAGGTCACACAGGCTTCTATAGGTCACACAGGCTTCTATAGGTCACACAGGCTTCTATAGGTCACACAGGCTTCTATTTCACACAGTACACTAAGGACCCCTGGTCCTGGAATAATTTTACGGACTCCTTAAGGGGGGGGTTTAGGGGAGACCAGACCTCTCTTCTAAGGGAACTTCTGGTGATATTATAACAGACTCAGTAAAAGCAAATTATGGCTAACACGACACAGACTATCAACGTACAGATTTCAACAATTACTACAGGCAACATGGCAATATACACACAAGGGTTCTTCCGTCTAGCACGGTCACTAAGAACACCGTAAATAACAGGCAGAAGCGTCCTATATAACATACAGCAACTCACCCCCTGTCGACACGAGGACTGAATGAAGTCAGGAGAGCCCAGAGCTTGAGTGGCAAGTCAAGAGCTTACCGTATACCGGTGTTTTGTAGATCTGGGGTCCCGTGGCCTCTCGTCCGGCTGGTCGGCAGGTAGTGTAGTCAGGTATCGGCTGCAGGTAAGGAGTTAGCTTCTGCCCCACTTGTCGGGCGCCAAATAAACTGTGGGGGGTCTGGAACGCAGACCGAAATGCGAATGTTGCCTGTATCCAAATTAAGAGGAAATATTATATAGAGTACTCATAGTTGAGAACCATAATGACCCACTATACACAGACTTAGTAAATCAGAATGAATTCCGTTTATTGTTGTACTTTGCTAGTTTATATGCAAGTTGTAAAGAAGGCGTTTCCAATACCTAGTTTCATTCTACTTTTGCTGACCAAACCCTCATTCCAACAGATTACAATAGGGCTGTAAATCAAAAGCCTTTTAAACAAAAGGTATCAACAAAGCTGTTTGAACTATACATAAAACAATTACATGTGATAATAAAGGTTGTCTCCTGGCTGCCTGAGTACCTACTTAATCAGAATGTAATCTTAAAGATCCATCAACAATTTGCACATCAAAAGAGGGGACATTGTTTCTACTTTTCACATAGACAAAAACTGGTCCAGCCACCTACTGGGAGTCAGCACAAAGTTGGTAAGTTGGTATTCAGTAAGATAGCTGAATAAAATCTAATTAATCATACATTTAGTATTTTAAAATCAATATTCAAATAAACGCTTGAATATACCTTTTTACATATGATTCTATATCCAAATTCTACTAGCAACTTCCGGAATGTTTTACATATAATACATAACATTATATAACCAAATAACTAATGTCACATTTATTACACTGTTTCCTTATCTTTCTTATGTTAGGTTATTGATTAATAATGATTGACCCCTATCACTAATGACGATCGGACCAACCCTGAGGAGGGCAATTCTTACTACAGAAGTAGCTGCAGGTTTTTCTTTATTGCTACAAGTGTATGACCGGTAAATTGTGGGATTGCATTAATTTGCTGTCACCAAATGGTTTACCATCTTTCAGGATTAGATTAGAATAAAAGACGAATAATATGCAAATCATTTCACAGCGCGGACAGGTAGAGCTGAAGGATCGGCCAGTCAGAGAACGGGAAGCAGGGATTGGCTGATCTCTCGCCTCAGCGTTCTCCATCTTGATGAGCAGAGAATGAGTCACAGATGGAGGATGAGTCAGCGGGAACATCATCTCCTCCACCGCTTATTAGCAGATTTCTCTTTTAATAAATCTCTTAATTATTCGCAGCAAAAATAGATTTAAAAAATACTACACCAACTCATTCCAAGATGGCCACCAAGTCTGGAGCAAGCATGTTCCAGGGCCTGATCATCAGAGCTTGCAATTACAGCCTTATGAAATGTAGACGATAAAAAGATACAAAATATCAACTCAATGGGGAAATACAATTTTAAAAGGAAGCTCCACCTGCTTCACACCCATGCACATTCTAGGATTTTTGGCCCCACCCCCGCCCAGTTCTCCTTCTACTGTGATCGTCCTTAAAAAGGTCAGAAAATGCGTTCACACAGAGTGGTCTGATATCGGTAAAAACCCCACCAGCATGAAATACATTTTTTGTTATTTTATCACAAAGACATCAAAAAGGCAGCAACAGAACACTTGGTTTTCCCAAGTTGGTTTTGATACAGTTTTCACGCAACCAACCCGAACTCTGTAAATGCGCCTGAAACCTGTAATCTGCAGCTTAAATCAGCATGTGAGTATTATAAGAGGAGCGAATGATATAATTCCCATATGTGATGTCTCTGGAGAGTATATCAGTATTGGAGTGTTATAAGAGGAGCTGCTGATATCAGTTACATATATGATGTCTCTAGAGGATCTATTAGTGCTGTAGCATAATAAGAGGATCGACTAATATGTCACATATATGATGTCTGTGGATGTTATATCAGTCTGGAGCATAATAAGAGGATCGACTAATATGTCACATATATGATGTCTGTGGATGTTATATCAGTCTGGAGCATAATAAAAGGATCGACTAATATGAGTCACATATGATGTCTCTTGGGGATATATCAGTGCTGGACCATTACAAGAGCAGTGGCTGAAATTACATATATGATGTAAATGTCTTTGGAGAAAATATCAGTATGGGAGCATTATAAGAGGAGTGGATGATATCCGTCACATATATTATTTCCCTGGAGGTTATATCAGTTCTGGAGGATTATAAGACGAGCGGCTGATATCAGTGACATATATGATTATCTCTGTAGGCTATATCAGTACAGGAGAGTTTAAGTGAAGCGGCTGATGTCAGTCACATATGTGATGTCTCTGGAGGTAATATCAGAATTGGAGCTTTATAAAGAGGAAAAACTGATATCAGTCACATATATCATGTTTCTGGAAGTTATATTAATACTGGAGCGTTATAAAAGAGCAACTGATTTCATTCACATATATGAGGTCTTCGATGTTATATCATTCCTGGAGCGTAATAAGATGAACAAATGATTTCAGTCACACGTATGATGTTTCTGGAGATTATATCAGTACTCGAGTGATATATATCATTTCTGGAGAACTATAAGAGCAGTGGCTGATATCACATATATGATGTAAATGTCTCTGGAGGTTATATGAATAGTGGAGCGTTAGAAGAGGTGCGCCTAATATTAGTCACATATATTATGTCTCTGAGGGTTATATCAGTTCTGGAGAGCAATAAGGCTTGGTTCCCACACAGCGTATTCCCGGCGGAAATATCGTGGTTTGGCCGCAGCAAAAAACCGCAAGATTTCCGTGGGGAAAGCGCTGCTTCAAAAGACGCGGCACTTAGCCACGGGTTTTGGAACGGTGTGGCCGCACGCTTTTCCGTTGCGGGCGGCGCTCCCATAGAGGAGAGCGCGGCTGTAACAGAAAAAAGAATGGGCAAGCTGTGGCCGGTGAAGCCAGCTTTGGATGGTATTTCCGTGGCAAATCCACCCTGTGTGAACCCAGCCTAAGAGCAGTGGCTGATATCACATATATGGTGTAAATGTATCTGGAGGTTATATGAATATTGGAGTATTAGAAGAGGTGTGACTGATATCAGTCACATATAGAATGCCAGTGCTGTGAGTAAGACTAGATCAGAAAAGATTTATTGCTTCTGGATATAAAGTCTTTCCATCAGGCTACTTACACAGAGACGAGCAGAGAAACTCGGTCTGATATCGCGCTCGCCAACATGCGTATTTATGCCGATGTGAGGCGTTTCTCTGGAAAAACGCCTCCCATCACCTCTGTGAAGCAGCGATCCTCTGGCACGGCTTTCAGGTGTGATACAGAGTATCGGCAAGTGTCTCCCTTTGTTTTCAAGGGGAAACCCCGCATTGCACTCGCGAGCACATCGTAGAGCGTGCAATGTGTTTTACTAATCCATTGAAAACAATGGGAGATGCATTCCGAGAAATATGAAAAGATAGGACACGCCACAGCATCGCTGTGAGGGAAAACATCGCTCATGTACATTTAAAAGAATAGGGCTCATATTTGCGAGTCTCGCACTGCACTAACCTCACACAAAATTCTCAGCCATATGAAACCAGCCTCATTGATAGCAAATAGAGATCCTGATATGGTTAAAAACTGAAATAGATAAGAATGTTCTGGAATGTTGTATTAGACAGTGCAGATTCTTTTATAAAGTAGTCCTGGCTCTTTAAACCCTTCCCACCCCACGGCATATATAACTGCCTGGGAAGCAGTTCCTGCGAATGGACATCCACTTACAACATACGAATGGTGTACCTTCGATGGCACAGTCGGGATTGGTGAGAACATTGATCCCCTTTGTTAACCCCTTACATGCACCTGATCAATGGTGATAGCGGCATGTAAAGGATTCACAGTGGGAGGGCTCCGGCAGCTTGTTTATACCGGCAGATACATCGTCGGCTCCGGCAGCTTGTTTATACCGGCAGATACATCGTCGGCTCCGGCAGCTTGTTTATACCGGCAGATACATCGTCGGCTCCGGCAGCTTGTTTATACCGGCAGATACATCGTCGGCTCCGGCAGCTTGTTTATACCGGCAGATACATCGTTGGCTCCGGCAGTCTGTTTACACCGGCAGATACATTGTCGGCTCAAGCAGCCTCTTTATACTGGCAGCTACATCGTTGGCTCAAGCAGCGTCTTTATTATGGCACATCGTCGCTCCGGCAGCCTGTTTATACCGGCAGATACATCGTTGGCTCAAGCTGCCTCTTTATACCGGCAGATACATCGTCGGCTCAAGCTGCCTCTTTATACCGGCAGATACATCGTTGGCTCTGGCAGCCTGTTTATACCGGCAGATACATTGTCGGCTTCGGCAGCCTGTTTATACCGGCAGATACATTGTCGGCTTCGGCAGCCTGTTTATACCGGCAGATACATCGTTGGCTCTGGCAGCCTGTTTATACCGGCAGATACATTGTCGGCTTCGGCAGCCTGTTTATACCGGCAGATACATTGTCGGCTTCGGCAGCCTGTTTATACCGGCAGATACATTGTCGGCTTCGGCAGCCTGTTTATACCGGCAGATACATCATCCACTTGTTCAAACATATAATCGCTCAGTTGTCACATTCACTGTGTAAGTGAGCGCGACTGAACGAGAAGTCAATGAGGCAACAATGATTTCTATGCTGCAGAAAATTAACAAAAAGTGAAGGATTATCATTCACTTTTGCTTGTTTGAACGATAATCATTACGTCTAAAAGGGCCTTAAGGAGTTAATGGAGGAATTACAGATAAAGTTACAGTGCGCCACTTGCCGCTCTGCTGGGCATGGTGGTGCTGCAGCCGCAGACGCCAGGCCGCAATCATCCCCAGATCCGCAGGGGAGCCCAGTCATTACATTATCTTTACTTTGGACAACAGCGTGAGTTAGCGCTGTACCGATACGCATCATGTGACCGCCCCCTCAACATGACAAGGTCACGCGTCCTTGGCTGTGGCTGAAGGGACGTTTCTACCATAACTCCTGTCACATCTTATATCGCCCCTCCGCTGATAACTATCTGCTCCAGCCAAAATAACCATGCCCAGCTCCATCAGGGCATCCAATGGATCAGTATCTGCCCTGTGACTAGCAAAGTTGGTGATGCCACTCAAGAGGACAAACAGATATGAAACCCTGCCGGAGAATATTTGGGCCCCTCAACCCCCACTTCTAATAAAGATACAGTGACTGCAGTGGCACATAGTAATATTGCCCCTTCACAGAGGTAATGCCTCCCACAGAATAAAGATGCCCCCTTAATGCCCCCAACACAGTAAAGATTCACTCTTAATACCCCCTACACTTTCAAAGGACCCTTTTTTGTGTGGCATGCAGTGATTGTACCCTCTCACAGTAATGATACCTTAGTGCCCGTACAACAATTTGATACCTTAGTACACCACCACAATATGATACCCCCTTAGTATGCCCACCACAGTATATTGTGCCCATAGTCAACCCTCACAGTAGTAAAGCCACCACAAAGTAAAGTTGCCCCTTAGTGCCCCAATTATGATCACTAGACAGTAAATATCCCCGCTTAGTGCTCATACACTTTCATAGTACCCTCTTTGTGTGGAACACAGTAATAGTGCCCCCTCATACTAACAATGCCTCCTTAGTGTCCCCACAATAATAAGATGGGTTCTGAGTGCAAGCGTCACAGTAATGATGCCCCCTTAGTCATACACAGTAATAGTGCTCCCTTTCTGGCTTACATGCTTTTATAGTTCCCTCTTTGTGTGGCACACCACAGGAAGGATGCCTCTTTAGTGCACCCATCACAAGATGATACCTTTAAATGCACCCACAACAGTATAATGTGTCCTTAGTCACCCCTCACCTTAGCAATACCACTACAGAGTAGGGATTCCCCCTTCTTAGTGTCCATAAAATTTGATACCCCCTTAGCACACCACCACAATATGATGCCCCCTTAGTTTGGCCACTAAAGTATAATGCGCTCATAGTTAACCCTCACAGTAGTAATGCCACACAAAGTAAAGATGCCCCTTAATGCTCCAGTGATGCCCCCTAGACAGTAAATATTCCTGCTTAGTGCCCCAAACACTTTAATCACACCCTCTTTGTGTGTCACACAGTAATAGTGTTCCCTCACAGTAAGGATGCCCCCTTAATGCCATCCAATACAAATACTTCCTTAGTGCCCCCACCAGAGTATGATGCACATCACACTGCAAAGCTGACTTCTTTATGGAAAAAGTGCCCCCATTGATGCCCTCTTTACTGCCCTCCACACATTACAATGTCTCTTTTGTGCCGCTCCCCAAAACAAATCTCGCCCCCAGAGTGATTGTGTACAACAGGTCTCCTCCGGTCAGTCACTTCGCTATTTGTGGCTCATGGCATCAGGTGAGATGACATCATAGCACTACGCCCGCATGTGCCAAGCTACTATTAGTACTCGCCCCATTTTCAGTTCAAACGTTTCTCCGTACGCCCCATTTATCGCAGTTCTGTATACAATGTGTCAGAAACGAGTAGCTGTGGCGCAGCCAGCATCCTCTACGTCAATCGCCCCAGTTATTCCCGGGTCACCGTTTCTTAGGGAAGCAGAATAAGAAAACAAACATTTTATTTCGCTGTGACTCCTTGGTCGATACATCCGCATTGTTTATCCGCAATCGCCGTGTTCTCCTCCCAGCGTCCTCGTTTCACTGCACTTGACAGGTTCAGGGTCTTTAGAATGGAAGTTTAGAGCAACAACAAGATGCAAAAAAGTGATTCCCCCACCGCAGCGCATTGTGAGCTGAAGAATGAACCAGAAGAAACTATCAGAAATGGAGGCGAATCTCTTCAAGACGGAATCGTCTCACTTCTCTATCAGATGAGGGAATTGCGTGCTAAGCAGTTGTCTAAAATACATAGAGGGTTAACCCCTTAAAGGAATATTCTGGACAAAACATAGAAGACTTGGGGAAATATTCCCCAAGGTGCTTACCTGATCCAAGGTGCATTCAGCAGAGAGCCCCCACTGGCAGCACACAGTACAGCAGCACAGACTCTCGCCTCTAGGGGAGGACTCTGGTGACAGAATACGGATGAGGGAGGCAGCTATTCTGTCCTAGATCATTTGCTGATGAGACATTCAGCAACTAATGTTTACTTGGTGATTTTTTTTAGATGTATGCTTGCTGTCAGTGAATAGATACATTCTTTACATTCAGGGACTGAAACCTGTCGTGATCTAATAAGGGCTTAGGGTTTTCTACAATTGTATCCAGTCTATTGTATCAGGTGTAGCAATCTTCTGTGGTCTGAAGAGCCACAACCCCCTGATCTGTTACCTGCACTGATACATTGTAACAAGCTATCAGGGCAAGAGAGATATATGCCACTAAAGTGTTTACTGCACAGAGGAATGTCTGCACTGATACATTTTAACAAACCCCCAGGATCAGAAAGAGACTTGTGCTGTGATATGTTTACTTCCGAGGATTCTCTGCACTTATATACATGGTAACAAACTGTGAGGACATGGGAGAAATTTGTGCTGCTGAAGTGTTTAGTTCACAGAAGATGGTTTGCACTAATACATTGTAACAAACCCTCAGGATGAGGGCTTATTCAGACAGGCGTATATCGGTCGGGTTTTCACACCTGTCCAATCTACACTGTCCCTCTCTGCAACGGAGGGAGGTGGGCCTGGCCCGGAGTAGTGCACTGAGCTCCCGCCCCTCGCCACTGCTTGCAATAGGAGGCCCGGGACAGGGGCGGATTTAAATTCCATCCCGCCACACCCCCTCTCATTGCAAACAGTGGTGAGGGGCGGAGAGAGGGGCGGGAGCTCAGTGCACAAGCTCCCTGCCAGGCCCGCCTCCTCCCCTTGCAGAGAGGGACATCAGCCAAGCATGAAAACCCGACCGCTATACGAGCGTCTGAATAAGCCCTCAGAGAGAGATTTGTGCTGTGATGTGTTCGGAGGATTGTCTGTACTGATACATTGTAACAAACACTCAGGAGAGGAAAGAGATTTAGGCTGGAGCGTAATTTTATAGCGTATTACATGGAGAATGGAGTCAATGAAAGTACATTGATTTCTACTGATCAATTCACAATTGTGTATATACATTGTCTTGTACGCGCGTATACAAGAATGCAGCATGTTTTACCATATATTATGCACTTACAGCTATATTGTTCTCTATGGGCGTGTAATAAACGCTGTACATATGCAATTACATTACAATATCAGTTCACACAGTGGTAGAAGACTGCTTCATGCACTCAGTGTTTTACAACACACTCGTATGAGTCCGGCCTTATGCTGTGATGCGTTCAGTTCACAGAGTATTCTCTGCACTGATACATTGTAACAAACTATCGGGACAAAGGTAAAAGGGCAAACTCCAGCATCAAGAATACTTGAATTAAAACTTCTTGCTTACTGCAGGCCTGTTAAAAAAACACGTCACAAAACGCCCAGCAGCCAATGAGATGTAGCGGACCGTCCGCACTGATACACTGTAATCAAAAATAGTGAAGAATCAAAACAGAAAGCTTATTAGATATTTGCAAAACTTTTCATTATACAGAAAACTAAAACCCCTTCAATGTTCAAAGAAGCCTGTAAAGCCCCACGCAGCCGCGTTTCAGGTGCCGGAAAGGAAGCGTTTTCCTGTCTTAAGCTAATGAGAATTCCATCTCTCAATGTTAGCTAAAAATATCCGATAACTAGCAGCGAGTGCAACATGAACAGCACCAAATATAAGTGCAGATATGGTTTATACAGCAGTGGCGGGGCGGCACTTATGTATGCATCTTCCTTGGGGGGAGGAGTCCAGGTTGGGCCACATTCACACCTCTATTTGGAGCCTCTGACGCATATCTGGCACAGAATCCCAGATGAAATAGCGTGGCATTCCAGAATCCAGAAGGACCCCATTACAGTCAGTGGGGTCGCTAACGCGGTTCGTATCCGGCATTGGTCGCATCTGGATGGAGCCGATCAACAGAAATGAAAGCACAGATGTGAAAGGGAACGAATGCTGATATTTCACCTCTCGGGAGCTCGCGTATCGCTACAGGTCACAGAGGTCTTGCAGTGTCGCCCTCCGGTGGCAGCGTTTATCACTAGCCAAAGAGTGTAGTACTGTTACTATATTACATATTTGCCAGAGTTTTCCATTCAGCAACTACTGCCCAAGCAGGAAAACACCTTTGATCTGCAAATCTGTCCCTGACCAATGGAAGAGGACTGATTCATGGGACTGTAGCAGTACTGTAGTGTAAAGCATGAGAGGGACTGAGCTGTGGCTGTAGCCTGTGATGTGGCCAGGATGGGTACTATGATTACTAAAAGGGTCCAGAAGGGGCACTATGATTAATAAAAAAGGCCAGAAGAGGACCACGATTACTAAAGGAGGCCAGGAGGAACACTATGATTACTGAAAGGGGCCAGGAAGAGCACTACAATACCTAAAAGGGTCCAGAAAGGGCACTATTGTTACTAACAGTGGCCAGGAGGGGCACTATGATTACTAAAATGGGCTAGTAGAAGGACTACGATTACTAAAAGAGGCAAGGAGGAGCACTACGATTGCTAAAAGAGGCCAGGAAGAACACTATGATTACTAAAATGGGAAAGGAGGGCCAGAACCATTGCAAAAAAGGGGCCAGGAGGAGCACTATGATTACTAAAAGGGACCATGAGGGACACTATGAATACTAAAAGGGGCAAATAGGAGGCCTGCGATTACCAAAATGGGCCAAGAGAACCACTATGATTACTAAAAGAGGCCAGTAGGGGCTCTATGATTACTTCAAGGGGCCAGGAAGGGCACTATGACTATTAAAAGAGGCCAGGAGGGGCACTATGATTACTACAAGGGACCAGGAGGGGCACTATGATTACTAAAAGGGGCCAATAGGAGGCCTACGATTACTAAAATGGGCCAAGAGAACCACTATGATTACTAAAAGAGGCCAGGAGGGGCAATATGATTACTGAAAGGGGCCAGGAAGAGCACTACGATTATTAAAAGGGGCCAGGAGGAGCACCATGATTACTAAAAGGAGCCAAAAGCAGTACTATGATTACTAAAAAAGGCCAGAAGGAGCACTACAGTTACTAAAAGGGGCCAGGAGGAACACTATGATTACTAAAAGGGTCTAGGAGGGGCACAACATTTTCTAAAAGGGGCCAGGAAGAGCACTATGATTATTGAAAGGGGCCAAAAGGAGGACTACGATTACTAAAGTGGGCCAAGAGGAGCACTATGATTACTAAAAGGAGCCAGGAGCAGCACTATGATTACGAAAAGCGGCCAGGAGGAGCACTATGATTACTAAAAGGGTCCCGCAGGGGCACTATGATTACTAAAAGGGTCCCGCAGGGGCACTATGATTACTAAAAGGGGCCAGGAGGAGCACTATGATTACTAAAAGGGGCCAGGAGGAACACTATGATTACTAAAAGGGTCCTGTAGGGGCACTATGATTACTAAAAGGATCCCGTAGGGGCACTATGATTACTAAAAGGGTCCCGTAGGGGCACTATAATTACTAAAAGGGTCCCGTAGGGGCACTATAATTACTAAAAGGGTCCCGTAGGGGCACTATGATTACTAAAAGGGGTTAGGAGGAAGACTATGATTACTAAAAGGGGCCATAAAGGGCACTACGATTACAAAAAGGGGCCAGGAAGAGTACTATGATTACTAAAAGGGCCCTGGATGATCATTAGAGTTAGTAAAAGGGGCTAGGAAAGGTATTATGATAACTAATGGGGGCATAAAAAGAAATTTTACTGAGTGAGGGACATGAGGGGCACTATTACTGCATGGTGGTTGGGTAGTAAAGTGGCAGTTGCTGTGTGATGCCGGCATTATTCCGATGGCATTATTCCATCACCATGTGGTGATATGTGCTCATGGTGTGGCGGTATTATTTGATTCTCATATAGTGTGATTATAGGTAGCATCGGTCTTTGTAGTGGTCATTCAGTAATAGTATGGCAGTATTACTCCATCACTATGTGTTGGTATGTGCTCATGGTGTGGCGGTTTTATTTGACTCTCATATAGTGTGATTATAGGTAACATCGGTCTTTTTAGTGGTCATTCAGTAACAGTATGACTGTATTATTCAGTCACTATGTGGTGGTATTATATGTTCATAGTCTGGCGGTATTATTTGACCCTCATAGTGTAATTATAGGTAACATCGGTCTTTGTAGTGGTCATTCAGTAACAGTACGGTGGTATTATTCAGTCACTATGTGATGACGTGCTCATGGGGTAGCAATATTATTTGACCCTTATATAGTGTGATTATAGGTAACATCGGTCTTTGCAGTGGTCATTTATTAACAATATGGTGGTATTATACAGTCACTATGTGGTGATATGTGATCATGGTGTGGCGGTATTTGACCCTCATATAGTGTGATTATAAGTAACATCGGTTTCTGCAGCGGTCATTCAGTAACAGTATGACGGTATCATTCAGTCACTATGTGGTGGTATTATATGTTCATAGTGTGGCGGTATTATTTGACCCTCATAGTGTGATTATAGGTAATATTGTTCTTTGCAGTGGTCATTCAGTAACAGTATGGCAGCATTATTCTGCCACTATGTGATGGTGGTGTGGCGGTATTATTTGACCCTCATATAGTGTTATTATAGATAACATCATTCTTTGTAGTGGTCATTCGGTAACAGTATAGCAGTATTATTCTGTAACTATGTGGTGATCATATGTTCTCATGGTATGGTGGTATTATTTGACCCTCATAGTGTGATTATAGGTAACATTGGTCTTTGTAGTGGTCATTCAGTAACAATATGGCGGTATTATTTAGTCACCATGTGGTGATATGTGCTCATGGTGTGGCGGTATTATTTGACCCTCATATAGTGTGATTATAGGTAACATTGGTCTCTGCAGTGGTCATTTAGTATGACAGTATTATTCAGTGACTATGTGGCGGTATTATTTGACTCTTATAGTGTGATTATGGGTAACATTGGTCTTTGTAGTGGTCATTCAGTATCAGTATGGAAGCATTATTCTACCACTATGTGATGGTGGTGTGGCGGTATTATTTGACCCTCATATAGTGTGATTATAGGTAACATTGGTCTCTGCAGTGGTCATTCAGTTGCTGTGTGATGCCGGCATTATTCCGAAGGCATTATTCAGTCACTATGTGGTCATATGTGGTCATGGTGTGGTGGTATTATTTGACCCTCATATAGTGTTATAGGTAACATTGTTCTTTGTATTGGTCATTCAGTAACAATATGGCAGTATTATTCAGTCACTATGTGGTCGTATGTGCTCATGGTGTGACAGTATTATGTTACCCTCATATAGTGTGAGTATAGGTAACATTGGTCTTTGTAGTGGTCATTCAGTAACAGTATGACAACATTATTCAGTCACTATGTGGTGATATGTGCTCATGGTGTGGCGGTATTATTTGACCCTCATATTGTGTGATTATAGGTAACATTGGTCTCTGCAGTGGTCATTCAGTTGCTGTGTGATGCCGGCATTATTCCGACACCATGTGGTGATATGTGTTCATGGTGTGGCAGAATTATTTAACCCTCATATAGTGTGATTATAGGTAACATTGGTCAATGCAGTGGTCATTCAGTAACAGTATGATGGTATTATTCAGTCACTATGTGGTGGTATTATATGTTCATAGTGTGACGGTAATATTTGACTCTCATAGTGTGATTATAGGTAACATTGGTCTTTGTAGTGGTCATTCAGTAACAGTATGGCAGCATTATTCTGCCACTATGTGATGGTGTGGCGGTATTACTTGACCCTCATATAGTGTTATAGGTAACATCGTTCTTTGTATTGGTCATTCAGTAACAGTATGGCGGTATTATTCAGTAACTATGTGGTGATCATATGTTCTCATGGTATGGTAGTATTATTTGACCCTCATAGTGGTATTATAGGTAACACTGGTCTTTGTAGTAGTCATTGAGTAACAGTATGACGACATTATTCCCTCACCATGTGGTGATATGTGCTCATAGTGTGGCGGTATTATTTGGCCCTTATATAGTGTTGTTATTAGTAATGTTGGTATGGTGGGTGTTCAGTGACAGTATGGCGGTATTATTCGGTCAATGTTTAGTGATAGTATGGTGGTATTATTCGGTCAGTGTTTAGTGATAGTATGGCGGTATTATTCAGTCAGTTTTCAGTGACAGTATGGTGGTATTATTCAGTCAGTGTTCAGTGACAGTATGGTGGTATTATTCAGTCAGTGTTTAGTGATAGTATGGTGGTATTATTCGGTCAGTGTTTAGTGATAGTATGGCGGTATTATTCGGTCAGTGTTCAGTGATAGTATGGCGGTATTATTCAGTCAGTTTTCAGTGACAGTATGGTGGTATTATTCGGTCAGTGTTTAGTGATAGTATGGCGGTATTATTCGGTCAGTGTTCAGTGACAGTATGGTGGTATTATTCGGTCAGTGTTTAGTGATAGTATGGCGGTATTATTCGGTCAGTGTTCAGTGACAGTATGGCGGTATTATTCAGTCAGTTTTCAGTGACAGTATGGTGGTATTATTCGGTCAGTGTTCAGTGATAGTATGGCGGTATTATTCGGTCAGTGTTCAGTGACAGTATGGCGGTATTATTCGGTCAGTGTTCCGTGACAGTATGGCGGTATTATTCAGTCAGTGTTCAGTGACAGTATGGCGGTATTATTCGGTCAGTGTTTAGTGACAGTATGGCGGTATTATTCAGTCAGTGTTCAGTGACAGTATGGCGGTATTATTCAGTCAGTGTTTAGTGACAGTATGGCGGTATTATTCAGTCAGTGTTCAGTGACAGTATGGCGGTATTATTCGGTCAGTGTTCCGTGACAGTATGGCGGTATTATTCAGTCAGTGTTCAGTGACAGTATGGCGGTATTATTCAGTCAGTGTTCAGTGACAGTATGGCGGTATTATTCGGTCAGTGTTTAGTGACAGTATGGCGGTATTATTCAGTCAGTGTTCAGTGACAGTATGGCGGTATTATTCAGTCAGTGTTTAGTGACAGTATGGAGGCATTATTCAGTCAGTGTTTAGTGACAGTATGGCGGTATTCAGTCAGTGTTCAGTGGCAGTATGGCGGTATTATTCGGTCAGTGTTTAGTGACAGTATGGCGGTATTATTCAGTCAGTGTTCAGTGATAGTATGGCGGTATTATTCGGTCAGTGTTCCGTGACAGTATGGCGGTATTATTCGGTCAGTGTTCCGTGACAGTATGGCGGTATTATTCAGTCAGTGTTTAGTGACAGTATGGCGGTATTATTCGGTCAGTGTTCCGTGACAGTATGGCGGTATTATTCAGTCAGTGTTCCGTGACAGTATGGCGGTATTATTCAGTCAGTGTTCCGTGACAGTATGGCGGTATTATTCGGTCAGTGTTTAGTGACAGTATGGCGGTATTATTCAGTCAGTGTTTAGTGACAGTATGGCGGTATTATTCGGTCAGTGTTTAGTGACAGTATGGCGGTATTATTCAGTCAGTGTTCCGTGACAGTATGGCGGTATTATTCGGTCAGTGTTTAGTGACAGTATGGCGGTATTATTCGGTCAGTGTTCCGTGACAGTATGGTTGTAATAAAATGTCTCCGTGCCTTGCACACGCGTGCGATGCATTTTTTTCTACAGTTACATCTTTCACGTAAAGTGATGGATTTCTCCCCGATAAGCGCATCGCACTCGCTGGGAGGTCTGGTGTCTGAGTTTGGCGCACTGACATCGCTGCCGTGTGAATGCCTCCTATGCGTACGCTCATACGGCGTATTTTGGGTGGATTCTGCAGTAAAATAGACTACGAATCTGTGTCCCGCTAATTTGTAATGGAAGTCGGTCTTCGTGTCGTGACGATGTGTTATTTTCTCGATGCGTATTTACAATACGTGTCACGGGAAATAGAGCGGCGTCACTTCTTTTTTCGTTTTCCACCTCAGATTTTGGCGTTGTAATCAATGGGACTTCACAATATGCGCCGCCAGGTTTGTACGCAAATCCGCACCTACAAACTGAGAGCTGACGGAGGCGAACTTTGCGGCACAGTGTGAACGAGCCCCAGTGCTGCCGTAGTGGCGGAAATAGCGCCATCTAGAGCTCACATAGCGCCACACAGCCGCCGTGTCCTCGCAGTCCCCCACATGGGTCAGTCTCCGCCCCCCGGGGGAGTGGGCGGGGGATCTTGCGCTCGTCCCCGCCGCCGCCTCTCGGGAGCGCGCCTGTCACTCATGTCACCGGCCAGGGTTACCTGACAGGAGCCGGGGCCCCCGGGGGCCAGCAGAGGACGGGGCCGCCATGTGCAGCCCCGAGAGACGCAGCCGCCGACCATAACTTCCTGCCCGGGACCCCGAGAGACAGTGAGTGACCGGAGAGACGGAGGGGAGAGAGAGAGACAGTCAGAGAAGGGCGAGAGAGAGGGGAGAGAGACAGTCAGAGAGTGACCGGAGAGACGGAGGAGAGAGACAGTCAGAGAGTGACCGGAGAGACGGAGGAGAGAGACAGTCAGAGAGTGACCGGAGAGACGGAGGAGAGAGACAGTCAGAGAGTGACCGGAGAGACGGAGGAGAGAGACAGTCAGAGAGTGACCGGAGAGACGGAGGGGAGAGACAGTCAGAGAGTGACCGGAGAGACGGAGGGGAGAGACAGGCAGAGAGTGACCGGAGAGAGACAGTCAGAGAGTGACCGGAGAGACGGAGGGGAGAGAGAGGGGCAGAGAGAGAGAGAGAAGAGGCAGTCACATCAGAGAGGAGAGAGTCACCTCTGAGAGAGACAGTGACCACAGAGAGAGCAATCACCTCAGGAGAGACAGTCTCCAGAAAGTGACCACAGGTAGGAGAGACCACAGAAAAGAGAGAGAGACCTGAGAGAGAGAGCGATCACTACAGGAGGGACAGTCACCAGAAAGTGACCACAGGCAGGAGAGATATCTGCCAGGGCATGTGAGAGACAGTCACAACACACAGCGGAGAGACAGTGCTTGTGGGAGACATGGGACAGTAGGAATAGAGCGCCCACAGTGTGTAATGTCACACAGAGCGAGACAGCTCAGAAACCCGAGAGATCGCATGTCAACTGAAAGCAAAGAGGAAAGCGAGAGAGAATACCCAGGAAAAGAGACAGCAGCCTGCCAAAAGTGCAGAGAAAGAGAGACAGCTGGCATAGAGTGCAAGAGACAGCAGATACACAGAGCAGCATGCAAAAAGTGTATAGGGAGGAAAAGAGACAGCAGATAGGGAGTGCAGGGAGGAGAGGCACCTTAGAGAGCGCAGAGAGTGGCCGTCCCTCCGAGGGGCCTCTGCTAGATTTCAATCTGTCACACTTGCTTTTCTTCTGTGGGAACAATGTGTGATTGTTGCGCTCGCTCTCCAGAGTAACATGGGGGGTGGGAGGGGGCAGTGAGCGCTGGAAGGTGGCAGATCCTTGTGAGAGGGTCCCTGGGCTGTGTCCTTGTGAGAGCGCTGCTCCTGTCCCAGGGATGAGGATCATTGTGCAGGGACTGCGGGGATCACTGGCTGAGAGGGGGGGGCTCCCTGCACTGCTGCTGGCCCTTTAAGAATCTGGTCAAGCACTTCTAGTGGTGTGAGAGACACAGAGAGAGAAAGAGAGTGTCTGTGACAGGGAGAGAGTGTCTGCGGAGGGGAAGAGAGTGTCTGGGGCTGAGGAGAGAGGCGCAGAGGATTTCACTCCGCTCTGGACTCATTTGACAGGTTCCCTTCAAGCAATCGGAGGTGGCATCTGTGACAAAGGGACATTGTGCGGGGTTCAGCATGCTCACCGAGCCCGACGGTCCCCCGGAGTTTGAAAGGTGAGTGCCCTCTTATTGTACCCGCTGCATGACCTGCAGGTGCCGAGACTCCCTCGCCTATAGAGACCGGACCTGTCCCTTATACGGGGACCCTCTGTGTGATCCTTCTGCATGCTCCAGGCTCAGCCCTTATACAGGGAGCCACTGCCAGACCCTTCTGGATGCTCCAGACACGTAGGGACCCAATGCCAGCGCTTCCTATATTCTACAGACTCGGTCCTTATACAGGGACCTACTTCTATATACTCCAAACTCAGTTCTAATACAGGGACCTACTTCTATATGCTCCAGACTCGGTCCTTATGCAGGGACCTACTTTTATATGCTTCAGACTCGGTCCTTATATAGGGACCTACTTCTATATACTCCAGACTCAGTCCTTATACAAGGACCTACTTCTATATGCTCCAGACTCAGTCCTTATACATGGACCTACTTCTATATGCTCCAGACTCGGTCCTTATGCAGGGACCTACTTTTATATGCTTCAAACTCGGTCCTTATATAGGGACCTACTTCTATATACTCCGGACTCAGTCCTTATACAGAGACTTCCTTCTATATGCTCCAGACTCAGTCCTCATACAGGGACCTACTTCTATATGCTCCAGTCTTAGTCCTTATACAGGGACCTACTTCTATATGCTCCAGACTCAGTCCTTATACAGGGACCTACTTCTATATGCTCCAGACTCAGTCCTTATACAGGGACCTACTTCTATATGCTCCAGACTCAGTCCTTATACATGGACCTACTTCTATATGCTCCAGACTCAGTCCTTATACATGGACCTACTTCTATATGCTCCAGTCCTAGTTTTATAGAGGGACCAACTGCCTGGTCTCTTATATACACTTTATATGAAGTTCTGGACTGTGTCTACTATAAAGGGACATGGTGTTATAGCCGGGTACTGTGGTATGGGGAGAGTATTATAGCCGGGTACTATGGTGTAGGGAGAGTATTATAGCCGGGTACTGTGGTATATGGAGACTATTATAGCCGGGTACTGTGGTATATGGAGACTATTATAGCCGGGTACTGTGGCATGGGGAGAGTATTATAGCCGGGTACTGTGGTATGGGGAGAGTATTATAGCCGGGTACTGTGGTATGGGGAGAGTATTATAGCCGGGTACTATTGTGTAGGGAGAGTATTAAAGCCGGGTACTGTGGTATATGGAGACTATTATAGCCGGGTACTGTGGTATATGGAGACTATTATAGCCGGGTACTGTGGCATGGGGAGAGTATTATAGCCGGGTACTGTGGTATGGGGAGAGTATTATAGCCGGGTACTGTGGTATGGGGAGAGTATTCTAGCCGGGTACTATGGTGTAGGGAGAGTATTATAGCCGGGTACTGTGGTATATGGAGACTATTATAGCCGGGTACTGTGGTATATGGAGACTATTATAGCCGGCTACTGTGGCATGGGGAGAGTATTATAGCCGGGTACTGTGGTATGGGGAGAGTATTATAGCCGGGTACTGTGGCATGGGGAGAGTATTATAGCGGGGTACTGTGGTATATGGAGAGTATTATAGCGGGGTACTGTGGTATATGGAGAGTATTATAGCCGGGTACTGTGGCATGGGGAGAGTATTATAGCCAGGTACTGTGGTGTAGGGAGAGTATTATAGCCGGGTACTGTGGCGTAGGGAGAGTATTATAGCGGGGTACTGTGGTATATGGAGAGTATTATAGCCGGGTACTGTGGCATGGGGAGAGTATTATAGCGGGGTATTGTGGTATATGGAGAGTATTATAGCCGGGTACTGTGGTATATGGAGAGTATTATAGCCGGGTACTGTGGCATGGGGAGAGTATTATAGCCGGGTACTGTGGCGTAGGGAGAGTATTATAGCCGGGTACTGTGGCGTAGGGAGAGTATTATAGACGGGTACTGTGGCGTAGGGAGAGTATTATACCCGGGTACTGTGGCGTCGGGAGAGTATTATAGCCGGGTACTGTGGCGTCGGGAGAGTATTATAGCCGGGTACTGTGGCGTCGGGAGAGTATTATAGCCGGGTACTGTGGCGTCGGGAGAGTATTATAGCCGGGTACTGTGGCGTCGGGAGAGTATTATAGCCGGGTACTGTGGCGTAGGGAGAGTATTATAGCTGGGTACTGTGGCGTAGGGAGAGTATTATAGCCGGGTACTGTGGCGTCGGGAGAGTATTATAGCCTTTGCTATGTCTTGAGTGTTCCCCTCATCTCGTCCCCGTATAGTCACCCCTAGATTGATCCCTCTTTAAGGTTCCGGATTGTTGCTCCAGATTTACTCCTAGAGGGGCTCCTCTATATGCTCCATACCGTGTTATAGAGAGAGTCCATGTATGATCCCTATACTGTGCCTGAGGCTCATCTCTTGCTCCTTGTTATACGATGTCCTATACTTTGCTCCAGAAGTATAACTCTTGTAGGGGGGACTTATCTACTCCTCTATAAGCTACAGATGTGGTCTTATGTAGAGAGCCGATGTATGATCCCCTATACTGGGCTCCAGAAGTCCTGTATATAACTCCTGCAGAGGGGCTCGTCTCCTGCTCCATACCTTGTTATATGTATGATCCCCTATATATGATCCCCCAGAAGTCCTGTATATAACTCCTGCAGAGGGGCTCATCTCCTGCCCCATACCTTGTTATATGTATGATCCCCTATATATGATCCCCCAGAAGTCCTGTATATAACTCCTGCAGAGGGGGCTCATCTCCTGCCCCATACCTTGTTCTATGTATGATCCCCTATACTGGGCTCCAGAAGTATAACTCTTATATGGAGGACTCATCTGCTCCCTCTATATGCTCCAGGCTTAAGCTTATGTAGAGAGTCCGTGTACGATCCCTATACTATGCTCCAGAAGTCCTGTATATAACTCCTGTAGGAAGGACCCCTCTCCATCTCCTTCTAGATTTTCTGAACTTATACAGAAAGTCCATGTGTGATCCGTATACTGTGCCTCAGAAGCACTGTATGTAGGGGGGACTCCTCTCCTGCTCCAGACTTGGTCTTATATGTAGGGTCCCTGTATAAGTGGCCTGCTCTACGTGAAGCCCCTATAGTCGTGGAGTTGTGACGGAGCTGTTCCATGCGATCGCTACATTTTAGAACAAGTAGACTTTTTCCTTCTTGACGTTGCGGCGTTTGTTCTACTTCTCCCTGACGGATGAGTGACAGATACACCGAGGTCTGCTCCTCCTGCAGCGGCCTTGGCTCCATCCAGCACCGCTCTCATTTCCCTCTTTATCTGGTGACATTTTCTGGCATTTTGGGCCACGCTTGTTTTTTTCCCCCAAAGCTTTAGACATAAAAGCGCGGTGGCCGAGGGTTTCTTCAGCACGCTCCTCTCCACGCCGAGTAACCGAGCATCGGGCACATCCCGATTTTACTTTTCCCCCCCCAGGGAACAAAGGTCACGGCGCTGAGCTCCCGGCTGGGTCCTCGTGTTTGTGACCACTTCTCTCCCGGCGTGTAATAAGGACGTCACTTATTATCCTGCGCTTTATCGGGTGGAAGCGAGGAAAGCTGAAATAAAACGTCTGCAAAGTTCCAAGTTTCTGCTTTGAGTTGAGCTGCGGCTTCCAAGTCTCCTGAAGTGTTTTATTCCGTGGGGTCTCGTTCGGTGGAGTTTCGCTCTGCTACATTCGCTTATTTTCCTCTTGTGATATTGTATCTTTATAGGAATCAGACGCCGACGTAAATCTTATTACTTTGTGGGGTTTCTTGGGAGGAAATGTTCCCTGGTTTACATTGTATTAGGGCTGTACAGAGGGATGGAAGCCGCATATTGGGCTCAGATGCACTGCACTAGCCTGTATATCTCAGGATAGTAAGGGGTTAGATACATTATATTGGGGTCAGGAGAATTAGGGATTAGATGCACTGTACTTGTTTAGAGTATTCATGGATTAGATACATTGTATAGCTCAGGATAGTAAGGGGTTAGATACACAATATTAGCTCAGGCTACTTAGGGATTAGATGCATTGTATTGGGTCAGGATATGTAGTGGTTAGATACATCGTATTGGGTCAGGATATGTAGTGGTTAGATACATTGTATTGGGTCCTTAGTGGTTAGATGCATTGTATTGGGTCCTTAGTGGTTAGATGCATTGTATTGGGTCCTTAGTGGTTAGATGCATTGTATTGGGTCCTTAGTGGTTAGATACATTCTATTGGGTCCCTAGTGGTTAGATACATTGTATTGGGTCAGGATATGTAGTGGTTAGATACATTGTATTAGCTCAGGATATTTAGCGTTTAGATACGTTGTATTGGGTCAGGATAGTAAGGGGTTAGATACACTGTATTAGCTCAGGAAAGTAAGGGTTTAGATACATTGTATCAGCTCAGGATAGTTAGAGGTTAGATACATTGTATTAGCTCAGGATAGTTAGAGGTTAGATACATTGTATTAGCTCAGTATAGTAAGGGGTTAGATACATTGTATCAGCTCAGGATAGTTAGAGGTTAGTTACATTGTATTAGCTCAGGATCTTTAGTGGTTAGATACATCGTATTGGGTCAGGATAGTAAGGGGTTAGATACACTGTATCAGCTCAGGATAGTAAGGGGTTAGATACATTGTATTGGGTCAGGATAGTAAGGGGTTGGATACATTGTATTGGGTCAGGATAGTAAGGGGTTAGATACATCGTATTGGGTCAGGATAGTAAGGGGTTAGATACATCGTATTGGGTCAGGATAGTAAGGGGTTAGATACATCGTATTGGGTCAGGATAGTAAGGGGTTAGATACACTGTATCAGCTCAGGATAGTAAGGGGTTAAGTACATTGTATTAGCTCAGGATAGTAAGGGGTTAGATACATCGTATTGGGTCAGGATAGTAAGGGGTTAGATACAGTGTATCAGCTCAGGATAGTAAGGGGTTAGATACATTGTATTGGATCAGGATAGTAAGGGGTTAGATACACTGTATCAGCTCAGGATAGTAAGGGGTTAGATACACTGTATCCGCTCAGGATAGTAAGGGGTTAGATACACTGTATCAGCTCAGGATAGTAAGGGGTTAGATACACTGTATATGAATTAGGATTTTGGGCAAACGTGAAGAAACTTTGTATTGTTCTTGTGGTGTACTATTAGGATATACGGGGCTGGCGAGGGCATATTCAGGGAGTTCTACGGGGGAAGAGACTGCGGATGGTAGACATAGTAGGGTTAAATAGATGGGGTGAGAGGCACTGGGTACATTATACGGGGCAGACGCTTTGGGTATTAGGGTCAGTATGGATGGGGTGCTACAGAGGGCACACACGATAGATGCAAATCATTCAGGGATCCAGGTTTTCTATTAGGGTTAACGGCCTGTTATTGGGGTCCGGCAGCCGGTGCTCCCCATTAACACCTCTCCTCCTATGGGAGCAGATGCTCGTCAGATGTTTCTGCTCTGCCTGCGATCACTGCTTGTCCTGTGCTGCTCCCCGCGGCTGCCGGCTGCCGTCCTCCTTCTCTGCTCTGATTTCTGGGAGACGGATTATTATGTTGGGATTTCTCGGCTCTCGATGATGAAGCTCACTCTACTCCGTCCTTGGAACAAGTTGTCGGCCCCTGAAAGTTCCCTGTAAGTTCTCCCTTCTGCACTTACCGCCTGTAGATTTTTAATTTTTTTTGCTTGTACTCGGTTTATCGGGGGCGCAGCTAAATGAATTGCGAGCAATTATGACTTTTGTAACCCCCCCCCCCCCTTTGTGCAAAACTGTGCACCCTTCCTGGCACCGAGGGGTTAAGGTAAAGTGCTGGGAGTGCGTTGTGTTCGCTTGCAATCAGCGGTATTTTCTGCATGAGTGTCGCTCGACTTGGGCATTACATTAGCGGCTGGATGTCCCATATAGAACAAAATACCCGCAGGTTACAAGGAGAAATCCGTAAGGAGGAGGAGAGCACTTAGCCGTGGTAATATCGGCCTCGCTCAAACACCCACTGGATTTATTTTGGGGTCATGGCAACAATAGCGAGCTCTTAAATCCTCGTCCCTGTGCCAGGCTCGGGTCCTGCATTGTTGGCGCGCACTGGCACGCTCTTTGACTTCTTCACCTGCTCACCATTTTATCCTGTTCTCCTAAATTAAAAAAAAAAAAAAAGGGGAAATCCTCGCGGCGGTGGTAGGGCGCAGGCGGCGGGCGCTGCTAGGTACTGTTTGCCCTGGAACATTGTGTGGTTGGTGGAAAATATTGGCCTGATATAAAAAAAAAGGGAGAAAACAAGGGGCGAAAACTTAGAAAGTGCGGCTTCCTTGTAACCCTCACCCCCCCCCCCCTCAGGTTGGGAGTGCAGGGCGCTTTATACATACACTGTTACAACTACTAACCCCATCGGCCACCTTACGGATTCTTGTCAGATTCCCACAATTAGATGGAGGATAATTATATTGTTTGGGGGGGTTGCTATCCCCCCCCCCTCCCTCAGCGGCTACCCCTGTGATGTCCCCCCTCCCCTCAGGCTTATCTACGGGGTGCGGGAGCTGCTACTGGAGATCTGCGCTCATGTTGTACTTGGCTTTTAACACGCAGCGATTAAAACATGAGAAAGACTGTCAAAATCTTGTCACGATAATGAGCGTGTTCCACGTATGACAGCGCTCCGCAGACTGCGCACTTCACTCATAGCGCTCGGAGATTAATATTCATCTCTGGCGATACGAAGCGGAGGAGACGTCGATTTATCTGTAACGTCTTCGCCAACTTCTTGCTAGTGATATTATAATTTAGCTGAGCGTCAGAGGGCGAAAAATACAATCCGGTCGCAGGCTCGCCGCAAGAGCTTACAATCTATAAGCGTGCTAGGTTATTATGATCTTCAGGTCCTTCTACCCGTGACCATCCTCTCATGTTGTGGCACCACTTTACGGCCTGATTTGGTACTTTGTATCACTGGCTGTTTGTTGTCAGGGCGGTCTACAGTGATAAATATTTTTGCGCGTTGACAGCGGCCGTTTGTCGCCGTGATTGACGGTTTGGTCCAAACTGGTATTTAATCTGGAGAGCAGATGTTAGACAGTGTCAGGGGTTGTGCAACTACTGTTCTCCACTTAATCTATTATCCCCCACCCCTCCGCTGCTATTCCCAGAGCGAGCGGCCGCCGCTTCTACCTGAGCTCCGTCCTCCAGCCTTCTTGTCTTAATGATTGCGCAATTGCGGGCATGAGATTCCTGTAACATTGTATCGTTTTTCTAGCTTTCATTGTATTGCGCTTAAACCTTTTTAACATTGTTATCCGTTCCTCCCCCATCGCAGCTGCGCCCCGTTTCCTACATTGGCGCCCGTCAAACATTTGACTGTTGATTGATTTTCTCCGTGCCTTGTGATTGATACGTTGATACTTCTCACCAGCTGACACTTCCGTATTTCTACCATTCATATACCCGTTCGCCCCGGTCTGCCATCCCAGTGCGCTGTATGTTGTCAGAATTATTTTTATAAATGCGCTTATTTTGCGCCATTCTCTTCCCAACAGCGTTACTGTAAATATGGAAAGATACACGAGTTTATTCCCCCCCCTCCCTTCACACCAGAACGCTGTGCGGGAAACCAGCATCTGTGTGACCGCCGCCATCGCCATCTCTTCGCTAAACTCCATCACAGTGAAAGTTGCGGTGGCCGACTTCCAGCTCCTGCCGTTGAGGCCGTCACCTCCCGCGATCCGTATCAATCACGGGATAATTACACGTACAATAACAATTTGCTTTTGTTTCTGACTAATGGCGGCGCGGGCTGTTGATTGCGTGCCGATTTTCCTGTGTTCGTTTTGTGTACACAAGGCCCTGGCTGAGTTATATTGTATTCTTTCTTCTGTCGGTGATTTGTCACAAAGTTACTGGAGTGAGTTCCGGGGGGGAGACGGAGAGGATTTGCGCCGTCCCTGCGCTACTCTAAACTTTTTCTAGAATTTCCACACTGTGGCGGTAGCGCAGCGCTCGCAGATCGTTTTCTGTAGTGTTTGGGCTGGAGCAGAGACACGTGCGCTCAGTGTTTGATTTAATGGTGGGGGTCCCCCTCCCCATCGTGTTCCGTTAACCTCTTAACCGCTGAAGTGTAAAGTGCCGCACGTACCCCAAGGGGCTCTAGAAAATGAACAGTCTCCGAGAGGATTGGCTCCTGAGCGCCGTTAACGATTGATGCTCCGTCTTATCCTCAGCGCTTCAGGGGATTTTCGAGGGATTAAGTGAAATAGTGAGCTGCCACCTTTTGCGCGGCGTATTCCTTATCTGTAGGTGCGGGCTATGAAGTGCAGGGTTTTATGGGACGTTATTGGAGGCTTTTCCTCCGACCACCCTGGAAATAGTTCGCAGATGTTTCTGTGCGCGCCGCTGTCGGCCTTGGGATTTTATTATAAGATTTTCCAATGCTTTAATTAAGGAAATAATTGTCTGGAATATAAAGTTTCCTGGCTGCCGGTGCCTCGTCAGACGTACGGCGAGGAGGGCTGACGGGAGCGCGAACGCCGCCTGACGGCTTTACATCTTGTTTTGCTTAGTTTTGAAGAGATGCGTTTGGAGTGGCGCTGCGGGGGGGGGGGGGGGGGGCTCGCCTATTACTTCTGAAAACTTTTTTCCCCATTAACCCCTTTTGTGACACGCTGCCCCTCCCGCTCGCTGTCAGTAATGATGCGGTACAATATGTCCTGTGTCTTCCCCTGGCATATGACTCTGTGTTCAGGCCACAGACTGTTCCTTTATATAACATCATGAAGTGACCCCATTGATGAGTCCGAATGCTAAATATAGACGGGATTATTGTGCGCAAAACGTTACGGGGAAAATTCCGTCCAGAAATGCCGTAGAGAAAGAAAAGAAACCTGAAGTGAATCCTGTAAATAGTCTGTCTGAGCGTTAGATTCTGTTCTAGTGTACCGCGTAGTATATCATACCGAGCGTTTCATTGTATGACGTGGAGTATTACATCCTACCGAGCATTATATAATGTATCATATGTGCAGTATTAAATCCTGCTATGTAATGTATCATTTATGGAGTATTATATCATACTGAGCATTATACTGTATCACATATGAAGTATTATAGTATATCATACCGAGCGTTATTTTGTATGACATGTAGAGTATTAAATCCTACCGAGCGTTATATTGTATCATATGTGGAGTATTATATCATACTGAGCATTATACTATATCACATATAAAGTATTATAGTATCTTCTATCGAGCGTTATATTGTATCATATGTGGAGTATTATATCATACTGAGCGTTATAGTGTATCATATGTGGAGTATTATATCATACTGAGCGTTATAGTGTATCATATGTGGAGTATTATATCATACTGAGCGTTATATTGTATCATATGTGGAGTATTATATCATACAGAGCATTTTATTGTATCACTTGTGAAGTATTATATCATACCGAGCATTATACTGAATCACATATGAAGTATTATAGTATATCATACCGAGTGTTATACTGTATGACGTGGAGTATTAAATCCTACCGAGCGTTATATTATATCATATGTGGAGTATTAGATCATGCTAAGCGTTATACTATATCACATATGAAGTGTTCTATCATACTGAGCATTACATTGTATGACATGTGGAGCAGTAAATCCTACCAAGCGTTATGTAATGTATCACATGTGGAGTATTATGATATAGAGACAGCAGTTGTAATAACACCTGTAGTGGTAATTTTACACCTTTTAAACAGTCTCATGTGAGTTTTTGGTGCAGGCCTTGAGAGAAATTTGTGGTAAATGCCTCAGTGCCATCATCGGCGTGGTTAGTCGCTGGAACGCCTAAGATTTATATCGCTATGCCATCGTTTCTTAGTTAGATGTGAAATATAAGCAGCCTGACACTATACATATTAATGCTCATGTCTGTATGCATTTGTCTCACTGTCTGACTACCTCATACTGCATTGGGGGCGCTGTTGCTGGCTGTTCTTATGTTGGGGCATTATGGCTGGTTGAAAGAAACATAGAAAATTGAAAACAGAAAAAGAGCACATGGTCGATCTAGACCGCCTTTATATTACTTCTAGGAACTATGTTTATCCCCGGCAGCTTAAATTAATTTATTGTTGATTTTCCAACCACGTCTGCTGGCCATTTGTTCCAAGTATCTACTACTCCTTCAGTACAAGAATTTCCTGATGTTGCTTCTGATTTTCCCCCAACTAATAACAGATTGTGCCACCTTGTTCTGTATTTAGCTTCATAATCACCTCCCTCCTGAATCTTAAACATGTAACATATATAAAGGTTTATATATTCCTCCTGTAACATATATAAAGGTTTTTTTTTTCATGACCTCCTTTCCCTTCTTCATCCTGTAACATATATAAAGGTTTCCATCATATCTTCCTCTCCCTTCTCTCCTCCTGTAACATATATAAAGGTCTCCATCATGTCCTTCTCTCTCTTCTCTCCTCCTGTAACATATATAAAGGTTTCCATCTTCTCCTCCTCCTCTCCCTTCTCTCCTCCCTTAACATATATAAAGGTCTCCATCATGTCCTCCTCTCCCTTCTCTCCTCCTGTCACATATATAAAGGTTTCCATCATGTTTTCCTCTCCCTTCTCTCCTCCTGTAACATATATAAAGGTTTCCATCATGTTTTCCTCTCCCTTCTCTCCTCCTGTAACATATATAAAGGTTTCCATCTTGTCCTCCTCTCCCTTCTCTCCTCCTGTAACATATATAAAGGTTTCCATCTTGTCCTCCTCCTCTCCCTTCTCTCCTCCCATAACATATATATAGGTTTCCATCATATCCTTCTCTCTCTTCTCTCCTCCTGTAACATATATAAAGGTTTCCATCTTGTCCTCCTCCTCTCCCTTCTCTCCTCCCATAACATATATAAAGGTTTCCATCATGTCCTCCTCTCCCTTCTCTCCTCCTGTAACATATATAAAGGTTTCCATCATGTCCTCCTCTCCCTTCTCTCCTCCTGTAACATATATAAAGGTTTCCATTTTCCCCCCAACTAATAACAGATTGTGCCACCTTGTTCTGTATTTAGCTTCATAATCACTTCCCTCCTGAATCTTAAACATGTAACATATATAAAGGTTTATATATTCCTCCTGTAACATATATAAAGGTTTCCATCATGACCTCCTTTCCCTTCTTCATCCTGTAACATATATAAAGGTTTCCATCATGTCCTCCTCTCCCTTCTCTCCTCCTGTAACATATATAAAGGTTTCCATCATGTCCTCCTCTCCCTTCTCTCCTCCTGTAACATATATAAAGGTTTTCATCATGTCCTCCTCTCCCTTCTCTCCTCCTGTAACATATATAAAGGTTTGCATCATGTCCTCCTCTCCCTTCTCTCCTCCTGTAACATATATAAAGGTTTCTATCATGTCCCCCTCTCCCTTCTCTCCTCCTGTAACATATATAAAGGTTTCCATCGTGTCCCCCCTCTCCCTTCTCTCCTCTTGTTACATATATAAAGGTTTCCATCATGTCCTCCTCTCCCTTCTCTCATCCTATAACATATATAAAGGTTTCCATTATGTCATTGTCTCTCTTCTCTCCTCCTGTAACATATATAAAGGTTTCCATCATGTCCCCCTCTCACTATCTCCTCCTGTAACATAAATAACGGTTTCCATCCTGTCCCCCTCTCCCTTCTTCCTCCTGTAATATATATAAAGGTTTCTATCATGTCCGCCCTCTCCCTTCTCTCCTCCTGTAACATATATAAAGGTTTCCATCATGTCCTCCTCTCCCTTTTCTCCTCCTGTAACATATATAAAGGTTTCCATCATGTCCTCCTCTCCCTTCTCTCATCCTGTAACATATATAAAGGTTTCCATTATGTCATTGTCTCTCTTCTCTCCTCCTGTCACATATATAAAGGTTTCCATCATGTCATTGTCTCCCTTCTCTCCTCCTGTAACATATATAAAGGTTTCCATCATATCCTTCTCTCTCTTCTCTCCTCCTGTAACATATATAAAGGTTTCCATCATATCCTTCTCTCCTCCTGTAACATATATAAAGGTTTCCATCATGTTTTCCTCTCCCTTCTCTCCTCCTGTAACATATAGAAAGGTTTTCATCATGTCCTCCTCTCCCTTCTCTCCTCCTGTAACATATAGAAAGGTTTCCATCATGTCCTCCTCTCCCTTCTCTCCTCCTGTAACATATATAAAGGTTTCCATTATGTCTTCCTCTCCCTTCTCTCCTCCTGTAACATATATAAAGGTTTCCATCATGTCCCCCTCTCCCTTCTCTCCTCCTGTAACATATATAAAGGTTTCCATCATGTTCTCCTCTCCCTTCTCTCCTCCTGTAACATATATAAAGGTTTCCATCATGTCCTCCTCTCCCTTCTCTCCTCCTGTAACATATATAAAGGTTTCCATCATGTCCCCCATCTCCATTCTCTCCTCCTGTAACATATATAAAGGTTTCCATCATGTCCTCCTCTCCCTTCTCTCCTCCTGTAACATATATAAAGGTTTACATCATGTCTTCCTCTCCCTTCTCTCGTCCTGTAACATATAGAAAAGTTTCTATTATGTCCCCATCTTCCTTCTCTCCTACTGTGTCATATATAAAGGTCTCCATCATGTCCTCCTCTCTCTTCTCTCCTCCTGTAACATATATAAAGGTTTCCATCATGTCCCCCTCTACCTTCTCGCCTTCTGTAACGTATATAAGGGTTTCCATCATATCCTTCTCTCTTCTCTCCTCCTGTAACATATATAAAGGTTTCCATCATGTCCCCCTCTCACTATCTCCTCCTGTAACATACATAACGGTTTCCATCCTGTCCCCCTCTCCCTTCTCTCCTCCTGTAACATATATAAAGGTTTCCATCATGTCCCCCTCTCCCTTCTTCCTCCTGTAATATATATAAAGGTTTCCATCATGTCCTCCTCTCCCTTCTCTCCTCCTGTAACATATAGAAAAGTTTCCATCATGTCCTCCTCTCCCGTCTCTCCTCCTGTAACATATAGAAAAGTTTCTATCATGTCCCCATCTTCCTTCTCTCCTACTGTGTCATATATAAAGGTTTCCATCATGTCCCCCTCTCCCTTCTCTCCTCCTGTAACATATATAAAGGTTTCCATAATGTCCCCCTCTCCCTTCTTCCTCCTGTAACATAAATAAAGGTTTCTATCATGTCCGCCCTCTCCCTTCTCTCCTCCTGTAACATATATAAAGGTTTCCATCATTTCCCCCTCTCCCTTCTCTCCTCCTGTAACATATATAAAGGTTTCCATCCTGTCCCCCTCTCCCTTCTCTCCTCCTTTAACATATATAAAGGTTTCCATCATTTCCCCCTCTCCCTTCTCTCCTCCTGTAACATATATAAAGGTTTCCATCATTTCCCCCTCTCCCTTCTCTCCTCCTGTAACATATATAAAGGTTTCCATCATTTCCCCCTCTCCCTTCTCTCCTCCTGTAACATATATAAAGGTTTCCATCATGTCCCCCTCTCCCTTTTCTCCTCCTATAACATATATAAATGTTTCCATCATTTCCCCCTCTCCCTTCTCTCGTCCTGTAACATATAGAAAAGTTTCTATCATGCCCCCATCTTCCTTCTCTCCTACTGTGTCATATATAAAGGTCTCCATCATGTCCTCCTCTCTCTTCCCTCCTCCTGTAACATATATAAAGGTTTCCATCATGTCCCCCTCTCCCTTCTCTCCTCCTGTAACATATATAAAGGTTTCCATCATTTCCCCCTCTCCCTTCTCTCCTCCTGTAACATATAGAAAGGTTTCCATCATGTCCCCTTCTCCCTTCTCTCCTCCTGTAACATATAGAAAGGTTTCCATCATGTCCCCTTCTCCCTTCTCTTCTCCTGTAACATATATAAAGGTCTCCATCATGTCCTCCTCTCCCTTCTCTCCTCCTGTAATATATATAAAGGTTTCCATCATGTCCCCTTCTCCCTTCTCTTCTCCTGTAACATATATAAAGGTCTCCATCATGTCCTCCTCTCCCTTCTCTCCTCCTGTAATATATATAAAGGTTTCCATCATGTCCCCCCTCCCTTCTCTCCTCCTGTAACATATATAAAGGTTTCTATCATGTTCTTCTCTCCCTTCTCTCCTCCTGTAACATATATAAAGGTTTCCACCATCTCCCCCTCTCCCTTCTCTCCTACTGTGTCATATATAAAGGTTTCCATCCTGTCCCCCTCTCCCTTTTCTCTTCCTGTCACATATATAAAGGTTTCCATCATGTCCCCCTCTCCCGTCTCTCCCCCTGTAACATATATATCTTTCAAACACGCCATCATATCCCCACTGCTAAAGAAACCGACTCTGGACGCGACTGATGCTGCCAACTACAGACCCATCTCAAACCTCCCCTTCATCTCCAAACTACTAGAACGCCTAGTTTACTCCCGCCTTGTAAGCTATTTATCAGAGAACTCTCTCCTAGACCCCCTACAGTCTGGCTTCCGACCTCAACACTCGACAGAAACTGCCCTTACTAGGGTATCCAATGACCTACTGACAGCCAAATCGAGGGGCGATTACTCCCTACTGATCCTCCTCGACCTTTCTGCAGCGTTTGACACTGTTGACCACAAACTCCTCCTCAGTATGCTACGCTCCATTGGCCTAAAGGACACTGCCCTCTCCTGGTTCTCCTCTTACCTACCTGACCGCTCTTTCAGTGTCTCCTTTGCTGGCTCTACCTCCCCTCCTCTTCCCCTTGCTGTTGGGGTCCCCCAGGGCTCGGTCCTTGGCCCCCTTCTCTTCTCTATCTACACAGCCTCTATTGGACAAACCATCAGGAGTTTTGGCCTCAAATACCACCTGTACGCTGATGACACCCAGCTATACACCTCTTCCCGTGACATCTCTGCACCTTTCCTCCAAAACATCACCGACTGTCTGTCTGCTGTCTCTAACACCGTGTCCTCTCTCTACCTAAAACTAAACCTCTCTAAAACTGACTTACTGGTATTTCCACCCTCCACTAACCGACCTCATCCTGACATCTCCATCTCAGTGTGTGGTGCCACCATAACTCCTAGACAACACGCCCGCTGCCTTGGGGTCATATTTGACTCTGATCTCTCTTTTGCCCCCTACATCCAATCTCTGGCCCGAACCTGTCAGCTGCACCTCAAGAACATGGCAAGAATCCGCTCTTTTCTCACTGTGGAGACGTTAAAAACGCTTATTGTCGCCCTCATCCACTCCCGGCTCGATTATTGCAACTCGTTGCTGATCGGCCTCCCCTGCACCAGACTCTACCCTCTCCAGTCCATCCTGAATGCGGCAGCCAGGCTCATCTTCCTGTCCAGCCGCTACTCGGACGCCTCTGCCCTGTGCCGGTCACTGCACTGGCTGCCCGTTAAATACAGAATTCAATTCAAACTCGCTACCTTCATCCACAAAGCCCTCCACAGTACAGCGCCCCCCTATATCGCCTCCCTCATCTCAATCCATCAACCAGCCCGGGCTCTCCGCTCTGCTAATGAAACCAGACTGAGCGCCCCTTTAATTCGAACTTCTCATTCCCGCCTCCAAGACTTCTCCAGAGCAGCACCGGTCCTCTGGAACGCACTACCAAAGGCTACCCGAGCAATCCAGGACTCGCAGAACTTCAGGCGTGCTCTAAAAACGCACCTCTTCAGGGAGGCATACCGCATTCCCTAAACAAACCTCTCTGTACTCCGCCTGATAACATGCTCCCTGACCTACTGACTGCAATCCCTGCTAGCCATCATAAACCGCTCCTGCAGTCACACCGTTTCTGCCGTCACACGGCTAAATGTCTGACCATTGTCTATGTGTATAGCATCGCTCACTCTCCACTTCGCCATACAGTGCACATCTCCAGCCCCTTTACCTTCTGTATCACCCCATTACTTGTAGTATGTAAGCTCGTTGGAGCAGGACCCTCACCCCTATTGTTTCCATCAACTGATTACTATATGTAACCGTGGTTCTGTAATGTTTGTATTTTGTCTTTCTGTATTCCCCCCTGTCTATGTAAGCGCTGCGGAATATGTTGGCGCTATACAAATAAAGATTATTATTATATAAAGGTTTCCATCATGTCCCCCATCTCCCTTCTCTCCTCCTGTAACATATATAAAGGTTTCTGTCATGTCCCCCTCTCTCTTCTCTCCTCCTGTAACATATATAAAGGTCTCCATCATGTCCTCCTCTCTCTTCTCTCCTCCTGTAACATATATAAAGGTTTCCATCCTGTCCCCCTCTCCCTTTTCTCTTCCTGTAACATATATATAAAGGTTTCCATCATGTCCCCCTCTCCCGTCTCTCCTCCTGTAACATATATAAAGGTTTCTATCATGTCCGCCCTCTACCTTCTCTCCCCCTGTAACATATATAAAGGTTTCCATCATGTCCCCCTCTCCCTTCTCTCCTCCTGTAACATATATAAAGGTTTCAGTCATGTCCCCCTCTCTCTTCTCTCCTCCTGTAACATATATAAAGGTTTCCATCATGCCCTCCTCTCTCTTCTCTCCTCCTGTACCATATATAAAGGTTTCAATCATGTCCCCCTCTCCCTTCTGTCCTAAAGTAACATATATAAAGGTTTCCATCATGTCATTGTCTTCCTTCTCTCCTCCGGTAACATATATAAAGGTTTCCATCATGTCCCCCTCTCCCTTCTGTCCTCCTGTAACATATATAAAGGTTTCCATCAAGTTCTCCTCTCCCTTCTCTCCTCCTGTAACATATATAATGGTTTCCATCAAGTTCTCCTTTCCCTTCTCTCCTCTTGTAACACATATAAAGGTTTCCATCATGTCCTCATCTCTCTTCTCTCCTCCGGTAACATATATAAAGGTTTCCATCATGTCCCCCTCTCCCTTCTGTCCTTCTGTAACATATATAAAGGTTTCCATCAAGTTCTCCTCTCCCTTCTCTCCTCCTGTAATATATAGAAAGGTTTCCATTATGTCCTCCTCTCCCTTCTCTTTTCCAGACTAAATCCAGACTCCAATCTAAATTAAGTTGTTTAAGTCTTTCCCGATCGGTTTTGTTCTTGAGACCTTCCACCATTTTTGCAGTAGTTTTTGGACTTCTTCTTTCTGTAGTTAAGGTCTCCGGAACAGTTTTGAGGCTGTTAGAAATCAGAACCCCTACATCCTTGTCTGCTGAAGTGCTGGATAACACAGACGTTCCGATATGATACTCAGTCCGAGGATTTCTTTTCCATAAGAGCGTTATTTTACATTGAGGTGTAGTCTCCATTGCTTTGAGCATTTCTCCAGTAAGGCTAAATCTTTCTCCATGTTGAAGACCCACCAGGACTATCAGCCCCATTGTACCATGTCATGTCATCAGCAGGCACACTTCACCTGTTGCACCTTCTCCTATGTCACTGAGAGTTACAGTTGCAATAAAAAATAAGTTAACCCTTGAATTTCTGCATTGATGCTTAATAAAATGCTGTGTGATTGTATCCAAGTCACAATTAGGTTGATTGCACACGAATGGGTCAGATTCCGCATACGGGATCCTGCGGCAGAATCCGACCTTGTTACTGGCCGGCGTCCACAAGTACCTGTCTTTTTCTCTTCTTTATCTGTACTGCGGATGGACGTGACGAGCCGCTGTCAGACATGCGCAGTACAGATTTTTTTCTTTTAATGTTTCATATTCCCGCGCCGTCGCTAGACGATGAGACAATCTATCCATAGAACAGTCCTAAAGGTCCTCCTCCTGTAGATAGATTGATGTATACCTGGGTCTTCAGCTTTTGTAGCTTTTTTCAGCTTCATGCGTCTCTATAACACATCTTCTGGGGATTGCTTACATCGAGGCGTGACTCACACTGACCAATTGCTGACAAAAACAGGTGTGTCAGTAACCAGGCTCTGCGTGCCTTTATATAATGGGCAAAACCTATTGTGAGACCCGCTCTGGAATCTCCTCTCCTTAATTGCAACATGTATTGCTAATTGGTCCCTAGAGAAGTCATTAACACAGAGGTTCACTTACTTTCCTCCCTGCACTGTAGATAAGTGGTGCAGCTGTGTGTTACTAGTTACATTATGTCTGTCTGATTGTGACTTACTTATAATCAGACCACATTGTATTAGGGATCAGCGCAGAAATCCAGAGAATTCCAGAGGGTTCATTTTTTTTTCTTTCTAGTAGCTGTGTATTATATCATACTGAGCGTTATATTGTATCACATGTGGAGTATTATATCATACTGAGCATTATATTATATTACATATGGAGTATTGTATTGTACCGAGCGTTATATTGTATCACATGCGGAGTATTATATCATACCAAACGTTATATTGTATTACATATGGAGTATTTTATTATACCATGCATTATATTGTATCACATATGGAGTATTGTATCATACCGAGCGTCATATTGTATCACATGTGGAGTATTGCATCATACCGAGCGTTATACTGTATCACATGTGGAGTATTATATTATACCAAGTGTAATATTGTATCAAATGTGGAGTATTATATTATACTGAGCGTTATATCACATAAGGAATATTATATCATACCAAGCGTTATATTATATTACATGAGGAATATTGTATCATAGTGAACGCTATAGTGTATTACATGTGGAGTATTATATCATACCGAGCATTATATTGTATCACATGTGGATATTATATCATACAAAGCGTTATAGTGTATCACATATGGAACATGGTATCGTACTGAGCGTTATATTGTATCACGTGGAGTATTTTTTCATACTGAGCATTATATTGTATCACATTTGGATTATTATATTATACCTAGTGTTATATTGTATCTTATGTGGAGTATGATATCATAGTGAGCGTTATATTGTATCACATATGGAGTATTATATCATACCTAGTGTTATATTGTATCATATGTGGAGTGTTATTTTGGAGAGTACATTAGTAAGCTAATCAGAAGTGCTCAATGCCAGGCAGCAGCTGCACATGGAAGATATATATTTAGCGTGTCTATTGATATGTAATAGAGCCTCTATAAATCCTTGTAGGACCTCATCGTGAATATAGGACTAATGTTTGGCTCTGGATTGAAATAAAGAATATTGAGGCGTCTGAGAGGTGTCAGAGGCGACAACTAGTTGATACATGGATCTTGAGTTCTTAGGGGACAACTTAAAGGAAATATATCTCCAAAAAATGTTATTAATTTAAAACCTGATGGAGAAACCTTGTTTTCTAATTTCTTTTTTATTTTCTGATTGTAGAATCTTTTAATTCTGCTGTCTGTACAGGACTATGGGTGCAGCCATCCTTCCTGAGCTACATTTACAGCATTTAGAAACCTGTTTTACAGCAGTCTCATGGGCCAGTCACATAATGGACAAAAGGGGACCCACTGACTTGTATTGGAGATCTAGGCGTGCTCTGTGACAACTTGTATAGTGGTCATTTTGCAGGGAGGGGGAGGAGGTGAGCTGTGACATCACCTATTATGAATGGTGGATCTAGTGTGATCTATATATGGGTGTTACCTCTCAGTGTAATCCTGCCTATCATGTCAGCTCTTGTGGTCCATGTGAAAATGCAGGGTTTTAGGTTTTTTAAAAAAGTATATAGATTGTGACTGAAATAAAAAAAAATTCAAAAATGTGGTTTATAGAATAGGTCATTCCCTTTTAGGAGCGGAGCTTGTATATGTGGTCAGTACAAAGGAGCGCTGCAGGAACTGTACATAGGAGCAGGGGATGTGTATGGGTGGAGGAGGCACCAGTATAGGACAGGGTTCTCCACCGTAGGAGCAGGGGATGTGTATGGGTGGAGGAAGCACCAGTATAGGACAGCATTCTCCACCGTAGCAGCAGGGGATGTTTATGGTTGGAGGAGGCCCCAGTATAGGAGGGGGTTTTCTACTGTAGGAGCAGGGGATGGGTATAGGTGGAGGAGGCACCACTATAGGACGGGGTTCTCCACTGTAGGAGAAGGGGATGTGTATGGGTGGATGAGGCACCAGTATAGGACGAGGTTCTCCACCGTAGGAGCAGGGGATGTGTTTGGGTGGAGGAGGCACCAGTATGGGACAGAGTTCTCCATCGTAGGACCAGGGGATATGTATGGGTGAAGGAGGCACCAGTATAGGACGGGGTTCTCCACCGTAGGAGCAGGGAATGTGTTTCGGTGGAGGAGGCACCAGTATACATCCAGATAAGCTCTGTATGTAACAGTGAAATAGTCGGGGCAGTGCTGTATGGAGACAATGTAACTGTATGTGACAGTGGTTCATTGACACAATGTAACTGTATGTAACAGTGATACAGCCAGGGCAGCGCTGTATGGAGACAATGTGACTGTATGTAACAGTGATAAAGTCAGGGCAGCGCTGTATGGAGACAATGTGACTGTATGTAACAGTGATACAGCCAGGGCAGCGCTGTATGGAGACAATGTAACAGTGATACAGCCAGGGCAGCGCTGTATGGAGATAATGTGACTGCATGTAACAGTGAGACAACCAGGGCAGTGCTGTATGGAGATAATGTGACTGTATGTAACAGTGATACAGCCAGGGCAGTGCTGTATGGAGATAATGTGACTGTATGTAACAGTGATACAGCCAGGGCAGCGCTGTATGGAGACAATGTGACTGTATGTAACAGTGATACAGCCAGGGCAGCGCTGTATGGAGATAATGTGACTGTATGTAACAGTGATAAAGTCAGGGCAGCGCTGTATGGAGACAATGTAACAGTGATACAGCCAGGGCAGCGCTGTATGGAGATAATGTGACTGCATGTAACAGTGAGACAACCAGGGCAGTGCTGTATGGAGACAATGTGACTGTATGTAACAGTGATATAGCCAGGACAGCGCTGTATGGAGACATTGTGACTGTATGTAACAGTGATACAGCCAGGGCAGCGCTGTATGGAGACAATGTGAGTGTATGTAACAGAGATACAGCCAGGGCAGTGCTGTATAGAGACAATGTGAGTGTATGTAACAGTGATACAGCCAAGACAGCGCTGTATCGAGACAATGTGAGTGTATGTAACAGTGATACAGCCAAGACAGCGCTGTATGGAGACAATGTAAGTGTATGTAATAGAGATACAGCCAGGCCAGCGCTGTATGGAGATAATGTGACTGTATGTAACAGTGATATAGCCAGGATAGCGCTGTATGGAGACAATGTGACTGTATGTAACAGTAATGCAGCCAGGGCAGCACTGTATGGAGATAATGTGACTGTATGTAACAGTGATACAGCCAAGACAGCGCTGTATGGAGACAATGTGACTGTATGTAACAGTGATACAGCCAAGACAGCGCTGTATGGAGACATTGTGACTGTCTGTAACAGTGATACAGCCAAGACAGCGCTGTATGGAGACAATGTGACTGTATGTAACAGTGATACAGCCAAGACAGCGCTGTATGGAGACATTGTGACTGTATGTAACAGTGATACAGCCAGGGCAGCGCTGTATGGAGACAATGTGACTGTATGTAACAGTGATACAGCCAGGACAGCGCTGTATGGAGATAATGTGACTGTATGTAACAGTGATACAGCCAGGATAGCGCTGTATGGAGACATTGTGACTGTATGTAACAGTGATACAGCCAAGACAGCGCTGTATGGAGACAATGTGACTGTATGTAACAGTGATACAGCCAAGACAGCGCTGTATGGAGACATTGTGACTGTATGTAACTGTGATACAGCCAAGACAGCGCTGTATGGAGACAATGTGACTGTATGTAACAGTGATAAGGCCAAGACAGCGCTGTATGGAGACAATGTGACTGTATGTAACAGTGATAAGGCCAAGACAGCGCTGTATGGAGACATTGTGACTGTATGTAACAGTGATACAGCCAGGGCAGCACTGTATGGAGACAATGTGACTGTATGTAACAGTGATACAGCCAGGACAGCACTGTATGGAGATAATGTGACTGTATGTAACAGTGATACAGCCAGGATAGGGCTGTATGGAGACAATGTGACTATGTAACAGTGATACAGCCAGGGCAGCGCTGTATGGAGACAATGTGACTGTATGTAACAGTGATACAGCCAGGGCAGCGCTGTATGGAGATAATGTGACTGTATGTAACAGTGATAAAGTCAGGGCAGCGCTGTATGGAGACAATGTAACAGTGATACAGCCAGGGCAGCGCTGTATGGAGATAATGTGACTGTATGTAACAGTGATACAGCCAGGGCAGCACTGTATAGAGATAATGTGACTGCATGTAACAGTGATACAGCCAGGGCAGCGCTGTATGGAGACAATGTGACTGTATGTAACAGTGATACAGCCAAGACAGCGCTGTATGGAGACAATGTGACTGTATGTAACAGTGATACAGCCAGGGCAGCGCTGTATGGAGACATTGTGACTGTATGTAACAGTGATACAGCCAGGGCAGCGCTGTATGGAGACAATGTGACTGTATGTAACAGAGATACAGCCAGGGCAGTGCTGTATAGAGACAATGTGAGTGTATGTAACAGAGATACAGCACTGCCCTGGCTGTATAGAGACAATGTGACTGTATGTAACAGTGATACAGCCAGGGCAGCGCTGTATGGAGACAATGTGACTGTATGTAACAGTGATACAGCCAGGGCAGCGCTGTATGGAGACAATGTGACTGATGGAGTTACAGGATATGTTTCTTGTATGCAGATGAGGCCTCATGATTTTACTGAGGTTACCTTATTTCCTTAGATCCCTGATCTCATAATCTGCTGCATGTACTCTGCGATCAGCCACGTTCTGGGCTCGTGTTCCCCTGTGCAAAAGTGGCAGAGTACAACTTTTTCCAGCATTGAAATGCAGGGCGCAGCAACGCTGACAACTCTGTCACAACATCTGTGCTGTGGGGGCTGGAGGGAAGGTGTCGCTGTCACTGAGCACCAGATACGTCTGCCCGGAAGGAAAATCATGCTTGTTTTTATTCTTTTGTTGCTTCTAAGAATATAAAAGTAATAGAAAGATAATAATAGTGGTTTAGTAATGATCCAGTCTCTAACATAATACACATATATTGTCACAGTGATATCATGCAATACTCGCATAGTAATGTACTAATGCAGTAGCCTAGTAACAATACAGATATACAGTGTACAATTAGTCATATATCGATGCAATAACGGTGATATAGTAACATGATATAGAATAGGGATGCAGCAACTAATAAATGGCATAGCGGCTATATAGTAGTAACATCATATAGTAAGGCAGTAAGAGACAAATTGTGTAGTAATGAAATACTTCTGTAGCAGTTATGTAATAATCTAGTAATGATATTGTCATGTATTAATCCTTCACAATGGTAGAATGAACTCTTGGAGCGCACAGACATTTGTTACACAGAGGACTGAAGAGAGCGACTTAATACACATTGTAACCAGAATTCCACTCTGCACTGATGATACTTTATTAATGCAGTCATGTAATAATTAAATTATAGTAATGTGGTAAAACAATGATGTAGGAAAATGGTAAAAATAAACGATCTAGTTCACTATCCATAAAGTAATAGCATCATGTAGTAACATACAGTAAAGATACACCAGCATCAAAACAATGAAAGTAATAACATGATGATATATTCTCATATCACAGTGGCTCAGTGATGTAGTAAGATGATATACAGTAAATAGAAAATAACCATCTAGTAATGCATCAATAACATAACAGTGGTGTAAAATATATAATATTGTGGTAGCATAGCAATACAGGACAATTAGTGCTATCCGTTGTAAGAACAGGGTTAGAACAGCCTGATATACAACAGTAAGGTGGCCCCTCCGCACGGAGATTCCGCGGCATTTACAGTAGCAGCAAAGAGGATGATATCTGAAAAATCTCGTTCACAAGCTGCGGAAATAACCCCCACAAAGCCCGTGCGGTTACTGACATGCGATGTGGAATTTAATTCCATAGCATGTCAGTTTTATCGCTGTTCTCGCTTTTTGAATTCACCTCTCCTCAATGAGGGGGTGAAGGCCGCACAGTATAACCCTGCCCCACATGGGGCCGTAAGTGATTGCAGTATCAGAGCAAAAGCATCATTTATTGTGGAGAACTCACCCCTGGCTTGGATACCAGATGTGATACTGGCGGGCATGGAGGCTCTAGTATCCTGTTGTACCGCCTCTAGCTTGGATACAAGATGTGATACTGGGGGGCATGGAGGCTCTAGGACCCTGTTCTACTGCCTCTAGCTTGGATACAAGATGTGATAATGGCGGGCATACAGGCTCTTGTACCCTGTTCTACTGCCTCTAGCTTGGATACAAGATGTGATATGGGCAGGCATGGCGGTATACAGGTTCTGTATGGTATCCTGCGGCATATCGCTCCACATTTGCTGTAACTGAGCTTCTAGATCGTGTAAACTGGTAGGCTGTGGAAGTTGGCGTCCCAGATGGTCCCATACATGTTCTATTGGTGATACATCTGGCAGACGCGTGCGGAAGTGTGACAGTGTTGTGGGGTCTCCGGTGAGAAGACTGTCCATCTAATCACCACAACTCTCATCATTTACAGCTCTGCCTGAGATGGAACTGCATGCCGTGTTCTACAGCAACATGACAACTTCTGGGGGCCGCAGTGTTGCTGACAAGGACTGTACATATAATTTCACCACACTGATCAGAAAAATCTGACTGAAAATCGAGTAAATCCCAGCGACATCTGTCTTAGTACCGCTGGTTTGGTTATATTACGACGGGCGGTTTAAGGGGTTTGTGCTTCGTCCTTCGTGTTCTGACTCCTGCGATATCAGTTTTATAGAATTTAACGCCTTCCTGAGAAATTCCCTCTGAGTACTAGCGAGATCCTGAGAACACGAGGACCACCGAAACCCCCCAAGAGAAATAATCATTATTCTATTCTCATCTGATGTGATGAAGCCGCAGAAATACAGAAGAAGATATCCTTCCTAATGTCACAAATCAACGATCAGAGACCAGAAAGATAAATGGATATAGCGAGCGATCACGCGCGTGCGTGTGTATATATGTATATATATGTATATATATATATATATACTAGCTGATGTACCCGGCTTCGCCCGAGTTAATTTGGTACTGGTGTTTATCTGGTGTTCACATGGAAAATCTTATGAAGTCGTGGTTACTTTAGAGATACTGAGGAAAAACATATGTTCACCATTTTGCATAGTTCTCTGCGTTACCCAGGAAACACCATGTGGAGGTAACCATGCGACGTTTCCTTCATATAAAATGACATCAGGAAGTGAGAGAATTAGATTACGTACATAAAATTTGGACACTAATTCTTTTGCGCTTAGAATTGAATAATCGAGTTGGGACCTATTAACTTTTCATATTTATGACACAATCAATGCTTGTGCCAAATTTCATGTTTCTATGACATTGGGAAGTGAGAGATTTGGATTATGTACGTAAAATTTGGGCGCTAATTCTTTTGCGCATAGAATTGAATAATGGAGTTGGGACCCATTAGCTTTTCCTATTTATGACACAATCAATGCCCGTGCCAAATTTCAAGTTTCTATGACATTGGGAAGTGAGAGAATTAGATTACGTACGTAAAATTTGGACACTAATTCTTTTGCGCTTAGAATTGAATAATCGAGTTGGACCCATTAACTTTTCATATTTATGACACAATCAATGCTTGTGCCAAATTTTATGTTTCTATGACTTTGGGAAGTGAGAGATTTAGATTATGTACGTAAAATTTGGACGCTAATTCTTTTGTGCATAGAATTGAATAATGGAGTTGGGACCCATTAGCTTTCACTATTTATGACATAATCAATCCTCGTGCCAAATTTCCCGTTTCTATGACACCGGAAAGTGAGAAAATTACATTCAGCACGTAAAATTTGGACGCTAATTCTTTTGCGCATAGAATTGAATAATCGAGTTGGGACCCATTAACTTTTCCTATTTATGACATAATCAATGCTTGTGCCAAATTTCCCGTTTCTATGACACTGGAAAGTGAGAAAATTAGGTTCCGTACGTAAAATTTGGACGCTAATTTTTTGCGCATAGAATTGAATAATCGAGTTGGGACCCATTAGCTTTTACTATTTATGACATAATCAATGCTCGTGCCAAATTTCCTGTTTCTATGACACCGGAAAGTGAAAAAATTACATTCCGCACGTAAAATTTCAACGCCAATTCTTTTGCGCTAGAATTGAATAATCGAGTTGGGACCCATTCGCTTTTCCTATTTATGACATAATCAATGCTCGTGCCAAATTTCCCGTTTCTATGACACCGGAAAGTGAGAAAATTACATTCCGCACGTAAAATTTGGACGCTAATTCTTTTGCGCATAGAATTGAATAATCGAGTTGGGACCCATTAGCTTTTCCTATTTATGACATAATCAATGCTCCTGCCAAATTTCCCGTTTCTATGACATTGGGAAGTGAGTGATTTAGATTATGTACGTTAAATTTCGACGCCAATTCTTTTGCGCTAGAATTGAATAATCGAGTTGGGACCCAATTTCTTTTCCTATTTTGGAGATAATCTATACTTGCGCCAAATTTCATGTTTCTACGACATTGGGAAGTTGGAGAACTTTTGGCGAGTGAGTGAGTGAGTCAGTCAGTCAGTGAGGGCTTTCAGCTTTATATATATATATATATATATATATATATATATATATATATATATGCCTCGTGTGGCCTTCCATCCTTCCGAGGTCGGTAAAATGAGAACCCAGCTTGGTGGGGGGTAATAAGTAATAATTACCTGAAAGCGCTGCGTAATAAGTTGGTGCTATACAAATACCAAGAGGTATATATGTGTATGTATATATATATATATCCACAGCGGCGCCCGCAAATGCTTCAACAGTAATGGTCTTTGGTCGTCCAGATTTTGGTTTAGCAGCGACAGAATCCGTTTCTCGAAATTTGGAAAGCAGGTTGGTCACTGCATTGTGGGTAACGGAAGGTCTGGTTTGGCGGCATGTGCCTCGATCACCGGACATAAGGACGATCTCAACACGTTCAGCTTGGGATGACACCGTCATTCACTTTGTCCATAATGAAGAAAAATCACTGTGTTACCAGGAGAACAAATCAAGTTATGCTGCAATGCAGAACATTGCTGGAATTGTCGGCCAGTCTGATAATATCACGCACCGACCTTCCCATTGGGAAAATGAGTTGAGTACAAGATGGCGGCATTCAAAATGGCTGTCATGGTCACATGGTCTAACAGATTTGACGCTTGTATGTAAAAGTTTTCATGCTATGTGGCTGTCTCCACACTTTTGCACCCCCCCTGTGTCAGAGGGTTCGCGCACAAGTTACGGATTGTGATTCAAGGATAACTGATGATTTTGACCCAAGAAATTTTGCTATGAAATATTTATAGTAATAATTGTAAAATACAAGAACTGCTGAGAGAGAAGCGTGGGAGACATTGATAGATAAAGGGAGAGATAGACGGGAGATATCTAATATATATGTATGTAGGAGGCTGTCAACAAGCCAGGTGTCTGATCACAGTGTGCAGGGCTAATTGTCCACCCACATCCATACTGTCCTGCCTCCATGTGTCATATAATATCTACAGAGTATCCTTCACTGAAGTAATAATAGAGTTGTATCTATATATCTCTCTCTCTGTCTCTATCTCTATCTATCTATCTCTCTCTCTCTCATATCTATCGCTATCTATCTCATATCTATCTATCTCATATATCTATCTGTCCTATCTATCTCATATCTATCTATCGATCTATTTATCTCTCTCTTATCTATTTATCGATCTATCTCTCATATCTGTCTCATATCTATCTCATATCTGTCGATCTATCATGAGATATGAATCTATCACTATCTATCTCGTATCTATCGATCTATCTCTCTCTCTCATATCTATCTCATATCTATCTATCTCATATCTATCTATATCAATCAATCTATCTCTCTCTCTCTCATATCTATCTCATATCTGTCGATCTATCTCTCATATCTATCACTATCTCATATCTATCTCATATCTGTCGATCTATCTCTCATATCTATCACTATCTCATATCTATATATCTCATTTCTATCTATCTTATATCTGTCTATTTCTCTCTCATATATCTCTCTCTCATATCTATATATCCCATATCTTTCTATCTCTCTCTCTCTCTCTCTCTCTCATATCGCTCTCTCTCATATCGCTCTCTCTCATATCGCTCTCTCTCATATCTCTCTCTCTCTCATATCTCTCTCTCTCTCATATCTCTCTCTCTCTCATATCTCTCTCTCTCTCTCTCATATCTCTCTCTCATATCTCTCTCTCATATCTCTCTCTCATATCTCTCTCTCATATCTCTCTCTCTCTCATATCTATCTCTCTCTCTCATATCTATCTCTCTCTCTCATATCTATCTCTCTCTCATATCTATCTCTCTCTCTCATATCTATCTCTCTCTCATATCTATCTCTCTCTCTCATATCTATCTCTCTCTCTCATATCTATCTCTCTCTCTCATATCTATCTCTCTCTCTCATATCTCTCTCTCTCTCATATCTCTCTCTCTCATATCTCTCTCTCTCATATCTCTCTCTCTCTCTCATATCTCTCTCTCTCTCATATCTCTCTCTCTCTCTCTCATATCTCTCTCTCTCTCTCTCTCTCTCTCATCTCTCTCTCTCTCTCTCTCTCTCTCTCTCTCTCATATCTCTCTCTCTCATATCTCTCTCTATCTCTCTCTCTCTCATATCTCTCTCTCTCATATCTCTCTCTCATATCTCTCTCTCATATCTCTCTCTCTCATATCTCTCTCATATCTCTCTCTCATATCTCTCTCTCTCATATCTCTCTCTCTCATATCTCTCTCTCTCTCTCATATCTCTCTCTCTCTCATATCTCTCTTTCTCATATCTCTCTCTGTCATATCTCTCTCTCTCATATCTCTCTCTCTCTCTCATCTCTCTCTCTCTCATATCTATCTCTATCTCTCTCTCATATCTCTCTCTCTCATATCTCTCTCTCTCATATCTCTCTCTCTCATATCTCTCTCTCTCATATCTCTCTCTCTCTCATATCTCTCTCTCTCTCATATCTCTCTCTCTCATATCTCTCTCTATCTCTCTCTCTCTCATATCTCTCTCTCATATCTCTCTCTATCTCTCTCTCTCATATCTCTCTCTCTCTCATATCTCTCTCTCTCTCATATCTCTCTCTATCTCTCTCTCTCTCATATCTCTCTCTCTCTCATATCTCTCTCTCTCTCATATCTCTCTATCTCTCTCTCTCTCATATCTCTCTCTCTCATATCTCTCTCTCTCATATCTCTCTTTCTCATATCTCTCTCTATCTCTCATCTCTCTCTCTCTCTCTCTCTCTCTCATCTCTCTCTCTCTCTCATATCTCTCTCTCTGATATCTCTCTTTCTCATATCTATCTCTATCTCTCTCTCTCATATCTCTCTCTCTCATATCTCTCTCTCTCTCATATCTATCTGTCCTTCTGTCTATCCATTTCTCGTACTACTTATATTACAGCTCGGTAACTAGTTGCTCTCTGGGTGTTGGGTGGCTTCATCTCTGTATGGAGGGGGTGGCGTGGTGATTTGAGGTCTTTATTGTATGTGATTTATTGGATCTAGTGGTAATCGCCTTTTAACTGTTGGGCTGCCGGGCGGTGTTGTAACCTTTAACCCCTGCCCCACCGCAGCCCTGTGATCTGGGTTCCTGCAGCTGAATGTTATTTTCCCGCCTGGTTTTCAGCTCTGGTTTTGGCACATTCCTAATCCGCAGATTTTACAAGTGTGCGAATGCGGTGGATTGAATTACATGGGGCTGCGCCTGCGTCACGTCCCGCATGTGTGCAGCATTAAGAGCCATAGGTGGTAAATGGAAGGAATTCCTATAAAGTTATTTATTGATTTCAGTTGCTTAATGCATTCTTTCTTCCCCGTCTTGCGGTGTGAACGCTCGGCTGACATCTTGTTCTGCTGCTGGCCGGGTAAAAGCAGGCGGCAGACTGTGGTTAAAGGGACACGAACACCAAGAAGTGTCCCCCATAGACTCCGCCCATCACTTACAAGGACTGGCATCCCATAATTCCATGCTCTCTTTAGTCTAACCCCCCCCCACGCGCTTCATAAATAGAATGTCAGAATGACAGTAAAGACTGGCAGAATGATCTTTTTATCCTTTTTGTTCTCCTGTCTCCTACCTTCCTATGACTCCATCTGTGACTGTTATCTAATGTACAGTTGGACGACCTCCTGGGCTGGAGGGGTCCGATATCTGCGTCTCTTCTAGATTGTAAGCTCTTTAGGCGATGATACCTCCTCGCAGTGTTTTTAAGCCGTTGTACAAATGCCGCCCTGACATTGCGCTAAATCATCACTATCCGGCCGCCTTGACTCTTGCGGTCACTCTGGGCATTGGATCAGCGCCACTGTCTGTGTTTTGGTGGGAACGTTGTGGGGTTTTGTAAATCGGGAGCTTTTACCACCTGCGGTTTAGCGTGTGAGATTGTCGTAAATAGCGCTGACCTCAGGGCTCCGAGTGACTGCGTCCTGCGACAGATTTCACCACGAGGTGACGCTCGCTGTATGTAAACGGGCAAGGTTCCCGTGTGAGTTCTTCGTGTTGTGGGACTCACAAAGTTCGCACGGAAATCGACTCATTTAAAAAGATGGTTTTTATTTACACGGGCGCTTATTCTCTTGGAGCGCGTGCTGTTTTTATTTTGGCGATCCCGCCCATTATTTTCTATGGCACCACAAAAAAATCCCATCATTCTCGCATGCAGTTTTCACACGAGTGCGATGAGTTTTTAAAAATTTTTCCGTATTGAAAAATGCAGGAATTAAAGCGCAATATCGCTTTCTCGGCGTGATATCGCTGTGGCCTGTGTAAATCCAGCCGGAGGACACGCACGAGAATGATGCGTCAGTGTGCGGTGTTCGATGCGACTCGTGCCTGAGAATCTCGGGCGCAACTTTTGAATTGCCCGTGTGCATGTACCCTGAGGTTAAACTTACCCGGGCTAAGTGCGATATTGCGCCGAAAAAGTCAGGAAAACTTGCATGTACACAACAAATAATGGGCGCGTTTTCTGCCAAATCCCAGAAAATAGAACTTGCTGCCCTTTTTTTTTCTCGCTTCGGGAAATCCTGCCTGTGTAAATGTGGCCGGACTCCATAACCCAGAAGCCTTCCACCCCTTCTAAATGCCCCCCCCCCCCCCCCCGCACAACCAGACTTGGACAAGCCCCCTAAATATAAAGTTTGTGTCCGCTGATACATTGTAACGCTTCTGTGTTACCCAGCAGTCCAGAGATGCTTCTCACTCACTCTCCGAGTGTCCAGATGTCCGAGACCGGGGCTGACTCTCCTACAAGGGTAGAAACAAAGGCTCTTTCATCCGGAGCGTCCGCGGGGAGTACAATCTGTCTGCCTCACAGGAAAGTGGCGCTTGTTCACTGACTGGCTCGGGTAATGCGGGGTTAACTTGGATCTAGAGTTTCTCAAAATGTGCGCTCAATAAAACGCGCTCCCTCTGCTGCGTACTGACAAAACCTTCCATTATTCGGCAAACTCTTTATTTAGCCGCGTTGCGGCAACGACACGCTCTATTTTCTATGTTAAGTGGCTAAAAAATAATATTAATGAGTGTTATTATGTTATTGTTAAGTGCGCCCCGCCACTTCCCATGGAAATCCGCCACCTTACTGAAGGGTTCCCCCGCCATAAAGAGAGGTCGCAGCAGCGGGAATAACTGCAGTGTGACACGTTATCAAGTGCCTACAGAAACCGCGCCAATCCCCCCAGAAAGCCGGATATCATTCTTCTGGAGAGCCGCAGCCCCGAGGAAGCGGGAGAGTCCTGTCAGAAGGGTCTGATAGAGCAGGGGATAGGACAATGACAGGCTGACACTTGGGGAACAGGACGATGACAGGCTGACACTTGGGGACAGGACGATGACAGGCTGACACTTGGGGACAGGACGATGACAGGCTGACACTTGGGGAACAGGACGATGACAGGCTGACACTTGGGGAACAGGACGATGACAGGCTGACACTTGGGGACAGGACGATGACAGGCTGACACTTGGGGAACAGGACGATGACAGGCTGACACTTGGGGAACAGGACGATGACAGGCTGACACTTGGGGACAGGACGATGACAGGCTGACACTTGGGGAACAGGACGATGACAGGCTGACACTTGGGGAACAAGACGATGACAGGCTGACACTTGGGGGGCAGGATGATGACAGGCTGACACTTGGGGACAGGACGATGACAGGCTGACACTTGGGGAACAGGACGATGACAGGCTGACACTTGGGGACAGGACGATGACAGGTTGACACTTGGGGGACAGGACGATGACAGGCTGACACTTGGGGAACAGGACGATGACAGGCTGAAACTTGGGGACAGGACGATGACAGGTTGACACTTGGGGGACAGGACGATGACAGGCTGACACTTGGGGGACAGGACGATGACAGGCTGACACTTGGGGGACAGGACGATGACAGGCTGACACTTGGGGGACAGGACGATGACAGGCTGACACTTGGGGGACAGGAGGATGACAGGCTGATATTTGGGGTTATATGTCTATTACTTATGTCATTGCTTTTCAGACAGCTTTCAGTGAAGGATACTCTGTAGATATTATATGACACATGGAGGCAGGACAGTATGGATGTGGGTGGACAATTAGCCCTGCACACTGTGATCAGACACCTGGCTTGTTGACAGCCTCCTACAAACCATGATGCTTCCTCCACCATAGCCCCCAGACCATGATGTCCCTTCCACCATAGCCCCCAGACCATGATGTCCTTTCCACCATCGCCCCAGACCATGATGTCCGTTGCGCCATAGCCCCAGACCATGATGCCCCTCCACCATCTTCACAGTTGGATGGGGGTTTGGTGTTGGTGTGCAGCGATTTTCCCCCATGTTGTGCATTTGTTGTAAAAACTCCTACATTTGCCTCATCTGTCCACAGAACTTTTCCTGTAAGCATCCTGGAATATCTCGGTGGTCTCGGGCTGCATGATCACCATTCTTGGTCAGTGTTTCTCTAATAGAGGTTCCTGCAATCTGTAGGATGTTCTGTAGATCCCATGTGGTTCCTCTTGGGTTCCTTCTCTTTCAGGACCCCCGTTGTGCTCTTGGAGTGATAGGTGATAGAACAGGATGCTCCTGGGGGAGTAGAACAGTGCTGAAGGTCCTCCACCTGTAGATGGGGCTTGATGTATACCTGGGTCTTCAGCTTTTGTAGCCTTTTCCATCTCTGTGTATCTATACAACATGTCTTCTGGTGATTGCTTCCATTGAAGTGTGACTTACACTGACCAATCACTCTGAGGCACAGATCGGTCAGTAACCAGGCTCTGCGTGCCTTTATATGATGGGTAAAGCCCCTGTGACCCCCGCACCGCCATCTCATCTCCTTAATGGAAACATATTTTACTTATTCACTTACTTTTCCTCCCTGCATTGTGGGTGTGATTGGTTACATTGTGTCTATAATTGTGACTTGGATATTTTCAAGCTGCATTGTATTAGTGTTCTATCTGTAATGTGGAGACGCACCGCCCCTATATTACATGCCGCCTGTGAAGACGCTGACTGTCCCCATTATGGCTGTGATCAGTGCTTTAGCCGCCTCCCAGCTTTCTCAGAGTCCTGAACGGCAGTGATACTTCCCTGTGGCCCGTCGTCCTCTTCCCGGTGGACCCCGGAGGATGCTGTAACGACCTTCAGCACAGGGGTGACTGTAATTAGGATGGTGCGGATGTCGGCGATGCTCCTCACGTCCGCAGCTGTCGGGGAGCGAACTTCTGAGCGCGTTCAATGACAAATCTCTGCTCTGTTCTCTCGGAGAGCCACCAACACAGCCGGCAGCTCCGAAGCCGAGAGAAGCGGCAAACTGCCTGCTGCTCCCCCCTCCCTGTGTTATAGTGCAGGCCCTACGTCCCCAAATAATGGAATCACAACTGTGACAGAGGCCCAACGCCCCCCCAATACTGCTGCCACACCCGGGGTACAGGTCACGCCCCTCCATACTTCAATCACAACTGTGACAGAGGCCCAACGCCCCCAATATTGCTGTCACACCCGGGGTACAGGCCCATTGCCCTCCGATTTTTGCTGTTACTCCCAGGGTACAGGCCCAACAGCCCCCAATACTGTAATAACCCGCAGGGCACATGCCACAGACCTGTATATTACTCCCTGTTATCAGCCCTGTCAGGCTGGGGAAGGGGCCTGTAGAACAGGGGGATACAATCTGTTTTGCGCTTCGGCCTGTAGGGTTTCCAGCCCTCTAAGCTGATCTGAGCGGTCGGCGTAGTTCACACATAGAGCTGTGCAAATCTTCCTGCGGTTGGGGGCTGGGAATCTGCGCCGGGCGTTGTTGAGGGTCTCCGCTGTCACCTCTTCACCGCCTGCATGCCTTTCACAGCATTTAACGGCACAGATTTTTGAGCCCCTCGGAGTGCGCCGCAGCCTGCGGAGCCCACCTAAACCTGCGTGGCTTTAGATTACAGCTGCGCTTTATCCTCATTGTTACACGCCTCCTGCAGGGGCACTTCTGGGGGTCCTGCGGCCCCTGATTATTTCTGCTCTCTGCCCCTTTGGAGGCAGCCAGCCTTTTCAGACTTTGTGTTTTGGTTCCTCCCTGTCATTGAGATCTCTGCTTGCTTTCAGTGACTGAGGCGGTGAGGAGTTGTTACAGTGTTTCAGTGCAGGAAGGACAGCAGAAAGATGCTAATATATTGCTGCAGGGAGCTGGACAACCTCATAAGCCCTACAGATTTTTCAGCATTCTTCCACAATCCCCTGCAGTGCCGCAAGATTCTGTGAATAGAATGCCAGACGTGCAGTGAAGACTGACACCGGTTAGAGTGCTGGGGGGAAAAGTTGTTATGTTCTGCAGTTGGTGGAGTGATGGCGCAGTGTCCGGTAGAATGCAATATTCTAGGTCCAAATGTTTTGCGCAATTGCTACGATGTTGGTGATCTGCGGGGGCGGGCGATTACCTCCTTGTCCCGTGAGCTGATGCTTACTTGCACACTCTCTAGTTTACTCAGCTGTTTTTCGTCTTTTCTGGGATTCGCACCTCTCGCAGGGCCGCTCATCGCACCTTCCTGCCAGATTCCAGCTGCTGACGAGGTGTCAGATCTACACAGCACAACAAGTAGCGCTGCTCCTGCGTACGGGAAGGGGGGGGGTCGTCATATCGGCCGTGTAACGCCAGCAGAGGACCCCTGTAGAACTACAAGTCCCAGCAAGAGACTGGCCAGCTGCATGTCTCCGCCCCTTTTCCCACGGATCTGCATTAGATGTTTAACCCCTGGTGTCCCGGGGAGGTTTATCCGCTGCCTCATTGATCTAGTGATTTGCTTAATCTGCTTAAACAAAGCGCGGTGCGACGGCTGAGCCCGGAGACACATGGCGATCACATCATGAGGTGCGCATGCCGCCGCTCGCCATAATCCTCTTAGGGCACAGATACAGATGAAAAAGTTATTACATTGTTGGCAGCCATGTTCGGGGGGGGGGGGGGGGGAGGGAGGGAGTCACTTCTACCACATTATCTGTGGTGTTACATGGGACTGCTGGTCACTTATACTACATTATCTGTGGTGTTACGTGGGACTGCAGGTCACATCTATATTATCTGTGGTGTTACATGGGACTGCAGGTCACATCTACATTATCTGTGGTGTTACATGGGACTGCAGGTCACATCTACTACATTATATGTGGTGTTACATGGGACTGCGGGGAAATCTGTTATCTGTGAGGTTACATGGGACTGCAGGGGACATCTACTACATTATCTATGGTGTTACATGGGACTGCAGGTGACATCTACTACATTATCTGTTGTGTTACATGGGACTGCAGGTGACATCTACATTATCTGTGGTGTTACATAGGACTGCAGGTCACTTCTACATTATCTGTTGTGTTACATGGGACTGCAGGTGACATCTACATTATCTATGGAGTTACATGGGACTGCAGGGAAATCTGTTATCTGTGAGGTTACATGGGACTGCAGGGGACATCTACATTATCTATGGTGTTACATGGGACTGCAGGTGACATCTACTACATTATCTGTTGTGTTACATGGGACTGCAGGTGACATCTACATTATCTGTGGTGTTACATAGGACTGCAGGTCACTTCTACATTATCTGTTGTGTTACATGGGACTGCAGGTGACATCTACCATATTATCGGTGGTGTTATGTGGGACTGCAGGTGACACCTACTATATTATGTGTGGCATTACATAGTCACATGACCAGTTCAGCACCGTCTACCTCTGTCTGTATCTCCCTGGCACTGTGATTGCTGCTCTGCAGGTTCATACATATTTAGAACCTCTCTGCTTCTTACTAGCAGCTACATTGCATCCACACAGGTCTCTTCTCCTTTACATGGGACTGCTGTTGCTCTGTCTGTGGTAGCATCTTGGCTCAGCGCTGTGATGAGGCCTCTGGTGTAGTTGTGATGATGGTGTTGTAGGTTCTTTTCTCTCTCTTCTTGCACTCAGTGGTTAACTTGACCACAAATATTCGGATTAACTCCTAACTAACCAGGAGAGTGCAGTCAATAGCTGGTTACATCCACCTTCCGCCCCCGCATGCCACAAAACCAGACTCCAAGCACCTCAAAAATGATGTTTGAAGAGACCTCTAGTCTTGGTTACATAAAGAGTTAATCCCTGCATTGTATCCTGGACTCAAGACTGATACACTGTGACAAAACAGGGGGGCGGTTTGTGCCTCTGCTGCTGCATCAGGTCTGCACTTGGCCAAGTGTTAGTGTTGGAGCTCTCAGCCCGGAGAAGCGCTGAGAGTTTGTTACAATGTCTCAGGTGTGTACACCGTATATATCTTCCATGCCGTAAAGTTGTGCGGCAGATTGTTGGTGGTCATTTTGTGGGCGTGGCCTGAATCTTGCGTAGTTTGTGACGCATTTAGAATGTCCGTGTGCCAAAATTAAAAATTTGGCGCAACTAAAAACAGTCGAGTTGGCAAATACATAATGCATAGTTCGACAGCATTGATAAATAAGAACCAATGTTTGCTGTTACCGTGGATCAGGACAGGATGGAGATGAGCGCTGCTGACAGAGCCATCTACACTGACACATTGTAACAGCACTCCTCTCCCTCCTGTTCTAAGGGTTTATCTTCACTGATACAAGGTTACAAACCCTCGGGACAGGAGAGACATGAGCTCTGCTCGAAGAGTCATCTTCACTGATTCATTATAACAAACCATCAGGACAGGAGAGAGAGGAGCACTGCTGACAGAGAGTTATCTAGACCGATACATTGTAACAAACCCTCAGGACAGAAGAGAGGAGCACTGCTGACAGAGAGTTATCTACACCGATACATTGTAACAAACCCTCAGGACAGAAGAGAGGAGTGCTGCTCACAGAGAGTTCTCTAGACCCATACATTGTAACAAACCCTCAGGACAGGAGAGAGGAGTGCTGCTCACAGAGAGTTCTCTAGACCCATACATTGTAACAAACCCTCAGGACAGGAGAGAGAGGAGCACTGCTGACAGAGAGTAATCTACACCGATACATTGTAACAAACCCTCAGGACAGGAGAGAGGAGTGCTGTTCATAGTTTTTACAGTATATCCGTGTAAATGACTATCGGGACAGGAGAGAGATTTGTGCCTTGACCACCTGCACTGATACATTGTAACACACCCCAGCTGTGAGCAGGATGAGGTCAGGATGTCTTTCAGCCCCTTAATGTAACAGTTTCTACTCTTTGACAACAAGCAGAGATCTTGGCAAAGTTGACAAACTGAGTTACAAACTTTAGCAGAAAGTTGTTGAACTTTTATTTCTACTTTTGGAAACTTTTTTTTGTTGCTGCTGTTTATCGTTAAGGTCCTGGTATAAAACCGCGGCCAGCGGTGGCACGCTAATCGACCCGTCGCTCGGACGCTGCCCCTCTCTTTCATTCATCAGATCTTATCTACTCCGAAAATTACATTTGCAGATGAAGGTTTTGCGTTTTTTTCCCGTGTCCCAGCGTTCGCCTAACCCAGATTCGGCGGCATTTTCCATGAATGGCGCTTCTTCCCTGGGGGCGGCCTCCAGCGGATAATGTTTTATAGGTGAAATTTCTCATTTCAGGAGCCAAGAAGAATGCGCTATTAGTTGATTATTCTCCTAACAAACAAGCCGTGTTCTGTCGCTACCTGCCTGGTCATTGTTCCTCGCCGCGTTCGCTTTGCAGTGGTATTTGGATGGATTCCTGCTCGCTTTAAGCACAAAAAGCCATTTCTGTTACAATGGACCCGAACGACACAATGACGGCATTAAGGATTTATGTGGAGGATTCATTATTTTCTCCTCTTTTGTTCCTTCCAGGATGTCTTCCAAGCGACCAGCCTCTCCGTATGGGGAAGCAGATGGAGAGGTAGCCATGGTGACGAGCCGGCAGAAAATGGAAGACGAGGAGAGTGGAGGCCTCGCAGCCTTTCACCTTCCGCTGCACGCCAGTTTCCCCAATAAGACTCAGTCTGAGGAGTTTCAGGCGGTTTCCCTCTTGACGCAAGACGCCTGCGACCACCGGAGTCCCACGTACCAACACAACTCAATGGTAGGTGGCGCCTCAAGTGGCTCTCAAACAACTTTCTATCCACTTTGACTGTAACTTTTTGGGGAAAAATGGCAAAAAAGCGTATCGTTTAACCCCCTCAGTGCAGCGGAACGGTCGCATCCGTGTTTGCGTATAGCGGTCCCTTTTAACCCCTAAGTGGCACAGCCTAGTTGGACCTAAGGATGGGACGATTTTTTCAAAAGCCATAATTTTGTTATTTTTCCGTCGTCGCGGCCGTGCGAGGGCTCGTTGTTTGCGCGGCGAGCTGAAGCTTTTATTGGTCCCGTGTTTAGGGAAAAATAAAACGAATTGTAGAACTTTTATTAGGCAGAGAAAGTGCAAGAATTCTGCCATCGGGTTGTTTTTGTTTTTTTTTTGATCGTGCAGCATAAATAATGTGATCCGTTTTCTCCTGCAGGGCGATACGATTCCGACAATACTAGGATTATATATTTTTTAGGTTGTTCCACTTTTGCACAATAAAAATGCTTTTTTTCTTTTTTTTTGCAACTTTATTTCTCTGTGGGCGGAGCTCCAGGAGGGCTCTGTGTTTTTGGCATGACAAGCTGTAGTTGTTATCGGCACCATTTTGGGATTCATATGGCTTTTTTGATCACTTTCACTGCGCTTTGTGTTAGAGACAAGATGCGCTGATACCAAACTTTTTATTAAACAAAAGTGGGAAAGTGTGCAGAAAAGTTTTCGTGTTTTTTATTTTGTTACATTTTTTATGTCCTTGTAGGGGGCTTGAATCTGCGATCTTATGATAATACATTGAAGTACTTCTTCATTAGTGCTAGGCCATGGTAGACCTGGGCGCTATTGTCTGGCATCTGGTTGCCATGACAACCCACTGGCTCGCTATGATTACATAGCATTGGGCCGATGATAGCTCTCCCTCTGTGAACCCTCTCCATGCTACTTTTAACAGCGGGGATCGGTGCGCTCGCTGTCGGTCACTGCGGATGGCACAGGCTCACACCATCCGTAGGATGTAAGTTTATGTCCTCTTATGGAAACTGCTTCTCACCCAGGATGTAAACTTACCTCAGGAAGGGGTTAACAGATCAGTGTGATCTCTAGTCAAACAGTTCTCCAGTGGTTGCAGAGGTGCAGATCTGTCCACAAGCGGAGAATCACAGCTCACGGAACTCAAATCGCGGCATGCCGCGATTCTCTGCGGTAAGCCTATCTGTCAGATAGGCTCACTAGCGATATTCCGCCTTGCCCGTGGACAGGGGGCCTTACACACCCTCCTGCCGTTTAGGAACCTTGGAAGGTTGGGTGACTACAGATGGGAGTGATCTTTTAAACGGACATCCATCGCTATGTGTAACCGTTCTGCTGTAATGGCGGCAGAGAGTCGCAGCTTTTGATGAGGGCCCTGGGGTTGGAAAAACGTCCTTTGCTAGTTGGTTCTAGGACTGTTATATTGAGATGTGGGAGGAGCTCTTTCTGAAGACTCCGCCCCCAAGGTGTCATCATAGACCCTGGTTTTGTTGCTGAGAGGTTTTAACCGTCAACGAACTGGAATCTGGTGGAAGCGATGAAGAGCGTCCTTAAATGGCGCTTCATGAAAACTTCTGTAACGTCTGTGAGAATTCGTGCATTGCTTTGCGCCAGTGTTTTGGCGTTGCTTTTGGCGCACACCGTATCTGTGTTTTAATTTGCGACTTTTCTCTCACTAATTTTGGAAACCAAACGGAGTTAACTGGGAGGGCAGCAAGTTTCTGACAGACTTCTCAGTACTGAAGGCAGAAAATGGCGCAAATTTATGTCTGTTCCTGGTGGGCACAGGCTCCATTTTTCGTTCTTGAAACGCTCCGAGATTTCACTCCTCTGAACTGCAGCTTAAGAAACACCGACGACTCCACATGTGTGTTTCAAGTCATCACCAATTTCAAGAGTTTCCATGCACTGGCAGCAAGCAGAGATCTTAACTCTGATGAAGAGTCGGTAGACAAAATCTAATAGAAAGTTTTAGAACTTTTCACTATAGGAGAATTAAACTTTATTTACCGCAGACGGGACGCTCGCCCATTAAGATGGAAATGATGCATTCTTGTTTGATAGTATCACGGCGCCATTTCTATAAGGCGACGGATGCAGACGTCCGGTGTCCCTGGGTGGAAGCAGCCGGAGGTGCACATGATAGGGTCTAGGTGGATGTAGCATGCAGCACTGAAGGAAGCTATGTACGGCAGGAGCTGTCCCGCTTCCGCAACATTTCGTATGAGTGTTGCCGAGGATTTCCTTCCGTCTTTACTTTCGCCACCGTTTCCTCGTACATGAGTGGATTGAATGATATTAAATAAAACCCATTTGTGCTATTAACTTAATTCTATCTTAAGGCGCCGCTCATTAATTGAGATTAAACCTGCAGCCACCAGTGACTTCCGTGTCGACTTCTGTGAAGAAGCCATTGTTGTCGGGTGAATGCAGCGGCCTCTTCTGTGCGCACATAAAATGTGATTACTTGCCGGAGCGGCGCTCTCCGTTCTCCAGCGTGGCGAATAGATTTGCAGGGATTGTGCTAATGCTGGCTTACACACCATATGTGCAGCGTGCAGCATAAATCCCTACATGGGATTTCACACATTTTATCTTCAAACTCATGTTTCCGAGAGAGATAGGCATGCTCGTTTACCGACCGCCGCGGATCATGAGGATACCACCGCTGCAGAGCTTGGGCTTCCTTAGCCTGTTACACTGTGTCAGGGAGTCATATCATACTCTTCCAGCACAATGCCACATGAAAGCTCCAAATATAATCCCGGGATTTCAGCTGATCTGTACGGATACAGGACGATGAGAAAACCAACTGCTCAGATATTAGCCTGTCAACCGCGATCTGCATCAAGACACTCGTTCTATAACTGTCATGGCGATTAACACAGCGCAAAAATCATACGGTTGTGTCAAGATTAAAGAACATCACAGGTTATAACAGCTAATAACTTGCCCAAAAGTTTAACAAAACTAGTCAAATACTGACTTTTATGTACAAGAATATAACTACTATAATACTGCCCCCTATGTACAAGAATATAACTACAAGAATACTGCCTCCTATATACAAGAATATAACTACTATAATACTGCCTCCTATATACAAGAACATAACAGCTATAATACTGCCTCCTATGTACTAGAATATAACTACTATAATACTACTCCCTATGTACAAGAATATAACTACTATAATACTGCCTGCTATGTACATGAATATAACTACCATAATACTGCCTCCTATGTACAAGAATATAACTACTATAATACTGCCCCCTATGTACAAGAATATAACTACTATAATACTGCCTGCTATGTACATGAATATAACTACCATAATACTGCCTCCTATGTACAAGAATATAACTACTATAATACTGCCCCCCTATGTACAAGAATATAACTACCATAATACTGCCTGCTATGTACATGAATATAACTACTATAATCCTGCCCCCTATGTACTAGAATATAACTACTATAATACTGCCTCCTATATACAAGAATATAACTACTATAATAATGCCCTCTATGTACAAGAATATGACTACTATAATACTGCCCCCTATGTACAAGATTATAGCTACTATAATACTGCTCCCTATGTACAAGAATATAACTACTATAATATTGCCTCCTATGTAAAAGAATATTACTACTATAATAATGCCCTCTATGTACAAGATTATAGCTACTATAATACTGCTCCCTATGTACAAGAATATAACTACTATAATACTGCCCCCTATGTACAAGAATATAACTACTATAATACTGCCCCCTATGTTCAAGAATATAACTAGTATAATACTGCCCCCTATGTACAAGAATATAACTACTATAATACTGCCCCCTATGTTCAAGAATATAACTAGTATAATACTGCCTCCTATGTACAAGAATATAACTACTATAATACTGCCCCCTATGTTCAAGAATATAACTAGTATAATACTGCCTCCTATGTACAAGATTCTAACTACTATAATACTGCTCCCTATGTACAAGAATGTAACTACTATAATACTGCCCCCTATGTTCAAGAATATAACTAGTATAATACTGCCTCCTATGTACAAGATTATAACTACTATAATACTGCTTTTTATATGCAAGAATATAACTACTATAATACTGCTCCCTATGTACAAGAATGTAACTACTATAATACTGCCCCCTATGTGCAAGAATGTAACTACTATAATACTGCTCCCTATATACAAGAAAATAACGACTATAATACTGCCCCCTATGTACAATAATATAACTACTATAATACTGCTCCTATGTACAAGAATATAACTACTGTAATAGTAACTTAATAGAGTCTCTTGTCATCTCGGCTCGCCGGCGCCCCCTTTGGGGACTTGCCACGATGACAGTGATTGTTTCTGAGATAATTGGATCTGGCTCTGGCTGCCAGTGTTCAGGATTTGGTACTCGGGAACAGATATGTTTAGTTCACAGATATGTGGGAGTTGTCGCCAACTGTTGCGGCGCTCTGGCAGGTAGCTCGGCAGTTTCCTGCTATTATCTTCCACAGAATGACGCTGAACAGCATCTTACAGACGGAATCTGCCGACTTTTATTAGTTACTTTTGCTTTTCTTTTTCTGAGCTTGTCTTTTAAGCCTCTAGTCACATGCAGAGCTGCATTCACAATTCTGCAGGCTGCTGCTATCTGTTGATATCCCATAATGCACTGCGACCTGGGATATTTATGCCTTCTGAAGCTATTTAGCCAGCAGAGTAATGTGAGGTTGATGTAGTAAGAGGAAAGCGGCAGAATTGTGAGTGCAGCTCTGGCTGTGACTGGAGAACGAGAGTGCAGGTTGTAGTGTGTATTCAAGAAGTAAAGCAAGGTGGTTACAGAGTTGTTTCCCTTTATTCAAGCACAGCTCCTATGATTCCCCCTCCCCCCCCCCGTACGCCGTATTCAGTGCCCCTGGGGCCCCATCTGAGACGCCAACTAGAGCGTCAGCCTCTTATTTCCCGAGGCTCGGTGTACCGTGTTCGAATCACTATAGCAGAGGCCCCTCGGAGCGCACGTAGATGTGGTCCGACTGCTCGCCACGTCCCAGCTTTCCTGACTCCTGAATGGCGCATTTGCCTCGAGTGTTTGCGTCCTAGTTGGCAGGATCGCCTTCAGTAGTCGGGAAAAGCTTGGTAGCGGCGGCACCGCGAGCTGCGACAGGAGAGGACGACTGAAGGATTCAGTGCGCGGCGGGGGCTGTGTGGAGGCGCCGCAGTGTCACCCGCTCTTTCATGTGTCGCATCATCGAGCGTCTCCGTTGTAAGGAATCCTCAGCAGGAAGTTTCTTCTCTTCGGATGATTCCGCCGCGGGTCATTGGCGATCACTGCATCCTTCGCTTACATTTCTTGCCCGGCTGCGCTCTTACTCCACTCGCCTCCAGCGCTCTTTTAATTTGGAAGAGCAAATGACTCCATGTTGGCGGCACGCGGGGTTACAGTCGCTGCGAAGGGAACGGACCAATGACTTCTCTCTTCTCTGGGAACTTCTAGAAAAAGTTTGCTGGAAACGTTCACCGCTGATTTCTGTACTGGGAATGTGCCGGGATAGTCGATGTTGTACATTTCCACGGGCCGCGATGTGAGTGCGAGGACTCGTCTCCCGTTTAACCCCTTCGTGACTGCAATGCACCTGTGTACTGACACTAATGGGATTTAAACCTGCGCATCTTTTCAAGGCGTGGCTTGGCAGACAACTGACAGCCCGGCTCCTGCTCTAACCGCCGGCGACAGAGAAACCTCAGATCCTGCCAGCTTAACCTCTTATATGCCACAACCATTAAAGATAACAGGGGGAGAGGCTCTTTTTGTTACCCATCGGCACCACACAGTGAAGTCGCGAGGTACCAATGGGTTCCTGTGGCAGCCAGAAGCCTGAAAAAGGCCATTTCTGCCATGTAGCTCAGCCTAGTAGGCCCCGCCTCTGGCGAGTCTGATAGGCTGCTGTCATAGGATTAGTGGAATGTAATACTTAAGTATTGCAGTGTACTATCTTAGTGATAGAAACGTCACCTCTAAAACAAAACATAGCGGCCAAAAAGTTCAATAAAGTTCACTTTAAAGTAAAAAATAAAAAATCCAGTTTTAAAAAAAGCATATTTCCCCACAAAAATACCAAAATAATTTCCACAAAATTTTAAAGTGGCAGCACGTGATCGGTGCCACCGCGGTCCATGAGAAGATTTGTTATTAATCTCACATGGTGAGTGCCTAAAAAATAATTTTATAATTGTGCCTATAAAAACTGCAGCTCTTCCTGCAAAAACCAACAGAGCGCCGCTGCGTGAAATAACGGCGTCTAGGTCGTAAAATGCGGCGATGCAGTTATTTGTTGTTCTTTAAAAACAGGTCGTTATGTGGGAAAACAAAAAAGTTTTATAAACCCGACATCGCAGGAATTGCGTCAATCCAAAGGAAGGTAGGTGACCGCCATGAAAGCAAACCCTCCCCCCCAAAATGGCGGAATTTCTGGGTGTTTTTCCATTACATGTCCGCCAGAGTGCGTCCGGTAACGTCTCCAATGCATTATATGTCCCCCAGAGCACGGGCGGTAGCTCCTCTAACTCCTTTTATGTCCTCCAGAGTGTGTCCGGTAACTCCTCCAACACATTATATGTACCCCAGAGTGCGTCCGGTAACGCCTCCAACGCATTATATGTCCCCCAGAGTGCGTCCGGTAACGTCTCCAACGCATTATATGTCTCCCATAGCACGTGCGGTAGCTCCTCCAATGCATTATTTGTCCCCCAGAGTGCGTCCGGTAACGCCTCCAAGGCATTATTTGTCCCCCAGAGTGCGTCCGGTAACGCCTCCAAGGCATTCTATGTCCCCCAGAGTGCGTCCGGTAACGCCTCCAAGGCATTATTTGTCCCCCAGAGTGCGTCCGGTAACGCCTCCAAGGCATTATTTGTCCCCCAGAGTGCGTCCGGTAACGCCTCCAAGGCATTATTTGTCCCCCAGAGTGCGTCCGGTAACGCCTCCAAGGCATTATTTGTCCCCCAGAGTGCGTCCGGTAACGCCTCCAAGGCATTATTTGTCCCCCAGAGTGCGTCCGGTAACGCCTCCAAGGCATTATTTGTCCCCCAGAGTGCGTCCGGTAACGCCTCCAAGGCATTATTTGTCCCCCAGAGTGCGTCCGGTAACGCCTCCAAGGCATGATTTGTCCCCCAGAGTGCGTCCGGTAACGCCTCCAAGGCATTATTTGTCCCCCAGAGTGCGTCCGGTAACGCCTCCAAGGCATTATTTGTCCCCCAGAGTGCGTCTGGTAACGCCTCCAAGGCATTATTTGTCCCCCAGAGTGCGTCCGGTAACGCCTCCAAGGCATTATTTGTCCCCCAGAGTGCGTCCGGTAACGCCTCCAAGGCATTATTTGTCCCCCAGAGTGCGTCCGGTAACGCCTCCAAGGCATTATTTGTCCCCCAGAGTGCGTCCGGTAACGCCTCCAAGGCATTATTTGTCCCCCAGAGTGCGTCCGGTAACGCCTCCAAGGCATTATTTGTCCCCCAGAGTGCGTCCGGTAACGCCTCCAAGGCATTATTTGTCCCCCAGAGTGCGTCCGGTAACGCCTCCAAGGCATTATTTGTCCCCCAGAGTGCGTCCGGTAACGCCTCCAAGGCATTATTTGTCCCCCAGAGTGCGTCCGGTAACGCCTCCAAGGCATTCTATGTCCCCCAGAGTGCGTCCGGCAACGCCTCCAAGGCATTCTATGTCCCCCAGAGTGCGTCCGGCAACGCCTCCAAGGCATTCTATGTCCCCCAGAGTGCGTCCGGCAACGCCTCCAAGGCATTCTATGTCCCCCAGAGTGCGTCCGGCAACGCCTCCAAGGCATTCTATGTCCCCCAGAGTGCGTCCGGCAACGCCTCCAAGGCATTCTATGTCCCCCAGAGTGCGTCCGGCAACGCCTCCAAGGCATTATATGTCCCCCAGAGTGCGTCCAGTAGCGCCTCCAACGCATTATATGTCCCCCAGAGTGCGTCCGGTAACGCCTCCAACACATTATATGTCAGCAGATTGCTTCCGGTAACGCCTCCATCGGATTTTATGTCCCCAGAGCGCGTCCGGTAACGTCTCCAACTCGATGCGTGGGGGGGTTCCTCCGACCAGTGAGGGTCAGCGGCCGCACAGACGGAGCAGGAAAACGGAATCTCAAATGCAGATGCAGCAGAGTTTGAAGTGCGTTAGTTTTTTAATGTCCGCGGACTGCGGTGCGCTTTGGATTTGCTCTTGTGGCGCAGCAGGTAGTTTAATGGACAAACTGTAAGAGGTGATGGAATATATTACAATACACGGGCTCGTTCACGGTAACGGCGGCGGTAACGGCGCTATTTCATCCGGGTAATGGCCAGAAGACAGACTCGGCTGTACTATAGTCAGTGGGGGCTCTCCGACGCCGGTGGGCTCTGTCATACGACAAGCAGGAATTAGTATTTTTTAATTCCCGGAATTGGCATTTTCAGCTCGCTCTCGGCGCAGTACGCAAATAGGCGATGGCATATATGGCACCAGGCGCTTCGCTATGAGCCTCCGGTGCTAGGCTCTTCCAGAATCCCGGGCGATGCAGCGCCATTTTTTATTGGGAGTGTGGATGGACCTATTAGAGTCCATGGGGTCCGTCCGACACACTTTGGTTTCGTCCTCGGACGGATCAGTTCTCTGCAGGGACTCTACTCCCCCACCTCCATGATGGAGCAGAAAAACAGACACTGAAATGCAAATGTGAACAGAAACAAACGTGTTTCTGTATTTAACTTTTTAAACCAGCAAAACGTAAAAGGCGTTAGTTCTGAGAGCGGCTCCTTCACGTCCGCAGCAGACGTCTCGCCCCGAGCCTTCCGTGCGGTTCTGTCTTAAAATCAAGGACATGTAGTCGAGGGCATGACAGCAGCAGGACGGACAACCGTTAGAGTCCATGTGGTCTGTCCAGCGCCGTTCCGTCCTCCATTTTCCTGCCCCCAAGATGGAGCAATAAAACAGACACGAAATGTGAACAGATCCTAAAGCGCGTTAGGTTTTCGTATCCGAGTGGACCGCAGTCCCTTTTCCTTTTGCCATTGTAGCGTTTTAGGCGGTGCTAGCAAAACGTTAAAACAAAAGAGTAGATGGGAATGGATTCCGCCGATAAAAGGATTAGAGGGTTGTGAAACGCGCGAGACCAACTTTATCCACTGCGTTTCCCGTCCCACCAAGTTCCAACCCGTCGGCCCATTATCGCCCGGCTCCACGCGGCTCTGCCTGGAAGAGGTTAAGGATAATCTTCGCGCAGAGATGATAAAGCCGCTGAAAACGATCAGACCCAGAAGTCGCCAAATCTCAGGAAATATGAAACGCGCGGAGCTTTATGCGGCGGCGCTGTCAAGTCAAACACGGCAGATTGAGAATTCCAAGCCGATATGGAAGCAAGAGATCAATGGATTATCTGAATACTAAACATCTTGTCGGAGGGAGGGCGGCCGGCGCGGACCGCGCTAATATTCCTATAGCTCGAGCGTCCGTGGAACGCGCCGCCCGCCTGACTGGCAGAGAACGGCAGATTTACATAAGAGAACTCAGGGGCTTTGTCATGGCAATTGTATAAAGTGATCTACAGTGGGGATGGAGTGGAGCGTGTCCCCGGGTGGAAGGCGGCTTACGGGCTCGCACCGCGCAGATTACTGCTTTATCTTGTCATACTAAATTAACGCGGCAGCGCACGACTAAACAGGGCTGACCTCTTCATCTGGAGAAATTGCAGCCCGGAGCAGACATGGTATTTAAGACTCTGCTGCTTCTTCCTCTGATTAATATGTATGTGGGTGATTACAGGCGCTCAGGGCGGCGAGCGCGGCCGCGGCATCCGAGGGGACGGCGACCGGATTATGGCATCTATACAGCCCGGTCTATACAGGCACGATGTAGCAGAGCTGAAGCTCTTCGATCATATAGTAGATGTCACATGCAGTCCCTTGTAACCCCACAGATCATATTGTAGATGTGACCCGCAGTCCTATGTAACCCCACAGATCATATAGTAGATGTGACCCGCAGTCCCACGTAACCCCACACATCATATAGTAGATGTCACACACAGTCCTATGTAACCCCACAGATTATATAGTAGATGTGACCCGCAGTCCCATGTAACCCCACACATCATATAGTAGATGTCACACGCAGTCCTATGTAACCCCACTGATCATAGAGTAGATATAACCGGCAGTCCCATGTAACAACGCAGCTCATATAGTAGATGTCACACTCAGTCCTATGTAACCCCTCTGATCAGAGTCGATGTCACACACAGTCCTATGTAACCCCGCAGATCATATAGTACATGTCACCCGCAGTCCTATGTAACCCCACAGATTATAGAGTCGATATATAACTCCTCCCCTTCCAGTGATCTCTGCACATATCACGGACTCCCAAAGAAGTCAATAGATGATGGTGACAGCTCACCCCCTCCACCTCCCCTGCACAGCGCTGCATTATGGAGCTCTTGGTGGTGTTAAACACTTGTCAGGTGTTGGCAGAGCTGTGAATGCAGCTTTGGATGTGACTAGAGTATGACGTCACTTCAGATCGCGTTGGACTGCGACGTTAACGCGTAACTCTCTAGAAGTCGCTCCCCGGACGCAACGCGGCGCTCCAGGTATCCGATTTTGATCAGTGACTCATTTGTATGAAGCCTTTGTCTTTAGCGCGTTCTGCAGTAAACTTGCGCTGTGTTAATTGAGATTCCGCCAGCATTGATCCTTTTGTGGGGCGAAGGCGCCGGCGTCTCCGGCTCCTCTATAAGTCGGACGCCGAACGGGCAGGAAATCTATGAAATTAATTAGGAGAGCCGGAGAGCGAGTCTTGTGCGCCGCTCGCCCGCTTTGTGCGCCGCTCTGTGTGTTACGAGAGTCTAAGTGCTCAATAGGAGCTTTTTAATTATGAGCTCCCTGTTTGATCTCGCTGCCGCTAATGAATGGATTGCTGGCGACTTTTGTGGAAGCATCTCCGTGTCGCGTGACTGGCGGTTACCTGCCCGCTAATTCTCCCCTCATTTACATGGAGCCATTCACGTCAATAACCGCGCTATTGTTCCCACACGCTAACGAGAGCGAAAAGCCTGAGGTTGGAGCGCACATCGGGCCTCTACTTGTGCGCACATCAGGGGCGCCAATGTTCAGCTTATTGATCCGGTAGAGACTGGGGGTCTCCACTATAGTTCCCTTCTAGGGGGCTTCATAGAGAAATTGGCTGCCATGTCTATTGGTGACAAGTTCACTTTAAGGGGCGGAGTGAAGAGATAGCCAATGAGAATGAAGCAATGGCGTTTAAAGGGGCACTCCACCTTACTGCCCTGAACCTTTGGGGAGTTGTATTTGCTGAAGTTCGATGGAGTTCCCCTTTAAAGGATGTTTCCACCCATGCGGTGCTTATACACTGCGGACCATGAGCCTTTGCTGCAGGGAGGGGTTATCAATGTAGGCGGGGCTGTGTCAATTCCTCTTCATTGATCTATTGTCCTCTGTTATCAGCCATTTCAAGTTTAGAAGAGGCTCACTCTAAAATAAGTGAATGCAGTCTGTTGCTCCCTGTTATCAGCCATTCCTGTTGCAGGATGGAGGAAGGTGACAGCAGGACAAAGACGCCTTGTATCCGCCGTCTGACCCCGTGAAACGCGTCGTTCCGTTTCCGATCAGTCGTGTCCCAGAGATGGCGAAGACGCTGCGTTCACGTAGAACCCGCCGGCAGTCATTCGCTCGTTACTTTGTAGCTGGGGGTTGCAACCCCCCTGCCTGGTCCTTGGCGAGCTCACCTGTATCCGGACCCCGCGCCTCCCCCCCCCCCCCCCTCGCACGCTGGCTGTCACTTCCAATTAGATGCGGCTAAGTGGCACAATTACAGGGTTGCCGTTTAAGACGCGGCCGATACGGGGGACACATGGTCTATTGTCAGCTGGCACGTTCGCAATCATTAATTTAATTTAGTTTTCAGAGATGAGCTGCCGGAATGGTGGCGATACGGCGAGGGGGGGATCCGAGTCCTGGAAGCGTTCCACGCTATTCATTGCGGAAACACCCAGCAAATCAGCCAGATGGAGCCGCTCTGAACCTTGGGTGATCTGTGCGCCATTCTCCATCCCCCCTTATAATCTCGCCTCCACCACACTGAATGCTATGGAAGAAACAAAACATGCGAACGCTCTGCCGCCATTTTATTTTGGCGAACGCTGGACGATTGTAACGAAATGTTTATTGGTCCCTTACAAGGGCGAATGATAAAATGCAACAAACATGGAGGTCATTTTGTGCAAAAAAAAACCAATGGCGCTGATGGGGCGTACGACAAGAATATTTTTCCACACGTTGCGCCGTGATTACGCCAAATGTGTTAAACGCGTGACGTAGGTTCCGCCACAACTGGTCATGCTCTACGCCCATAGCGATGGCTGACGTGGTGATGGGCGTGTCTAATCAAATCTGTTAACTACGGCCCATCTCTGTGACCGGCCGCCATGTTTGTGGGAGGGGCTTTGCAGACTTGTTGTCCTTCCAGTCGCTTTCCCTTTAAGTCCTAACGTCTTGTGTTTCTTCTTGACCCTCTAGGATATCGACGGCAATAAGGCGGTCTCTTCATTTGCCCCTCAAAACGCAGCTACCTCACCCCTGAAGGCAGATGAAGGTGGGCGGCAGAGCGGCGAATCTTTGTCGAACGCCGCTTTGGGGACCCCTGAAAGACGTAAAGGTAGCTTAGCCGACGTGGTGGACACACTGAAGCAGCGGAAAATGGAGGAGCTGATCAAGAGCGAACCGGAAGGTAAGACCAACATGGCGGACGCCTGGCGATTACCTTCTCTCCCATGATGCATCACATCCAGTAGGTCACATGACTGCGCCAGAGTCTCCCTGAGTCACTCGCACAGTTGACCCCGCAGATCCCTGATTGCATCGGGCGAGTTGAGTTCCCTTTGTGCCCTTCTATCTCGTGTTCGTTCACGTAGCCGCAGGTGCTTTATGCTAACGAGCCGCCATTGTGGGGAAGCTGAGCAAACAGCGCAGACGTCCCGCAGCCGCATTCTTGTCATACTTGTGATTTAATCCCCATTGTAGTGGAGCTGTGGGTCCTGGCATTGTGCGCGGAGGTCGCGGCGGAGCGCTCGCCCCGGCGCTGTGTACCTTCTTGTACACAATGCGCACTGTTGCAATACTTTGGCACTCGGGCCGCTGACAGCCGGCTGCATTGTCTCCCGCCACAAAGGGAGAACCGACCGGATTACATTTCTGTTTACTCTCCACATAAACATGGAGACATGGAAGGACTCGCTCTGCAGAAGGGGCGCGGCCATCGCACGGAAAATCTGCGCGAAACTGGGCCCTGCTGTATCCGTTCGCTTGTAGGTTCTGATACATGATCGATAACACTGACATCGGCCATCTTGGTTCTGGACTCGCCGCGTGTCCGTAAATATTTACCGCCACGGCTCATGGGCTCACGTTCATTCGCACAGTTATAAAATGTCTTATTTCTGGTCAGTAGCGATGGCGCAGTTTGTACGTAATGTTCACCAGATTTAACAATGTCATCTATACGTATGTAATTTTGGCGCAGGTGACAAATTAGACCACACCGCAAACGAGAAAAGTATCAAGCGCAATGAAAAAAAGTGGAGGTCTGTGTTATAAATGTGGCGGCCGTACTTACGAACTCCATCAGTACTGCGAAGTCGCCTCTTTTATGGTAACGGATCCACTTTCCGCCAGGAATAATGTAAGGAGTCGCCGGGCGGCGCGGCTCGGTGATACTTTGTAGCCAGTGCGAACGTTTCCTTGTTTCTGGTCTGTAACAATGGCGCAATTTGTACATTATGCTCATCAGAAGTCCTTTGTGTGATTTTGCCGAAGTCCTGTGATTTAGGCCACGCCCCTCGCGTGAAAAATATGGAGGATGATTTGTTATAAACATGGCAGCCAAGCGTGCCAACTCCATATCGTCCATTACTGCGAAGTCTCCTCCTTTACGGTAATATGCCAAGAAATATATACTTAGTAGCCGCAGCGAAAGTTTCCTTCCTGCGCGGCTTCAGTTTACGGAATGGACATAAGTAGTTTAGACCGCGACTCTGTTGCTGACAAATGTCAAGGGCGCCAGTGTTACCGAGAGCCGTGGAACGGCGGAGGCGAGAGAAACGCTGTGATTTCTGGATGCGGCGTTGGCGCCGATTCCGCAGACCCCATTAGCGCAGGTCAGATGGAAGCATTAAAACGAATCCCAAGCCGGCGCATTATCTCCTCCGCTTATGAAAATGTACAAACAAAAGATCCGCGACGCTTTGAAAAATAAGAATGAGGGGGGAAAAAAAGCTGCGTCCAACGTGAGACTTCACTCGCCGCTCGCCATTGTTCTATTGTCTTCCGTAGGCCATTAAAATGAACAGCGGGTTGTGCTGCAAATTTCATTAAGCCTTTGTGGGGTCATTATGCCGGAGCCATATTCATGGCGCCCCCCTCGTCTCCTGCAAATCAGCGCTAAAAGTGAGGAGATATGAAAGGGGGTCAGAGGGCCACGCGGGCCGGCCGTTCGGAAGGGAGGGGGCGCCTAGTGCTATCTCTGTGTTTCTTTTGCTCTCTGATGTCAGCCAGCACGCTCCTCTGCCAAGATATTCATCTCCATCTATACGGCTCATTCGTTCAGCGCCAGCTTGTACATCGTGTAAATACCACGCAGGCGCTCCGATCTCAGATTCCACGTCCTTCTGGCTTATCTGCTGCCCAGTGGAAGCTGTGGCGTACAAGATGGTGGGGACTAACCGGTCTATAGAGAGGAACTAATCACCCTGACATGACTGATAACAGGGAGTAATAGACTGCACTCAACTCTCCTATAGTCCTCTCCGCCAGCCTGACATGGCTGATAACAGGGAGTGATAGACTGTACTCACCTGTCCTATAGTCCCCTCCTGCAGCCTGGCATGGCTGATAACAGGGAGCAGTAGACTGTATTTGACTTTGATGTTCTCGCCCCGCACTCCCTACGACTGTCCCGCCGCTTCCGTACCTGCTCTCTTACCCCGGGAAGCTGAAGCGCCGCCGTCCTGACAAGTAGATCCACCGGCCTGTAATTTGTGTAATTGCGCCGGCGCTCGGTGTAGTCCGGCCGATCTCCCACAACTCTCCTGTAATCAGCCCCCGAGGACATCGCTCTAATGATACCCCCTTCCCGCTCCGCTACCTTCACCGTTTTGGGGGAGGTTTGTGCCTGATTAAGTTGCCAGTTTTCTGATAACATAATTAATGTGCTGAGTATTTAGACGTCCTCCATCGTCTGACAGAGTGCGAGTCCTCGCTGCCCGGGGCGCCAAATACAATCACAGTTAACAAGCCAATGAACCCAGGAAGCCAGCGCCATTGTCTGCTTCATGTAATGTCCTGCATGAGGGCGACATCACAACCCCCTTTGTATGGACTGAGGACAGCTAGGCCAAGGTGACACTTATGCCCGTGCTGATGCCATGGCAGGAGTGACCTACAGCTACAGAGCTGCACTCAGTATTCTGCTGGAGTCACTGTGTACATACATTACTTATCCTGTACTGATCCTGAGTTACATCCTGTATTATTCTCCAGAGCTGCACTCACTATTCTGCAGGTGGAGTCACTGTGTACATACATTACTTATCATGTACTTATCCGGAGTTACATCCTGTATTATTCTCCAGAGCTGCACTCACTATTCTGCTGGTGGAGTCACTGTATACATACATTACTTATCATGTACTTATCCGGAGTTACATCCTGTATGGTTCTCCAGAGCTGCACTCGCTATTCTGCTGGTGAAGTCACTGTGTACATGCATTACTTATCCTGTACTGATCCTGAGTTACATCCTGTATTATACTCCAGAGCTGCACTCACTATTCTGCTGGTGGAGTCACTGTGGGAGGTGATGACTCTTCCCCTTTTATTTTATTACATGACACCCTGGAGGAGATCTCTGTGTTGTGATGACTCCTAGGATCCACTGATGGATGATGGATAGAAGGTGACCCATCCCTGGTGGGTCGGTGCGGTCGGGTTACCGAGTACCTGGTGGGTCGGTGCGGTCGGATTCCAGATTCCCTAGGCGTTGCAGCCTGAGATAACCACAGAAGTGCGAATGCAGCTCTGGATGTGACTAGAGTATACAATACAAAGAAGCTGAGGTTCAGGTTGAGATCACTTTAGAATATACATGGCACGGTGCTGGGTATGAATGTGGACATGCTGGCCTGATGCCACTGGCATGGAGGGCAGCTCTGTGCCAGGTCCTTCCAGCATGCGTGGCACACGTGTGTAGGATTGGAGAGGCCACCACCTGCTCCGGAGCCTCTTGTTCGCGGCCCGACCCTCCGTGAATAATAAGTATCCAATCTCAGTGCCCGCTGTAGTGTTTCTTGGAGGACTGTTGTGGTACCCCTGAGGCGCCCGTCATGACCGCGCATATTAAAATGACTCAGGCCGGTGTGACTGTGTGATCGGCGCTGCCAAGTGCTGATCACGCATCTTCTCTTGGGTGGGTTCTAGTGGGCGCTTGGCCTGGTTTAATAGGATCTGCCGGTGGAGTAGGCACGACCTGCATGAGTGGCAGTCAAGAGCTCACTTGAAAGTTCCCTGCACCACCTGCGCCCTCAGTGTCAGGACCTGTGCGTGCAAGGAAGGGTGAATGTGGCACAGTAGACGGGCACCGGCCCTGGCACTCATATTTGGGATGGTCCTTGCTGGTTGTTCCGGTCGTTCTGTGTGCCAGCTACTAAAACTAATGAGGGGAAAGATTTCAGGACGCTTCCTGGCGGAGATGGAAATTCTTTATGTGGGTGAAGCTGGGCAGGAAGTGTGTGACGCCCTGTGCCCAAACCAAGGAGCCGCGCCGGCAGAACACCAACATCCAGAGACCTAGGAATCACAGGGAGCATGCCAACCCATGTGCAAGTGATTATGGTCTATTACTCCCTGTTATCAGCCAGTGCAGGCTGAAGAGAGGATGATTGTAAACACCTGTCTTGCAATCTATTACTCTGTTATCAGCTGCTCCTCTTATTACACTCCAGGACTGTTATAACATCCATAGACATCATATAAGTGACTGATATCAGCCGTTCCTCTTATAACGCTCCAGGACTGATATACCATCCATAGACATCGTATAAGTGACTGATATCAGCCGCTTGTCTTATAACTCTCCAGGACTGATTTAAACACCAGAGATATCACATATGTGACTGAATGGTGGCCATTAGGTGTATTGCACGACTCCTGTTTTCACGGACTGAGAATTCGCTCGCTATTCGCTTAGTTTCAGTGAGCCAAAACTAAGCGGGCAGCAGTTACTGACAAGTTTTCGCTCCGTGCAGTCGGTGGCTGCGGGTACATGGGACAACGGTCACCGAAAATTGTTGTTTCATGTGATTTATTCGTGCGATGATCGCCTCGTGTAAAGGTGCCTAAGTGTGGGTCTTGTGACCTGCCTAAGTTTGTGCGCTCTGGTGTGCTACAGACTGAGTGTGGGGTGGAGGTGAGATGGAAAGAAAGGGACTCTGTGAGCAAATAGACCTTTCATCATCGGCTTTGTGCGCGCTGTTTACCCTGCGCTATTTCTGGACAATAGGTATTGTGCGGCGGCTCTGACGGGTGGCGGCTTCTTCCCGGCTTACGTCCCTTTTGTTTCTCTCTATAAAGTTTGCTGTGTCTTTTTAGGTATCTGACACGATATCTGAGCTATGTGGAGAGCGCCACCGCCAAAAGAGGTTCCACAGAGAATTACCTGATGTTATGTGTTATGACACAACTAAAGTCCCAACCCACAAGATTCAGGCCCAGGAGTAAACAGGGAATGACTCCAACCTCTTTCCCACGCAATTCAGGCCCAGGAGTGAACAGGCACACGATTCGGGCCCAGGAGTGAACAGGCACACGATTCGGGCCCAGGAGTGAACAGGCACACGATTCGGGCCCAGGAGTGAACAGGCACACGATTCGGGCCCAGGAGTGAACAGGCACACGATTCGGGCCCAGGAGTGAACAGGGAATGACTCCAACCTCTTTCCCACGCAATTCAGGCCCAGGAGTGAACAGGCACACGATTCGGGCCCAGGAGGGAACAGGCACACGATTCGGGCCCAGGAGGGAACAGGCACGCGATTCGGGCCCAGGAGGGAACAGGCACGCGATTCGGGCCCAGGAGGGAACAGGCACGCGATTCGGGCCCAGGAGGGAACAGGCACGCGATTCGGGCCCAGGAGGGAACAGGCACGCGATTCGGGCCCAGGAGGGAACAGGCACGCGATTCGGGCCCAGGAGGGAACAGGCACGCGATTCGGGCCCAGGAGGGAACAGGCACGCGATTCGGGCCCAGGAGGGAACAGGCACGCGATTCGGGCCCAGGAGGGAACAGGCACGCGATTCGGGCCCAGGAGGGAACAGGCACGCGATTCGGGCCCAGGAGGGAACAGGCACGCGATTCGGGCCCAGGAGGGAACAGGCACACGATTCGGGCCCAGGAGGGAACAGGCACACGATTCGGGCCCTGGAGGGAACAGGCACACGATTCGGGCCCTGGAGGGATTAGGCACACGACTCTAACCTCATGATTTAGGCCCAGCAGTGAACAGGCACATGACAAGGCATGAAATCATTGTTGGCTCGTTCACTAATTGTTTGGTTTAAACAGCGCTCATTCTCAACCGCGTATCTGCAGCAACGTTCTGTATAGAGAATAAATGAATGATTTTGCTACATGTTTAAACTGAATGCGAGCGATGAAACAGTCACATTATCTGTGGTGTTACATAGGACTGCTGGTCACATCTACTATATCTGTGGAGTTACATGGGACTGCAGGTGGCATCTACTATATTATCTCTGGGGTTACATGGGACTGCAGGTGACATCTACTACATTCTCTGTGGGGTTACATGGGACTGCAGGTGACATCTACTACATTATCTGTGGGGTTACATGGGACTGCAGGTGACATCTACTACATTATCTGAGGTTACATGGGACTGCAGGTGACATCTACTACATTATCTGTGGGTTACATGGGACTATAGGTGACATCTACTACATGATTGTTGGTGTTACATGGGACTGCAGCTGACATCTACTACATTATCTGAGGTGTTACATGGGATTGCAGGTGACATCTACTACATGATTGTTGGTGTTATATGGGACTGCAGGCGACATCTACCTTATTATGTGTGGTGTTACATGGGACTGCAGGTGACATCTACTACATTATCTGTGGTGTTACATGGGAGTGCAGGTGACATCTACTACATGATCGTTGGTGTTACATGGGACTGCAGGTGACATCTACCTTATGATGTGTGGGGTTACATGGGACTGCAGTTGACATCTACTAAATTATCTGTGGTGTTACATGGGACTGCAGGTGACATCTACTACATTATCTGTGGGTTACATGGGACTATGGGTGACATCTACTACATTATCTGCGGTGTTACATGGAAGTGTGGGTGACATCTAGTACATGATCGTTGGTGTTACATGGGACTGCAGCTGACATCTACTACATTATCTGTGGTGTTACAGGGGACTGCAGGTGACATCTACTACATGATCGTTGGTGTTACATGGGACTGCAGGTGACATCTACCTTATTATGTGTGGGGTTACATGGGACTGCAGGTGACATCTACCTTATTATCTGTGGGGTTACATGGGACTGCAGGTGACATCTACCTTATTATCTGTGGGGTTACATGGGACTGCAGGTGACATCTACTAAATTATCTGTGGGGTTACATGGGACTGCAGGTGACATCTACATCATTTGCCCATTATGCTAGGACTACACCTCTAGCTCTGCCCTGTGGGTCCCTCCTCTGTAGAGCGGACAGCTCCGCCGTGGCCCCCATTGATGCTGCCTTGTTATTGAGGTCACCGTCTTCATCTGCTGCAGCTTACATGGATTTGCCCGACATCGCCCGGTCACCCTGAGATCATTAGTCTCTGTTAACCCCCTGCTGTCTCTGATCCCGCTCTGTCACGCTGCTGCCAAGACTTCATCTTCTGCATTAAGCTTCCCCTGCGCGGTGCCAGGATGTAGGAGCGCCCTGAATGTTCCCGCAGGGATACATTGTAACAAGCCCATCAGCTGGGACAAGTATCTGTTTTCTGAAGGGACTTTAGATGAAATGATTTTCATTAAAAAAAAAATTGTTCAAACGAGCAAAAGTGAATGAAAATCATTCGGCTAAACACGACCCAACGACTGATGACACGCCATAATTGTGCTTTTTGCTCGTGCATTTTCTGCAGGCATAAAAATCCTCGTTCAGTTGCCCTCGTTACCTAATACAGCGAATGCGAAAGGCGGAACCAGCCGACATATCTGTCTGTATAAACCGCCTGGACGAGCGAACGGTGATGTCACTTGCACGTTCGCTTGTGCCAATGATAAATTCACTAAAAGGACCCTCAGCTTGACAGCAAGAAGTGGTCTTGAAAACAGGGAGGAATTGAAGCGGCAAGTGTATTGGAGAGTTGTAGAGAGGACGCCGGCCCTTTAACAGTCTGGGATCTGCAAGAATGAGGATCTCTCCGGATCTCCCTTGCCTTTATGGAGCTGCAGAAGTTTCTGTGGTCCTAATGGACTTGGCCGGTCGGCAGGAAAATCCTTCAGTTGGTTAATGGCGTCGGCTCCACGGCGGCAGTAAAGATTGTGACATTCTCTGCGAGGACTCGTAAGCGATATCCCCCATTATGTCACTAATATCCCCGGCGCACCGCTGCTCTGCCGCTAATTAGAGCCGCCCGTGCAGTCGTTGCTCCGCTCTGCCTGGAAAGTCCCTGCGCGGCCGACCCCGGATAATGATTCTCCAGGAGGAAATCTGTGGGGCTGTGAAATAAATCTTTATTAAAGTTCCCACGTTAGTGACTCGCAGCCGACCGGGGTCGTTACCGGCGGATTGGGGGCTGTTATACCTCGGGGTGCAAGAGGTGACGGCTCCTCGCATCTGTCACGTCAGTATCATGGAGCCCGGGGCTCACAATACTGTGGGATAGCGGAGAACCTCAGGAGATATGTGACAAACTGCGGCAACCCTGGTGGGCAGCGTAATACCGCCATTACTGGTTTGCACTGAGGTCCGGCACGTTGGGGGACGTGCTGCAGTATCAGGGTTGCTTCAAGCACTACATCCATATGACACGTCCCCCTCACAACTGGCCGTCGCCTGCTTACAGTTCTAGAAGAACATTCCTTCGCCATTGTTGGTGGATGGCGGAGACAACTCCTCCGTGGGGCGGGGTCAGCCTCTTCAAATAAGAGCAAAAATAACAAAAAAACATTTTTGCCACAAAAGACTAATCAGAGCTGAACGGAGCGGCCTGTAAGAACACGCCGCCACAAGTATGCAGATATGTGCTGTGTACGTGCCAGAGACAGGCGATACCGCGGGTCCTCAGCTGCGAGGTGGGAGAGGACGCACGGGTCCTTCCTGCAACAAGTTGTCTCATCTTAGCGTGAGAGGTGAACAAACCGCAGCGCAGAAAGTTATTATAACGCGGATATGAGGGATATAAGATAGATATGAGATGGGGGAGAGAGTGAGGTGTATGATAGAGAGGAGACAGATAGATATTAGATGGATGTATTGAGATGAGATAGATATTAGATATGAGATAGATATTAGATATAAGATAGATATTAGATGAGATAGATAATAGATATAAGATAGATATTAGATATGAGATAGATAATAGATAGATATGAGATCTAACGGATAACGAAGAGAGATGAAGTTACGGCGAGATTTCCCGTCTGCTTCGGTTTCCTCATTAGGTCTATGGATGTAGAATTCTCCGTATTCTGGAAATCTCGCCGTGACATCACCTCTCTTAGAAGGTCTCTACAAGATCACTGTGTCGTATTTTGCTCCGCTGGTGACACCGGGCCAGACTGACTGCCATTTACCAGAGATTTCACTCGTGGTTCACTATTCCTCCAGCAGTTCGCAGGTTAATCCCCCCATCTCCCCTCCGGGGCTCCGGGCCCCTCTTTGGTTTCACCTGTGTGGAATGAACAAGCTGTAACACATCTTCCTCTCATTGTTCCTGTGGACGCCCTCTCTGTATACCTGATATCATCCAGTGACTAGCCGCTGGGGTGTGCACCCCTGCCCCCATCCCTCGCCGCCTCCCCCCCCCCCCCGCCACCGCCCTACAAGTCTATACAGCCCGTCCTACAGGTAATATGGAATAGAAGAGCTGGCTGGGCCCAGGAGCTGACTCTCTAAGGTGCAGTTCTGTGATGTCATCCTCGCACAGTCAGCTCTATGGCAGATGGCGGCTGCCTGCGTTCTGTGCGTGGGAGAGAGGAACTTCCACATGTGATTTTTACCATTTGGTTGTAATTAGTTTGTTGTATAAATTACCATTAAGTGAAGCTTCTCCAGTCATTGTTTGTAATTATCTCGTGTGAGCCGAATTAAAGGCGCAGAAGAATCGACTCCTCATTTGATGCCGCTGTCGCCGCAGTCTATCATTATGCTGAATGGGACAACAATTCGTTCCGCGCGGCCAATAGATGGGAACGTTCAAAAGAGGAGGAAACCACCGGCGCTGGAGGACAGGATCCCGCAAGAAGTTACATAAAAGTTACAATGTAGCGATAATCTCTCCGACGGGATGGAAAATAGTGAGGAGGTCCAAGAGAAGATTGTCAGGCTGCGGTGACTGCTAACGGTCGGATAATCTCTAGGTGAATGTCCTCATGGTCTGTTATCACACGACCCCTCCGCCATCTTGAATAAAGGGGACTCCTGTTCAGTACACCTTTACATATGTAACGTCTTCATTACAAGGCTCTCGGAGACGCACTCCAGACCGCTGTGATCATATGCTTAGGATATCTTCTGTTCTTACATTGTGCTGTTTTTATTCTCCTTTTCACCGCTTTCTCCTTCTTCATCTTCACCTCCTTTTTCCTCTTTCACTCTCTCTATTTTGACTTTTCTTTTGCCAACGTTTCTTCCTTGTTGCCTCCCTCTTCTTCCTCATCGCCACCTTCTTGATCGTCACCTCCTTCTTCCATGTTGTTACTTCCTTCTTGTTCCTTTCGTCACCTTCTTCTTCTTCTTCTTCTTCTTTATGGCCTCCTACTTTGTGGCCTCCCTTCTTTATGGAATTCTCCTTCGTGGCCTCCCTCCTTCTTTGTGGCCAACTTCTCTTTCTTTGTGGCCTCCTTCTTCTTTTTTCCCCACTGCCGTGGTCTTCCTTGTCATTTACTTCATTTTCCTTGTCACCACATTCTTCTTCGGCATTGTCTTTGTTTTTTCTTTTTCTTCTTCCTTGTCACCACCTTCTTCTTTTTCTTCCTCTTCTCTGTCTCTTTTTCTGCCAACGTTCTTACGCGTCACCTCCTCCTTCTTTTTCTTCCTCGTTACCTCCTTTTTCCATGTTGTTGCCTCCTTCTTGTTCCTTTTGTCACCTTCTTCTCTGTGCCTCCCTTCTTCTTCGTCGCCCCCCTTCTTCTTTGCCTTCTTCCTCTCTTCTTCTTCTTCTTCCTCTCTTCTTCTTCTTCTTCCTCTCTTCTTCTTCTTCTTCTTTCTCTCTTCTTCTTTTTCCTCTCTTCTTCTTCTTCTACCTCTCTTCTTCTTCGCCTCCCTTCTGCTTCTTCTTTTTCTTCTGCCTCTCTTCTTCTTCTTCTTTTTCGCCTCCCTCCTCCTTATTCTTCTTTTTTGCCTCCCTCCTTCTTCTTCGCCTCTCTCCTCCTCCTTCTTCTCCTTCGCCTCCCTCCTTCTTCTTCGCCTCTCCTTCTTCTTCGCCTCTCCTTCTTCTTCGCCTCTCCTTCTTCTTCGCCTCTCCTTCTTCTTCGCCTCTCCTTCTTCTTCGCCTCTCCTTCCTTTTCGCCTCTCCTTCTTCTTCGCCTCTCCTTCTTCTTCGCCTCTCCTTCTTCTTCGCCTCTCTTCTTCTTCGCCTCTCTTCTTCTTCGCCTCTCTTCTTCTTCGCCTCTCTTCTTCTTCGCCTCCCTTCTTTTTCTTCTTCTTCGCCTCCCTTCTTTTTCTTCTTCTTCTTCGCTTGCCTTCTTTTTCTTCTTCTTCGCCTTCCTTCTTTTTCTTCTTCTTCGCCTCCCTTCTTTTTCTTCGCCTCCCTTCTTTTTCTTCTTCTTCGCCTCCCTTCTTTTTCTTCGCCTCCCTTCTTTTTCTTCTTCTTCGCCTCCCTTCTTTTTCTTCTTCTTTGCCTCCCTTCTTTTTCTTCTTCTTCGCCTCCCTTCTTTTTCTTCTTCTTTGCCTCCCTTCTTTTTCTTCTTCTTCGCCTCCCTTCTTTTTCTTTTTCTTCGCCTCCCTTCTTTTTCTTTTTCTTCGCCTCCCTTCTTTTTCTTCGCCTCCCTTCTTTTTCTTCGCCTCCCTTCTTTTTCTTCGCCTCCCTTCTTTTTCTTCGCCTCCCTTCTTTTTCTTCTTCTTCGCCTCCCTTCTTTTTCTTCGCCTCCCTTCTTTTTCTTCTTCTTCGCCTCCCTTCTTTTTCCTCTTCTTTGCCTCCCTTCTTTTTCTTCTTCTTTGCCTCCCTTCTTTTTCTTCTTCTTCGCCTCCCTTCTTTTTCTTCGCCTCCCTTCTTTTTCTTCGCCTCCCTTCTTTTTCTTCTTCTTCGCCTCCCTTCTTTTTCTTCTTCTTCGCCTCCCTTCTTTTTCCCTCTTCATTGTCACTACCTCCTTCGCCTCCGTTTTCATCATCTGCACCTGAGGATCTCCCTTCCACCTCCATGTGTTCTGATCGTCCATTCTTCATTTGTCCAGCAGTCACATTTCAATGCTTCATATCTGGTCGCGTCATCTGATACGGCGTGGCGCCATGCGGGTTATTAAAAACAATATTTTTACTGTATCTCAACTGTCGTTGTAAAGTCACTGAATCCCTAATGTTTTATATTTTCACATTGTCTCCAGCGGCGGTAAGTGGCGCCAGCGTGCCCGGTCCATCCCGTCACATGTACGCGCCACACACCAGGCGTTATGAGCCGGGGCATCTGTAAACCCAGACGAATCCCCAGCTGATTGTATTACTGCCTCGCTACATACATGGCGGCACTTGTTTGTCATACATGTTCATTTAATTAAAGCCTTGCAGATGGGAACCAATTTTAATTAACGCGAAGAACATCTCCTGCCAATGACAGACAGGCGAGTGGCGACATTTATCAAAGTCACGTAACCTGCAGCCACATTTCATTCTATCCAAAATCTATAAAGTTGCATTGGAAAATCTTGGTGGATTGTTGTAGATTCCTGTGATTTCAGCCAGTTGCTGAGCCTGGCGCCGGGTGTGAGCAAGCCGCTGTAGATTGACGATTCGCGGTTACCGGGTGCCGTCGGCACGCAGCTTGTACCCCGCGGAGAGCCCCTAGAAGTTGCCATTTTGTATTAACGATTAATGAAATAAGTTGTTTTATGCGACAGATTGTTTTCCGCCCTTGAAATTACATCGCTAACCCTTGATATTTCGCCCGTTGACCTCGCGCTTTGTGGCTGCGCTGGGATCGAGCGGTAATTAGATTACGCCGTTAATGTTGGCCATTAATGCGCTGCGTTCTGACGATTACAAAGCGTCCCGAGTGCCTTTCATGATTCGTTTTATGCTATAAAATCCTCTATACGTTTCCTTCAAGTCTCCTCTGCTAAACAAATGAGAGATGGGAACACAGATCCGTCCGTGGCGTTTTGCATGTGGGTAAACACGCCGCGATCGGCGCTGTGTGGCTGGAGACAAGGGATGAAAGGGAAGATGAGCGGCTTTGGTGACTGAAAGCTCAAAGAGAATACAGTAATTAGCCCAGGAGGATGGCTGGATGCGAAAGTGAGAAGCCGGGGCTTTGAAATTCAGTGATCTCTATCCAGCGCTGAGCTGGGGTCAACAACCTTGTAGGGGAGAAGTGGGGGAGGGGCGGGCGACAAGAGGCAATATGGAAACCAGATGTCTGCAGCCATAATGAGGAGACAATGGGTGACACCAGGACTGCCCAAATTGGTGCCCAGGACTGGGCAGACAGGAGCTGGTGATGGGCCTCGCTCTTGGGGGCTCTGTGACATAATATACACCTTGCGACTAGAAGCCGATACTTTGTATATAACGACTCGCTGATACTTTGTTGCCTTGTTTGGGAAATGTATCCATTATACACAACCTAGCGGCGAGAGACGATTCTGCCTCTAAGTTCATGGCAACGGTTTGTGGATAAGCTGCATATTTCTGCCTCCTATTTTGACGCAGTTTTAGCCTCGTCAACGAGCGGAATCAGTGCAGCGTTTCTGATGAAGTACGGATCCACGTGAAGAACTAAAATACTGCATGCGGATCCTCTGCTAAATCTGTGGCAGAATACGTGCGGTTTAAGAGGCAGACTCAGACTTGGCTCCTCCCACGCCTTCCAGCGCATCGGGTGACAGAAGGGTGCCGTGGTTAGTCATCACAGGCAGCCGTTTCGGCATCCTCCCATGAAAGGTCACCGGTCCTCTATAAATGTGCGTCGCCAGTGATCTTTTGCCTTCCCCGCCGGCGCTTCACATTTCGTGGACTCCGTAAGAAAACGATTCTTATGTCAGGGAGGCGTAGAATGTGACCAGTCGGCCTTTGGTGACTCGAGGATGGAGTGGCGGTAGATTTCTTCATTTCTGCATCAGGTCTCCGGTTGATACGTGTGATTGCGTTCCATGTTCCAGATGCGTATAGCGCCATCCGGATCACGATGGTAGTGGGAGTGAGCTTGTAGTCCATGTAGAGCCTAGACGTTGGAAAGTGACCCACGCCTGATACAACACCAGGTGCCATGTTCGCCACCCTCGTCACTGGTGATTGTACTGCGTAGACAAACTGATCGGCCTCTTACATAGTGACGGCTGGGAGTAGAGAAACCTGCATTCCTGGCAGTTTAACCCCTTACATGCCATGATCAATAGCGATCACAGCAAGCACACCGGTGACAGAGGCAGGTAGCTCCTCCTGCCATCCATCAGCCCCCTAATGAGATTGGGGGTGCCGATGGATTGCCGTGGCAGCCAGACCTCATTAAGGCCTCCAGTAGTCAAAGGTGTACTACACTGCACTACATAAGTAGTGCAGTGTATTGTACCAGTGCCCGAACAATCGGATCTTCAAGTCACTTGGCGGGACAAAAAAATGTGTTTAAAATAAAGAAAGAAAAAGAAATCCAGCGTTATCCTACAAATACAACAGCACACATATTACAGGTTGCTGCGCTTGTAATGACTGCGAAGACATCGTCTGCTGTCCCACAACGTAAACTGCAGAAAAACAGGAAAACAATTGTGAAAATGGATATTTTTCATTCATCTGCCTCCCAAAAAACACATTAAAAACTGATCAAAAACTTTCATGCACCCCAAAATGGTGCGAAAGGAAACTACAGCTCGTCTCGCGACAAAGCCGCCCGCAGCTGGCGAAACAGTCAAAATGTCATGGGAGGAAAAAGGCGACACAAATACGGTTATTTATAAAAATGGGCTTTTATTGTGTCAAAGCAATAATATATATAAATATCAATTTCGTATTTCCTGAATTGTTTTGACCCAAATAATACAGTTATGGATATTATTTGTACCGCGCAATTAGAGAAAATAAATGACAAAATTGTTGTTTCTTTTCTCTAGCAAAAAATGCAATAAAAACTGATCAAAATGTCACAATTTCCCCCAAAAGGTACCAATGGAAACTGCAATTCTTCCCACAGGAATCCTTCCCTTTCGGAGCCCCACTGGCAGTAAAGTAAGGATGCGGTGGAGCGCGGAGCGTGGCGACACACGCAAACAGTAACCCATAAAAACTATATACATTTGGTTTTGCCGTAATCCTACTTTTATTCTGCAAATCCATCACCTTTCTGTTATGACATAGGAGGAACCCCAGACAAAAAACCTAAAGAGACCACGGTGAAATTACAGTTTTTTCCCCCAACCTCTCCAAAAGAAAATGTCTAAAAGTTAAACAATGAGAATGTAGAAAAAGATGAAGATATTGTAGAAACAGAGAGGATTGCCTGGTCACTAAGGAGTTAAAATGCAGAAGACTCGCCCGCAGCTCAGTGACGGCTCCATGTGTGTTCGTACGCGGCCGCCCGGCTCAGCTCCTGCTCGCTCTTCTTGTGTTTGAAAGGCGCTGCAGCGGGACGCGACAGAATAGCGTGCGGTGGGACGTGCGATGCCACAATAACCCCCCTTGTCCGATCTGCTGGGACTCGGCCGCTCATCCGGCAGGTTGGATTGGTGGGCTTCAGTGGTTCTGGAGGGTCTTTACTGCGATCCGTCCGGCATCAACCAGAAGCTCCACAGCTTGAACCGCGTGAACACACGCTTCCGCCTCGGTCTTGTGACAGACCTGCGCCGGGTTTGCTGGCATTGGATAATTCTGTCATGAATTGGCGCACCGATTGCGCTATATTTAGTGGGGTGAATCGCGCCTGGCCGACTCCTCATCTATAATAGACATGCAGATTCTTTTTTTTTCCTATGACAGATTTTATAATCCTTGCACGGAGAAATCGGCGGCGTGTGAGGCGCAGCGTGGGTCCCTTTTATAGCCCGGCGCGGATGGAGCCGGTGGCTACTTTTACACAGCGGTATCGCGTATGGAATACCTGCCAACTTTGCATCAGATCCGCATCCTGGAAGTGCAGCATTCGCTGTATGGGAAATTTTATGGCGCGATTTGCAATTGGTATGTAGGGAAAAAATCCGGCACTCCACTTCCTGGCACGGATCGGGCGCGTGATTTGCGTCCATTTTTTCCCACTGAATGAGGTGAATCTGTATGCAGCAGATATCAATGCATATCTGTGAAAGAAATCGTGCATGCATTTTTGCCGCAGTTTTCCTTTGAAATCTACGCCAGATTCTTCTGCCATGGATTTCTCGCCTGAATGCCGCCGTATAATTCACAGCCGACGCTCCTCCTCACAACGCAGAGGCTGGTAGTCTCCAAACAAGGCAACGGTGTATTACTTGGGGTCCTTTCACACCGGATGGAATAGGCCGCACAATGCACCGCAAGCCGCGCTAAATTCTGTACCAAAATCTGTTCGCTACCTGCAGATTTTGATGCAGATTTGAAAATGGCTTACAAACGTGCTGCGCAATTGCGTCCCGCGTGAAAGGTCCCTTACGATCCGAAGGGTGCAACATTCCTGTTTATTTGTGAGGAAGGAGCTAAACTCGCCTGGCGCACCAATCACGTCACGCTTAGGGCTCATTCACACGAGTGTATTTATCACGCCTTGTGCCATCGCATGAAAAAATACGTGACATGACCTATCTTTCTGCACCGTGAGACTGCATTGAAATCAATAGGCTTGTGTAAATGTGCACGACAAGTACTGAAAACCTGCGTATTCGCTGCACGTAAACGCATAAAGGGGATTTTAGGTGTATTTTTTAATGTGCGCATATAAATACACGCAGGAACGGGGGAATTACGTGGGCAAAAGGGGATTTCAGTTGCGCAGACACGCGTCCGAAATGCGCTTCTGCTTGTTTGGCCATGGCCTTAGGGCTCGCTCACACGGGTGTATGCAGCTTCATGTTATTGGTCCTTGCTACATTTTCTTTTTTTTTTTGCACGTGTATTCACTGCGTTTTTCACACTTGCAAAAAACGCGCAAGAAGTGCAAATGGATCACTGCTGCCATCTTGCGTAACTACGTACGTGCCGCGCACACTTGGCTGGACATGCTGGTATGTTATGGCGTCTGCATCATGTGCGTACAGAATATGCGTGTAGCACGGATGGCACATCGCTTGTGAGGCCGTATTTACACGGTCACGAAAAACATGCGATTTCTGTGCGATTGCCAGGTTAGTTTACACGGGCAAGACGGAAAACCGGAAGCGACTCCTGTTGTTGTGCGAGAGCGGTGCTTGCGATGTGCGCTGTCTTAAATCACACGGACGGCGAGTCCACATGTTGTGTGCAGCTTGTACCGGCTTTATTCGCCATACGTGTCTGGTGAGGTGGCGCAGCTTTGGCGCATTGTTGATGAGTAGTGGGCACTATTTTAGTGGAAAGTAAGCCGCCTCGGCCCAAGCCTAACTTCTATGCCACCACTGAGCCAGTGTAATAAATATGGCGCACTGTCTGCCGGAAGTTACAGCGTCTTAGTAAATCTGCGCCAATGTCTGTAAGACTGGGAGATTGACCGAGTGAAACGCCCCAAGTTCAAACCTTTAGGTGAAGTTGCGTCAGATCTATTCGTCCACGTGCCGCGTTTTGATAACCTTGGGGCATTTTTAGTAGATCTCGGCGCTATCTAGTCTGCCGCGTGTTTAGTGTGCTCTGCAGCACATCGCGCCGCCCCCCCGCCCGCGGTTCTTGGCCTACCTTGCGCAGTGTCCCTAGAAGACTAAACAGGTGTTGCCTCCTTTTGATTGTGGTGCATTCGGATTAATCGTGGCAGCTCAGCTGTTGGAACAACTGTCATCTCCAGCTGTTTGTCATTTTCTACTGGGCTCCTCTGCAGGTTGCCAAGTCCGATCGGCTGCGCCCGCCGCATTGTCCTTCTTTTCCTAGTGTCCCCTTCATTGTGCATTTGTGTATTAAGCCGAGGATTATGGGGGAAGAATGGCTGCGCACGGTATCTGGACGCGGAACGCCGCGGCTCGCCGTGCAGCTGGAGCGGACATGTGTTTGTCTTTGATTGCATTAGAGATTAAGCAAACTCTGGAGGGTTCAGCAAGTTGAGCAATTCTGCATCGTGTAATATGTGCGCGGCGGCGTGGGTGTCGTTAACGAACAGGTCGCTGACACACGGCAGCCTCGCTCTTAACCCTTGCAGTCACCGTGTCACAGACTTTATAGCCCGACGTAGTCTCCACGTAACGACGCACTCTGCTGGTGCAGTTGAGGTGCGACAAAACCGCATGGGGAGAATGGAGCACGTTTTGTCGCAGTTTGCCTTATTCTATTTATGTTTTGTGCAGTTTTGACCGCTCTGTGGGAATACTCGGGTCTATTGTTCTACTACTATTGATCCTAATGTCTTATCCTCCAGTTACCTCCAGAGCTGCAGTCATTATGCTATTACATCCTGTCTTATCCTTCAGTCACATCCAGAGCTGCAGTCACTATTCTGCTGTTCCATCATGTCTTATCCTCCAGTCACATCCAGAGCTGCAGTCACTATTCTGCTGTTCCATCATGTCTTATCCTCCAATCACCTCCAGAGACTACGTCTCCGTAAATGCAGCGCAGTAGACAAAGGCCGGCCATACATGTGAAATACGTATAATGTCTCGGGCCTACAAAGTGAGGGCTAATAGGAATCAAGCAGAAGTATGATTGCTGCTGTGGATGTGACTGGAGTTCAGCTCATGATGTAATAAGGAAGGAGCACGAGAGAAGGCAAGCTAATGGTTAAGGTCCTTTAATATGAGTTGATTATCGGACCCGGATATTTCAACAAGCACCGGTTCACCCGACTATCAGGCCGTGGAAAAGAAAGATCAGCTGATGAATGAGCAAACGCTCGTAGGTCAGCTGATCGCATTGCTTATTTGAGCACAAAAATACTCGCTGCTCAGCTGCCCATCTCGAGGAAATGGCGAGATTTGCAGCCAATCAATTGACAGCCGAATGGACATGACTAATGTGTTACTGATCAGTCAACCCCACAGAGCAGATTATCTCCCCATGTAAAAGGACTTCTTAGTTACCTGTAGACACCGAGAGGGAGAAACTGCAGCTACATTATCCTCCTCCTCCCCTCTCACAACATGTAACATCAGACACTGAGGGAGAGAAGCTGCAGCTACATAATCCTCCTCCTCCCCTCTCATAGCATGCATCATTACAGACACTGAAGGAGAGAAGCTGCAGCTACATAATCCTCCTCCTCCCCTCTCATAGCATGCATCATTACAGACACTGAGGGAGAGAAGCTGCAGCTACATAATCCTCCTTCTCCCCTCTCACAGCATGCATCATTACAGACACTGAGGGAGAGAAGCTGCAGCTACATAATCCTCCTTCTCCCCTCTCACAGCATGCAGCATCACAGACACTAAGAGAGAGAAGCTGCAGCTACATTATCCTCCTCCCCTCTCACAGCATGCAACATCCCAGAAACTGAGGGAAGGAAGCTGCAGCTAAATTATCCTCCCCTCTCACAGTATGCAGCATCACAGACACTGAGGGAGAGAAGCTGCAACTACATTATCCTCCTTCTCCCCTCTTACAGCATGCAGCATCACAGACACTGTGGCAGAGAAGCTGCAGCTACATTATCCTCCTCCCCTCTCACAACATGCAGCATCCCAGAAACTGAGGGAAGGAAGCTGCAGCTAAATTATCCTCCTCCTCCCCTCTCACAGTATGCAGCATCACAGACACTAAGATAGAGAATCTGCAGCTACATTATCCTCCCCTCTCACAGCATGCAGCATCACAGAAACTGAGTGAGAGAAGCTGCAACTACATTATCCTCCTCCCCTGTTATACTGAGGCAGAGCGGCTGCATTATGCTCCCCCTCCTCCCCTCTCGCAGCACGCAGTGTCAGGCACTGAGGGAAGGAAGCTGCATTAAGGTGATGCTGTACACTATAGGACAAATTAATTACACAGTTTCATATATTGACATGCATGATCGATCTATACGTTGCTCGTTATCTGTGAGCGGCTTCAGTCATGTGACCTGCGGAGATTTACATTCTGATGGTAACTTTTTCAGCTCTGATAATAACTAGAGTTTCCGCAGGTTTGGATGTGGCAGAGAATCATCTGCTTCGGATTCCGCCATTGTGTTAATATCTGGATCTTTCTTTGACCTCGAGACGTTCACCTTCCCTCTGAGGAAACGCGACATTCTGTTTTCTTCCCTTGTAATTCCTCTGGTGTGGCGACATCAGACCGCGTTGTCCGATCTGCGGTGCGTCGCACACCCCCCCACCGTGACTGAACATGTGGGCACGAGTGATAAAGCTGCACCCCGGAGCCCCTGCTGCTATCGCCTCTCCCAATCAATGTATGGCTAATGGAGGGAGCTTATCTGGAGCCCCCCATCATTGTGTCGCTGCGATGTATCCGTGTTCCGCAGCATGATTGTCACGTATCATCTTACACACTTCTCCCGCAGCTGTGTGACATTAGTGCAGGAATCTGACGGTCGCTTTCATGGATCTTCAGCCCCATATTGAAATATAGGTTACTTTAATGGATTTAATGGGGAGATGCAGCCGTCAGTGATTGATCTGTATGTATGGATTAGCTTCAGAGTGCAGCTTAAAGGGACAGTTACCCTATAACCCTCAGCTGGCTATCAGGCGGCGCGGAGCCTTCATGGAAAAGTAATTGTGGTTTTGCAGGTTAAAAAAGAGCGTCTTGTGTCATTTCTACCTGCAAAATGGATTTATACCAGTCCTCAAGTAATTACACCACTGCCAGGGGGCGGGGCTGTGACTACCTCACAGATAGGATAAATAGGCTGGTTGTCAGAAGTAATAGATGGGGGCGGGGCTGTAACTACCTCTCAGACAAGATATACAGGCTGGTTGTCAGCAGTAATAGATGGGGGCAGGGCTGTGACTACCTCTCAGACATGATATACAGGCTGGTTGTCAGCAGAAATAGATGTGGGCGGGGCTGTGACTACCTCTAGGATAGGATATACAGGCTGGTTGTCAGCAGAAGTAGATGGGGGCAGGGCTGTGACTACCTCTCAGACATGATATATAGGCTGGTTGTCAGCAGTAATAGATGGGGGCGGGGCTGTGACTACCTCTCAGACAGGATATACAGGCTGGTTGTCAGTCGTAATAGATGGGGGCGGGGCTGTGACTACCTCTCAGACATGATATACAGGCTGGTTGTCAGCAGTAATAGATGGGGGCGGGGCTGTGACTACCTCTCAGACATGATATACAGGCTGGTTGTCAGTAGTAATAGATGGGGGCGGGGCTGTGACTACCTATCAGGCAGGATATACAGGCTGGTTGTCAGATGATGCTCCTGTAGTTTTGGGTCTTGTGATGTTTTGTCGCTCCCTCCATGCTTCTGGATGGAATCAGTTCCCCATGGGGATTACCTCTCCTGGGCGTCGCGGGGGGTGGGGGGGGGGGGCAGTAATAAGAGTGATGTATCAGTGGAATATGTGAGTGTATAAACAGCGGTGCGGATGGGAATGTGGCGGCGGCTCTGGCGCTGACTTTGATAGTTGGTTTGATGAAAGACAGCAAAGAAAGCGGATCAGCAGTAGCATTCCTAGTGTAAGGCCGGGCCCGGCACCCCATCCAGGGAGCGATGTTCTGCAGATCTCTAGAGGTGTAATAATCTGCAGCATATATCACTATGTATCAGGAGGTAGAGAGGACAGAGTGATGTTCTGCAGGTCTCTAGAGGTCAGTGGTGTAATAATCTGCAGGATACATCAGAGTACTGTTCTGTAGAGTTGGGTTCGTGGACGGGTTTGGCGCTGGCGTTTTCCGGGACACCTGGGACTGCGGTCTCTCTGATTGACTTGTTAGTTGCAGTAAATGGCGGCTGTCAGTGCGGTGAGGAGTAGTCGCTGACTAAGCGCCAGCTCTGTCATGTAACGCGTGTGTCTGCCCCGGAGCTACAGAATAAAACATAATTACCTCAGCGAGCGGCCGCCACGAGCTTGTGAGAAGTTGGGAGGCTGCGGCTTGCGCTGTGCTCCAACACGTGAGATTCTTTAGATCGCTAGCTCTGCGGCCGAGGACATACAGTTTTGAGGTATTTAACACCTGGGAGATCTCTGCTCTGGAGTCCCACAGTTCTGCTGAAGTGGAGGCGAGTAAGGACCAGCGCTGCTTTCCTCTGCCTATAAGGTTGTCACCTACAGACCGTGACTGGAGTATCTGTACCGTTCCTCCCTCTGCTACTTCTGTGTCAGTCTTCACTTTAGTTCTGACATTTTATTCATGAAGCAGGGCATGCTACAAGCTATTACTGTACTGCCCTATTCGGGATGCTGTAGGCTATCCATATGCTGTCCTATAGGAGATTATGCAGAATATAGCTATACTGTTATATAGGAGATGCTACAGGCCATCACTATACTGCCCTATAGAGGATGTTACAGACTGTACTACACTATAGGGCACACTGGAAACTATCACTATACTGCCCTATAGGGGATGTTACAGACTGTACTACACTATAGGGTACACTAGAAACTATCATTATACTGTCCTATAGGGGATGCTACAGACCATCGCTATACTGTTCTATAGAGGATGCTACAGGCTATGCAATACAACCCTATGGGGTTGTTCCGGGTTATCATCATACCGCCCTATGGGGGGCTGCTACAGAGTATTACTATTCTGACTTAAAGGGGATGCAACATGGTGCCATATACTGTCCTATAGAGGATGCTATCTAGTATTACTATTCTGACCTATAGGGGGATGCGGCATGATATCATATACTGTCCTACAGGAGACACTACAGGCTATCCGTATGCTGTGCTATACAGAATGATACAGAATATGGCTATACTGTCCTATAGAAAATGCTACAGGGTTTCATATGCTTTCCCTTAAAACAGTGTCTCTCCTCTCCAGTTCTGCAAGCAGGTCAGGGTTTCAGGATTTCCTCAGACACAAGTCTTCTCTCCTCTGGAAATCCGCAAAACCTGAGCTGAAATGAGAAATACTGCTATAGGGGATGTTGCAGGCCATCACTATATGGTCCTATAGGGGATGTTACAGTGTGTCGCTATATTCTCCTATATAGGATGTTACAACATGCCCTAGATTGTTCTATAGGGGATGTTACAGTGTGTCACTATATTGTCCTATATGGGATGTTGCAGCATGTCATTATACTGTCCTATAAGGGATAATACAGGGTTGTCCCTTCTTTCCTATAGGGGTGCTAGATGCTGTTACCCCACAGCATTCTTTTGTATGGCCATCTCGTATCACTATACTGTCCTATAGGGGATTCAGTGTTCTCTTCCGTCTTTTTCTTGGGGTCAGTATAGCGCACTCAGCATGACTATAGCAGACCCCTTCTAGATTGGGGGGCTACATACCACTATGGATTCAGTAATGATGGAAGCCATGACACCAACGTGACCAGAGCCGTACGTGATGGGCGTTCTTGTGGTCACCTCATCGTATCCGCAGCCACCCCTCCTTCAGGTATATCTGTACCCCTTGGGTGATTGGGGAGATTGGAGCGCAGATAACGCGGCGCTGTACGCTTTCCATCTGTCACTACTCAGTACAATGTAATGTAAATGTCGACCACACGAGCGGCGGCGGCCGGGGTGTCGGACACCGGACACTGGGTAAACACTGGGATTTGGCCGCGACTGCGCACGTTTTCTTGGAAATAAGCTTGACAGAGAAAGTGAGAACTGCCGTAGAAACCCGGGGAAATGGCCGAAAACAAAAGGCCTCTGTTCCTCGCACTCACCTTACAGCCGGAAAGCCGTCTGCATCACTCACAGCGCCAAATGCCTCTCGTTTCCTATAGATTTCAGCCATTAATAGGAAAGTGAGCAGCAGCGGACAGCAAAATCACATGACTATATGGAGAACATACTTAATGCATGTACATGGCATGTAATACATAGAAAACCTATGGGATACAAATACCTGACATGTAATACATAGCTGAGGACTATATATAGTGTACAACTGACTATATAGTGTTCATCAGATAGCTGTATATAGCATACATTCGATAGCCGTATATAGCATATGATTGAGGACTGTATATAGTGAACGGCTGATAGCTGTATATGAGCTTCTGGTCTGTATACGCTGTGTATGAGCCGGGGGGGGGGGGTGTTCTGTATACGTTGTGTATAAGCTGGGGGGGGGGGGAGGGCTGTATATGCTGTGTATGAGCCAGGAGGGGCTGTGTATAAGCCAATAAGCAAGCTGTGTATGAGGCGGGGTGGGAGAGGGTCTGCATACGCTCTGTATGAGTCGGGGGGGGAGGGGGTTGTTTACACTGTGCATGTATTAGCTGGGGGGGTTCTATATACACTGTGTATGTATGAGCTGCGGGGGGGGGTGGTATACGCTGTGTATGAGCCGAGGGGGTCTGTATACGCTGTGTATGAGCCAGGAGAGGCTGTATACGCTGTGTATGAGCCGATGGGCGATCTGTGTATGAGGGGGTGAATTCATACGATCTGTATGAGCCGGGATGGGGGGACTGTATACACTGTGTATGTATGACCCGGGGGGGGAGTTCTGTATACGCTGTGCATGAGCTGGGGGGGGGGTCTGTATACGCTCTGTATGAACTGGGGGGGGGGGGGGGTGAGTGTGTGGGAGTCTGTTTACACTGTGTATGAGCTGGGGGGGGGGGGGTCTGTATACGCTCTGTATGAGCTGGGGGGGGGGGGGATGAGTGTGTGGGAGTCTGTTTACACTGTGTATGAGCCGGAGGGGTCTGTATGCGCTGTGTATTAGTTGTGGGGTGGGGGGTGTCTGCATACGCTCTGTATGAGACGGGGGGGGGGGGAGGGGTGGTCTGTATACGCTGTTTATGTATGAGCCGGGGGGGTCTGTATACCTGTGTATGAGCTGGGGATGGTCCTTATACCTGTGTATGAGCCGGGGGGGGGGGGGTCGGGCTATATACACTGTGTATGAGCTGGGTGGGGTGTGTATACGCTGTGTATGAGCCTGGGGGATCTGTATACGCTGTGGATGAGCCTGGGTGGGGGGTCTGTATACGCTGTGTATGAGCCGGGGGTGGAGCTGTATACACTGTGTATGAGCCGGGGAGGTCTGTGTACGCTGTGTATGAGCCGATGGGGAAGCTGCGTATGAGCCGTGAAGGGGGGTCTGTATATGCTGTGTATGAGCTGACGGGAGTGGTCTGTATACACTGTATATGAGCTGATAGGGAAGCTGTGTATGAGTTGAGGGTGGTCTTTATACCTGTGTATGAGCCAGAGGAGGGCTGTATACACTGTGTATGAGCCGGGGAGGTCTGTTTACGCTGTGTATGAGCCGAATGGAAAGCTGCGTATGAGCAGGAGGGGGGGGGGGTCTGTATATGCTGTGCATGAGCCAGGAAGCCCTGTATACACTGTATATGAGTCAGGGGGGTTAGTATACACTGTCTATGAGCCGACGGGGGGGGGGGGGGGTCTGTATACACTATGTATGAGCTGACTGGTGGGGGGCTGTATACACTGTGTATGAGCTGGGGGGGGGGAGCTGTGTATGAGCTGGGGGTCTGTATGAGCTGATAAGGGGAAGCTGTGTATGAGCTGGGGGGGTCTGCATATGCTGTGTCTGAGCCGGGGGGGTCTGTATACGCTGTATATGAGCGGATGGGGGAGCTGTGTATGAGCTGACTGGTGGGGGGCTGTATGCGCTGTGTATGAGCTAATGGGAAAGCTGTGTATGAGCTTGGGGGGGGGGGGGTCTGTATATGCTGTGTATGAACCAGGTTGGGTCTGTATGCGCTGTGTATGAGCCCGGGGGTCTGTATGCGCTGTGTGTGAGCCGGGGGGTCTGTATGCGCTGTATATGAGCCGGAGGGGTCTGTATGCGCTGTGTATGAGCCGGGGGGTCTGTATGAGCCGGGGGGGGGGGGGGGGGTTTCCGTATGCGCTGTGTATGAGCCGGGGGGGTCTGTATGCGCTGTGTATGAGCCGGGGGGGGGGGGGTCTGTATGCGCTGTGTATGAGCCGGGGGGTCTGTATGCGCTGTGTATGAGCCGGGGGGTCTGTATGCGCTGTGTATGAGCCGGGGGGTCTGTATGCACTGTGTATGTATGAGCCAGTGGTCTATGTACGCTTTCTCTCTATGTCGCAGATGTGCTCTTGCATGTTGGGGGTAACATGGCGGTGGCATGGCGTGACATGTTATTCGCCCCCTAGAAGAGTTGGTGTGCGCTCAGTCAGCGGCGGTATAATTGGTGATTCAGCCCCGACCCTTGTTCACAGCTCGCAGCCAGCAACGCCGCGTCCCGCTGCCAACTTGAGTCAATGTAGTGACTGTATTCGGGCGAGCGCTGGAGCCAGTCCTTTTCCTGTCGGCTCCCTTCCACCATGTCTGGGACTGGCGCGGTGACAGTAAAGCTTTTGTTGTACAAAACTGGCTGCTCCCTCCCTGACAAAACGTCTCACGGCTGCACAAATAACCGCAAAGTGGACGCCAGTCGCTGTTGCAAGCAAGGGGCGAATGTATAAGAGGACGACCGGAAGCGCCGGGGTCACGGTATTTCCGCACAACTGAACTAAAAATCTATGGTAGTGCTGTACATCTCCCTCGAAAGTGAAAGTGTGGCGCGACCGCCTCGCTGGCCCCGCCCATAACAGCATTTTATTATCAGCGCCGCTCGTGTTCATCGTTTTTATTTTTATGATGGGAATTTTATCTATTTCCATAAGCGCCATTCTTTTCCGTGCAGCGATTCCTGGAACTCTTTGTGTCTGTGGAGAATAAATGGTTAATTAATGGAAAAAACCACGGTTGGCTGCTGCGGTCAGTCCTGTAGTCTGCGCTGCGCCAATCAGGTGATTAGAACAGAAGCCATGTGCTGTGTTGGCGAATTCCAATGGCGTCCAGCATTGACTCCGGCTTGACAAGAATAGCGCTACGTGCTGCGAGGCGCTGAATGGAAGTGTGAACGCAGAAAACGTATTCGTCAGATTTATGGCGCTTCTGGTCGTTTTCTTTGGCGTCTGGAATTAAAAACTAAAATTCTACGTCCTCGTTCGCTTGCCGATTTCAACGCAGATTTGGCTTGGAATGTGAAGGGAAATACACGTTAAAGCGGTCAGTGCACCGTAACGCCAATCCGTACCGTAGTCTTATGGCGCAGATTTAGGATCAGTGTGCGGAAATTGTGACATAGAAAAAGGGTAAATCTGCGCGAATCCGCAGTAATCACAAGCGCAAATCTGCCACGGATTGTGAGGCTGAATCCTCATGAAAAAAACTCTTGCGCAGATTCCATTGTGTGCGTACGTGATCACCGCGGCACGAAGGGAAGGCGCTGACTTTATACTGGCGAGCGCGATATTAGTCGGAAAAAGTCGTATCTGTATCGCGCTTGTAAACGAGATGCGAGGAAACGGCACATTAACCCTTTCCATGACTGTGTGGTCCGTACCGGCCGTCATGGAGTAACTAGAACAACGTTCACACACAGCCGATCTGCGCTGATGTCACGGATCGCCGTCAAACTCTGCCGCTGCGATGGGTAAGATCCCCAGTAAGTGCGAAGCGCCGTCCGCCAGTTGCATCACTTCCGTTACATAGACCTGCGCAGTCAGACGCCATGTGTTCAGCAGTCCCTTATTTACGCCGTTGTCCTTCGTACCATTCTTATACAGTTTTAGAAACGAGAGCTGCGCTGTGATTGGTTCGCTGCGAGAGTTTTCATAAATGGGGCCGCGGTTTAAACGGTCGATATTCTGGAACTAAATGGTCCGATGTTGAAAAACTTTCTTACGCCGTCTAGAGCTTCGTCATCGGCCTGGCGGGCGACCGTGGGTGAAGGTGCCCTGATTCTAGGTGAGAACACAGAATGCGAGGCGGTTGCGCGTGCCCGCGGGAGGCGGGAGTGCGCGCCCCCGTGGGAGGCGGGAGTGCGTGCCCCTGAGAGCCGGTTGCGTGTCCCTGTAAGAGGCCTTGAAAAAACGTGAAACGCCAACGTATATATAAAAAAATAAACCTTTATTCCAGACGATGCTGCGACATCCTCGTAGCGCCGAGAGCGCGAGATACCGGTCTCATCCGTAGGATGTAACGGATGCGGTGATGATAACAGAATATTTGCAGGTTTTGTCTTATTTTATTCTTTAGTATTTTTGTAAATCTTTCTGTTTGAGGTTTGCGGTTTCTTGGAGGGAACGCTGACCGTGTATTTAGCGCCTTTTCTCTTAGGCGTCACGCTCACGTATGTGTTACACCTTGTAAACCTCCAAGCGGTGCAGAGCTTTATACAATAGGCCTGCGGCTCCGCAGCGCAGATCTGTACGGGCGCTGCGCCTAGTCTGGCGGTTCGGATGAATGAACCTTTCTGTGTTTCTGTTTCCATGGAAAGGGAGTTCTGGGGTCTCACATCGGGGGGATCGTCTGTAGTGACCCGTACAGAAGGCCGGCTGTACATGTGCCGCACGAGGTGCGCCTGCAGCACAGTTTACGGAGCCTGGTCATGCGAGACCCCACACATTTGTCCCAACCTCGGGAGAGCCTTGCACAAAAGTGGAACTTACGGCAATTTGTCGCCCTCCGCCCGTCCGCCCGCTGGACGGTCGCTCATGGCAATTAACCCTTCAAGTGACTGGGCTCATCTTCCATGCCAGTTCTAAAAAGACGCACCGCGCTCGCACGCTGCGCGGTTTTCACGCCGTGTGATGCGCTTTTTCCTGTTAACTATAGGAACACCATGCGAATTTTTTTTTCATGCGTGTGAAAAAAGCAAATACAGCGATGTGACGGAAAGCGGGGTTTATTCTCAAAAAATGCATCTCACTGGCTGAAAAAACGCAGGCCCGGCATATCGCATCGCCGTAGCCATGTCACACTGTGTAGTTGATGGGACTTGTAGTTCTACGGCACTTGGACTTCTGTGTGGATTTCCATTGTGCCGTGGATGTGTCTGTCCAGCGTCCTTACAAGGTGGTCCAGTACCAGCTGCTTGGTAATACATGCGGGGGCCCCAGACCTCAGCGCTGGGGCCCCAGAGGAGCAACTCGTCATTGTAATGCTCATAGATAGTTAATCCAGGCGCTGACAACACTGCGATTTATTAATCTGGGCGAAGATATAGTTAATTTACTGATGATTCCTCATGTGATCAATGGAGTACGGCTGCTGCTGAGAGGGCCCCTAGTGAAGAGAGGGCCCCTAGTCATGGGAGTACCGCTAGTGATAAGAGGGCCTATAGTCATGGGGGTACCCCTAGTGATGAGAGGCCCCAAGTCATGAGAGTACCACTAGTGCTGAGAGGGCCCCTAGTCATGGGAGTACCGCTAGTGATGAGGGGGCCCCTAGTCATGGGAATACCGCTAGTGATGAAAGGGCCCCTAGTCATGGGAGTACCGCTAGTGAGGAGAAGGCCCCTAGTCATGGGAATAACGCTAGTGATGAAAGGGCCCCTAGTCATAGGAGTACCGCTAGTGATGAAAGGGCCCCTAGTCATGGGAATAACGCTAGTGATGAAAGGGCCCCTAGTCATAGGAGTACCGCTAGTGATGAAAGGGCCCCTAGTCATGGGAATAACGCTAGTGATGAAAGGGCCCCTAGTCATAGGAGTACCACTAGTGATGAGAGGGCCCCTAGTCATGGGAGTACCGCTAGTGATGAGAGGGCCCTTAGTCATGAAAGTACCGCTAGTGCTGATAGGCCCCTAGTCATGGGAGTACCGCTACTGCTCATAGGGCCCCTAGTGATAAGGGGGCCCCCTAGTTATGTGAATAACGCTAGTGATGAGAGGGCCCCTAGTCATGGGGGTACTGCTAGTGATAAGAGGGCCCCTAGTCATGGGGGTGCTGCTAGTGATGAGAGGGCCCCTAGTCATGGGGGTGCTGCTAGTGATGAGAGGGCCCCTAGTCATGGGGGTACTGCTAGTGATGAGAGGGCAATAGTCATGGGGGTGCTGCTAGTGATGAGAGGGCCCCTAGTCATGGGGGTGCTGCTAGTGATGAGAGGGCCCCTAGTCATGGGGGTACTGCTAGTGATGAGAGGACTGCTTGTAGCAGGTGATCTTTTGGACTTTTCTGCTTCCTTCCCTGAGTTGTTGGCCGTTCCCTCCTATCATTGTGCCTCACTGGTGGAGTTTTCCTTTTGTTATTAACGTTCAGCGCAGCAGCAGCGCCATCGCCCTGAAAGAGAAGAAACTGCAGCATGTTGCCACTTTAGGCCTGTGCCCATGTGGGGGAACGTGGCCTCCTGTACCAGTCACTGTTTCTGCAAAATGAAAAGTTACAAAACTTTTCACTGAGTCCACATTGTCACTGCGTCTTGTGTGCAGGGGCTCTGCGGAGTGAAATATGGAGGGTGACGAGCTGTGAAGTCCACACTGTTACCTCTTTATCTGTGCGGGGGTTCTTCGGAGTGAAGTGTGGAGGGTGAGGAGCTGTGGAGTCCACATTGTTACCTCTTTATCTGTGCGGGGGCTCCGCAGAGTGTAATATGAAGGGTGCGGAGTCCACATTGTTACCTCTTTCTCTGTGCGGGGGCTCTGCGGAGTGAAATATGGAGGGTGAGGAGCTGTGGTTCCACATTGTTACCTCTTTCTCTGTGCGGGGGCTCTGCGGAGTGAAATATGGAGGGTGAGGAGCTGTGGTTCCACATTGTTACCTCTTTTCTGTGCGGGGGCTCTGCGGAGTGAAGAATGGAGGGTGAGAAGCTGTGGTTCCACATTGTTACCTCTTTCTCTGTGCGGGGGCTCTGCGGAGTGAAGAATGGAGGGTGAGAAGCTGTGGTTCCACATTGTTACCTCTTTCTCTGTGCGGGGGCTCTGTGGAGTGAAATATGGAGGGTGAGGAGCTGTGGTTCCACATTGTTGCCTCTTTCTCTGTGCGGGGGCTCTGCGGAGTGAAGTGTGGAGGGTGAGGAGCTGTGGAGTCCACATTGTTACCTCTTTCTCTGTGCGGGGGCTCTGCGGAGTGTAATATGAAGGGTGCGGAGTCCACATTGTTACCTCTTTCTCTGTGCGGGGGCTCTGCGGAGTGAAATATGGAGGGTGAGGAGCTGTGGTTCCACATTGTTACCTCTTTCTCTGTGCGGGGGCTCTGCGGAGTGAAGTATGGAGGGTGAGGAGCTGTGGTTCCACATTGTTACCTCTTTCTCTGTGCGGGGGCTCTGCGGAGTGAAGTATGGAGGGTGAGGAGCTGTGGTTCCACATTGTTACCTCTTTATCTGTGCGGGGGCTCTGCGGAGTGAAGTGTGGAGGGTGAGGAGCTGTGGAGTCCACATTCTTACCTCTTTCTCTGTGCGGGGCTCCGCAGAGTGTAGTATGGAGGGTGCAGAGTTCACATTGTTACCTCTTTCTCTGTGCGGGGGCTCCGCAGAGTGTAGTATGGAGGGTGAGGCGCGGCGGAGTCCACATTGTTACCTTTTTATTTGTGCGGGGGCTCCACAGAGTGTAGTATGGAGGGTGCGGAGCAGCAGAGTCCACATTGTTACCTCTTTATCTGTGCTGGGGCTCCGCAGAGTGTAGTATGGAGGGTGCGGAGTCCACGTTGTTACCTCTTTCTCTGTGCGGGGGCTCCGCAGAGTGTAGTATGGAGGGTGCGGAGCGGCGGAGTCCACAATGTTATCTTTTTCTCTATGCTGGGTAGTATGAAGGGTGCGGAGTCCACATTTTCACCACTTTGTCTGTGCGGGAGTCTGCAGAGTGTAGTATGGAGGGTGCGGAGTCCAGATTGTTACCTCTTTCTCTGTTCCGGGGGCTCCGCAGAGTGTAGTATGGAGGGTGCGGAGCAGCGGAGTCCACATTGCTACCTCTTTCTGTGTGCAGGGACTCCGCGAATTGTCGTATGAAGGCTGCGGAGTCCACATTGTTACCTTTTTCTCTGTTCGGGGGCTCCGAAGAATGTGGTATGGAGGGTGCGGAGCGGCGAAGTCCACATTGTTACCTCTTTATCTGTGCGGGTGCTCAGCGGAGTGAAGTATGGAGGGTGCGGAGCAGTGGAGTCCACATTGTCACCTCTTTCTCTGTCTGGGGCTCCGCAGAGTGTAGTATGGAGGGTGCGGAGTCCACATTGTTACCTCTTTCTCTGTCCGGGGCTCCGCTGAGTGTAGTATGGAGGGTGCGGAGTCCACATTGTTACCTCATTCTCTTTGCGGGGGCTCCGAAGAATGTGGTATGGAGGGTGCGGAGTGGCAGAGTCCACATTGTTACCTCTTTAACTGTGCTGGGGCTCCGCAGAGTGTAGTATGGAGGGTGCGCAGCGGCGGAGTCCACATTGTTACCTCATTCTCTTTGTGGGGGGTCCGCGGAGTGTAGTATGGAGGGTGCGGAGCAGTGGGAGTCCACATTGTTACCTCTTTCTCTGTGCGGGGGCTCCGCAGAGTGTAGTATGGAGGGTGCGGAGCGGCGGAGTCCACATTGTTCCCTCTTTCTCTTTGCGGGGACTCTGCGGAGTGTAGTATGACAGGTGCGGAGTCCACATTGTTACCTCTTTATCTGTGCGGGGGCTCTGCAGAGTGTAGTATGGAGGGTGCGGAGTCCACATTGTTCCCTCTTTCTCTGTGCGGGGGCTCCGCTGAGTGTAGTATGGAGGGTGCGGCGCAGCGGAGTCCACATTGTTCCCTCTTTCTCTTTGCGGGGACTCTGCGGAGTGTAGTATGACAGGTGCGGAGTCCACATTGTTACCTCTTTATCTGTGCGGGGGCTCTGCAGAGTGTAGTATGGAGGGTGCGGAGTCCACATTGTTACCTCTTTCTCTGTGCGGGGGCTCCGCAGAGTGTAGTATGGAGGGTGCGGAGCGGCGGAGTCCACATTGTTCCCTCTTTCTCTTTGCGGGGACTCTGCGGAGTGTAGTATGACAGGTGCGGAGTCCACATTGTTACCTCTTTATCTGTGCGGGGGCTCTGCAGAGTGTAGTATGGAGGGTGCGGAGTACACATTGTTACCTCTTTCTCTGTGCGGGGGCTCCGCAGAGTGTAGTATGGAGGGTGCGGAGCGGCGGAGTCCACAATGTTATCTTTTTCTCTATGCTGGGTAGTATGAAGGGTGCGGAGTCCACATTTTCACCACTTTGTCTGTGCGGGAGTCTGCAGAGTGTAGTATGGAGGGTGCGGAGTCCACATTGTTCCCTCTTTCTCTGTTCCGGGGGCTCCGCAGAGTGTAGTATGGAGGGTGCGGAGCAGCGGAGTCCACATTGCTACCTCTTTCTGTGTGCAGGGACTTCGCGAATTGTCGTATGAAGGCTGCGGAGTCCACATTGTTACCTCTTTATCTGTGCGGGGGCTCTGCAGAGTGTAGTATGGAGGGTGCGGAGCGGCGGAGTCCACAATGTTATCTTTTTCTCTATGCGGGGTAGTATGGAGGGTGCGGGGGCTCCGCGGAATGGTTTAGGATGAGAGCAGAGCCACATCCAGTAGTCTAGTTCTAGGTAACGTCTCAGCTCGCCGCTCCCCGCGTTTCTTCACCTTGTTTTGGGGCGCTAACTGTCTGCTGTCACCCCTATCACCCCATCTTCGTTCCCGGAAGGTTCAGCGGTCACGGTGGCTCTGAGTGGGTTAAACGCTGCTGCCATTTGTTCCGGTCTTCGCACTGGTTTGGGAGGTCGCAGGAATGTTGCACAATGATGTTCTTCAAATCAGACATTATGGGGGGGCAGAGGGAATTCAGGGTTCGGGGCGACTCCATTGACCATCCCAGTCAGAGCGATATTGGCGCAATAACGCAGCTTTTCATCCAATACATTTTACAGAAGATTTATTAGAATTTTTATATCCGACCGTCTTGGCGCCACGGATACAGTGCTGAGCGGCATGGCGGACAGCGATTGGCCCCTTTCACATCTGCTTTCGGGGTTTCCCTCCTCTGTTTTGTCATATGGACAGAAAATCGGAAACAAATGTCTCCATTTAATGACCTGTTGATCTTTGAGGGGGTGGGGGGGCGTGGCTTCAATTTGTCTCCATTCCGCCAGGTTTCCGTTTTAATGGAAATAATAGCGTAATTTTCTGCGCCATCGTTCTCAGCACATTCCAACATAGAGACCGGGTGAAAATAACATTGTTTCTGTTTCTTTTTTCCATTGTTGCCAACAGAGAACACATGCAAATGGGAAGCGTCCCTCCAGGGAGCGTTCGCACGGCGTTATTGTACGCACTGGATGTCGCCGCACAGCGGTTCCATGACGGCTGCGGAAGACAGCGCTGTGACAGAATCCCTGAGCAGAAGCAAAAGGGGCCATTCGTTCTATTGTGTAGCGGACACCTCTTTGGCGTCCGTTTTACAAGGTTCCCATTTTGCTTGGAGTATAAAATAGCGTAGCTGACCGCTCTCTTCTGTGCGCCAAACGGGAACCTTGTAAAACAGACGCTAAAGAGGTGTCCGCTACACGATCGAAGCGAATGCCCCTTTTCTTGCCGTTCGGGTATTCTGTCACAGCGCCATTTTCCGCAGCTGTCACAAAGCCTCCGCACGCCGTTAAATGACACTGTGCCTTAATTGCTGCATTTAACGGATCCGTTTTTCTTTTGCATGCGCTCAGAAGGAAACTAGAAAAAAATACTCGTTTACACTAAATAACACCTGCAATAAAACGGACGCAAACTGGGTGGCCATTTTGGACACAGCTGTTCCGTTTTAGGGCGCCGTCCACACGGAAACGCACACATTTTTTTGTTCAAAAAAGGATGAAAACACAGTGATTCCCGTATGCGCAGGCTATAATGGGTTAAACGCAGTTAAGCTGCGCTGCGTCTGACTCTGTTTAGCCTGACATAATTGTGAGATTAAGAAGCGTAACTCGCTACACTTTTCTGTATAGACGCTTACATGTTTACATCGCGGTCAGTGGAAACGTACGGCCGGACATCGCCATACGTTGGCGGATACGTTTTCAATGATCAAGAAAAAAAAGTGCTGAACTACAAAACTTAAAAAAAAAAGTTTAGAGTGAAAAGCGTTAATTCTGTTCATATAAAAACGCATCAAAACGTAAACCGCTCGTAAATCGAGGGTAAATGTCTGCAGAGAACGCATCCGGTTTTACCTGCTTGTTTCTCGCATACCTGAAGCGTCCGTGACCGCGCCATTCTAGGGGGGCTGAGGTCTGGGGTCCGTCCATTCGTGGGACTGTAGACAAATCTGATAAAAACTGAAACCTGAACGCAAATGTGAACGGAGCCGATTCTTGTCGAGGAGCGAAGTGGCGATGTCACGCCATTTGTTGCGTCCTTTCACTTGTCGCTGTTGCCGGATTGGAAGCCCCCGCCATTGTTCGCAGGGCAGTGGCACCTGTTGGAGAGGCTGGGGGCAGGGGACAGCTGTCATAGGGTTAAAAAAGGGCTGCAACAATTAAGGACATGATGTGACCGGCAGCAGAGCTTGTGCCCCCTCCCCAGTGACTACCCTCCCCCTCCCATCAGCAGCCCCACTCTCCTCTTCCTGCTGACAGCCGCATATTGTCAACCCAACTAGGCAAAGTTGCAGGAATGTCAGAGGACAGGAGAAGGCCAGGACTACTACCACCATCGTCTCCAGCCGCCGCTAAAGATCTCCTCTTCTCTATCTATGTCCTTGCTCTGCCCTCCAGACAGTAAGCACAAGACTCTTTATATGTTGTAGATGTTACATTGTATATAGTGTGAGACTGCGAGTGCACAGCGTCAGGCTGGAGCACAGCGAGCACATTCTTGGCTGCAGTACAGAAGTGGCCACAAGCTCTGCTTCATCCTGAACTGGGAACCTCTGCTACATATGTGTAATGAAGGGAGGGATAGACAGACGGCTAGATGGATAGAGAGATATGGCATAGACTGACAGATATGACAGAGAGAGATATGACAGATGGACAGCTATGAGATAGATGGATATGTAGGTAGAGAGATATATTAGATATGAGATAGAGAGATATAACATAGATGGACAGATATGACAGAGTGATATAAGAGATAGATACTAGATGGATATGTAGGTAGATGGATATATTAGATATGAGATAAGAGAGATATAATATGGATGGACAGAGGGATAGGTAGAGGATATGTAGGTAGAGAGATATATTAGATATGAGATGGAGAGATATAATCTGGATGGACAGATATGACAGAGAGATAGGTATTCGATGGATATGTAGGTAGATAATCTTTGCTGTCAGCCTGTATTCTCTGAGTCCGTCCGCTATATTTGTTACACTGCTGTATCTGATACTAAACTCCTGACAATCTGAGGATGTTGGAGTTGTTGGAAGCCACATGGGGGTGATTTAAGGGTGACAGCTGTCATGGGAAAGGATTATTTGTGACCCCGTGTGAGGCAGCTGCCAGTGCAGGCATTTAACTGCTTTCCAAAAGGATATTTCCATTGATCTATAATGTTCCTATATGAGTGTTATGGAGAACAGATCACGTCATCCATAGAAGTGCGGGATACTGTTTTATTATTGGGGATTATCAGCTAGTTATTGGGGATATTACTGGGGCTGTGTTATATTATGGAGTCGTTGTCTTATTGAAGATGATATAGGAGATATTGCTTTATTATTGGGGGGGATTATTGTTTTACTATGCTGGGTATTGACTTATTATTATATATCTTTTTGTGAAGGATATAATTTGCTTGTTCTTACAGATATCATCTCGTTGCCGCAAATATCATCGTGCTGTGGTGAATATCTTTTGGTTGTTGTGGATACCTTGTTGTGGTGGATATCTTCTTGTGGCAGATATCCTCTTGTTCTTTTGGGGGGCATAGTCTTGTGGTGGATATCGTGTCGCTGTGGCGGATACCGTCTTGCTGCTGTGGCGGATACCGTCTTGCTGCTGTGGCGGATACCGTCTTGCTGCTGTGGCGGATACCGTCTTGCTGCTGTGGCGGATACCGTCTTGCTGCTGTGGCGGATACCGTCTTGCTGCTGTGGCGGATACCGTCTTGAGGGGGCAGATATCATCATGTAGCGGATATTCTGTTGTTGTGGTGGCAGATATCGTCTTGTGGCGGCAGATATCGTCTTGTAGCGGCCGATATCATGTAGCGGATATTCTGTTGTTGCTGTGGCGGCAGATATCGTCTTGTGGCGGCAGATATCGTCTTGTGGCGACAGATATCATCATGTAGCTGATATTCTGTTGTTGTTGTGGTAGCAGATATCGTGCTGTGGCAGATATCATCATGTTGTGGTGGATATTGTCTGGTGTCCGATATTATCTTCTTGTTGTGGCGGATATCCCCTACATTCCTTTGAACTGCATTGGTTTTGTTTTATTTCATGGCTGCTGTATATTTGGCGGTCGTTGACGATCTTCTGTCTCGTGGAGCGATGGGTTTCTACTCGCCCTTTCAACGTTCTCGCTCATTTTCCTTGCTTATGGACATTTCTGTCGGGGTCGTTCCTCATCTTTGGACTGTTGCGTTTCGTGGGGAATACGATAAGACGATGGCGTGTTTGCTGCGGCTTCGCCTGGCGGCCGCCTTTGGCCGAGGAGCTTTTAGAGGGACGTTATCTCTGCGTCGGAGGGATTTCATCACATTAAAAGCTGTCACAGTTCCTCAATGGGAAAACGCGTATTATTCCCCGGCATCCGCTGCCCGCACCGTGCAGAGTGGAGCAGCTTTCTTGTGTGCCAGGTTTGTTTGACTATGGCAGAAAGTTGGCACGTCTTTCCAGGCCGCATTGTTCCAGATGAAGGAATCAGTCTTAGGAGAATTTGGCACATGGCGGGGAGTGCGGGGGGCGCCGCAGCCAGTGTGTCATTCTAACAATACTTGGCTCTATTGGACAAACCGTTCACCAGTGGGCATTGCCATCGGCACTGATGCGAGGAAGCATATGCGAGGAGCAGAAACTTGGGTGAAATGGGCAGATCTGTCGTATAAATACAGCGCAGCGGAGTTAACCCCTTCTGCGACACAGTGCTGCCTGATTTAGGCCAAATAGAAATGTTTAAAGGGCCACCCACCCTAAATATTGGAGCTTTATAAGAGAAGCTGCTGATATCAGTCAAATATATGATGTCCCTGGAGGTTATATCAGTAGTGGAGCATTATAAGAGGAGCTGATGATATAGGTGACACGAGGATATGTTATATAAAATACTGATCATGATTGTCAAGAAGGTTTCTACACCTCCTACCACTCCAGTCAGCCTCCCTCCAGCCTGAAATGGCAGATAACATGGAGTAATAGGTTATAGTCTCCTGTCCTACACTCACCTCCCCAGCCCGACATGGCTGATAACAGGGAACAATAGACTGTCTTCCCTTGCACAGTAACTGGGTATAATAAGGCTGCTGGTTGAGTCTCCTGTGATGTGACATGTGGAGTTGGGTTTCTCCTCCATGTGTCTCTGCCTGTCTCTGTCTAGTGATTTCTCTGCACTAGGAATGTCTCTGCACCAGCTGACAATGAGATCGGATCACCATCCCCTCGCCCTCTTTCTGGTGTCCTCCCTCTGCTCCTGCTCTCAGGTGTCGTCCGCTCTATGCTCCTGCTCTCAATTGGCGTCCCTCTCTTTGCTTCTGCACTCTGTTGTCGTTCCTCTCTTGGTTCATGCTCTCTGTTGTTGCCCCTCTCTCTGATTGTGCTCTGTTGTCACCCCTATGTCTGATTATGCTCTGTTGTCGCCCCTCTCTCGGCTCGTGCTCTCTGTTGTCGCCCCTCTCTCAGCTCATGCTCTGTGATGTCGCCCCCTCTCTCGTCTCCTGCTCTGTGTTGTCACCCCTCTCTCGGCTCCTGCTCTGTGTTGGCGCCCCTCTCACGGCTCGTACTGTCTGTTGGCGCCCCTCTCACGGCTCGTGCTCTCTGTTGGCGCCCCTCTCACGGCTCGTGCACACTGTTGGCGCCCCTCTCTCGGTTCGTGCTCTCTGTTGGCGCCCCTCTCTCGGTTCGTGCTCTCTGTTGGCGCCCCTCTCTCGGTTCGTGCTCTCTGTTGGCGCCCCTCTCTCGGTTTGTGCTCTCTGTTGGCGCCCCTCTCTCGGCTCGTGCTCTCTGTTGGCGCCCCTCTCTCGGCTCGTGCTCTCTGTTGGCGCCCCTCTCTCGGCTCGTGCTCTCTGTTGGCGCCCCTCTCTCGGCTCGTGCTCTCTGTTGGCGCCCCTCTCTCGGCTCGTGCTCTCTGTTGGCGCCCCTCTCTCGGCTCGTGCTCTCTGTTGGCGCCCCTCTCTCGGCTCGTGCTCTCTGTTGGCGCCCCTCTCTCAGCTCGTGCACTCTGTTGGCGCCCCTCTCTCGGCTCGTGCTCTCTGTTGGCGCCCCTCTCTCGGCTCGTGCTCTCTGTTGGCGCCCCTCTCTCGGCTCGTGCTCTCTGTTGGCGCCCCTCTCACGGCTCGTGCACTCTATTGGCGCCCCTCTCTCGGCTCGTGCACTCTATTGGCGCCCCTCTCTCGGCTCGTGCTCTCTGTTGGCGCCCCTCTCTCGGCTCGTGCTGTTTCCAGCATCATCTCTAAAGTCTCCTCCTTTTTGTCCATTTTTGTTGCCTCAGTGACTCTATAATGAAGAATGAAGTCTCTTAATTAAAAATGCCCCATTGTTTTGTGTCTGCAGCTCCTGTACAGACAATGCGTCTCCGTGGTAACAGGCAAAGGCTGTGTAGCCTGATCCTGTGTTGGCCTCCCTTCAGTCTGTACTTTCTGACCGGATGTCCATTGTTATAAAGTAGGGTGAACGCAGTCATCAGACTACACCGAGCTTGTTTGTTGTCTGTTACCATGGAGACACATAGGTCTGTATCGGGGTTGGAGACACTGAACGATTGGGCGTCACGCAAAGCTGCTTCACCTTTTCTTTTGAAGTCTTTGATTGTGAAGGTGGAGACTTTTTGTCACCTTTTGCTCCCTGGTATCAGCCATCATGGAGTGTAGATGCAGAATGATGGCTGCCGCTGTCTCTTCCTCGCTCTTCTGGCTGATAGACTGAGGCTTAACTGCTCGCTGCAGTGTTATTGCCAAGATTATTATACCAAGAAGTTAGAGCGCGGCTTCCAGCGAGCGACATAAGTGCTTTCCAAATTGAGGCTCTTATTGTTCAGCCATGGAGAGAAAGCTCCGATAAATGTGGCGCTGCGCCATTCTGCGCAACATTCCCCCGATCAGCTGCTCACTATTTGTATCTGAAGGAGGGGCAGGCGCCATCCACCGTTAGGTGTTACCACACTGCTGAGGTCACATGATGCTGCAGGTGTGGGGGGGCACGAGACACCCCAAAATACATGGATTGTCCAGGCTGGATCCAGTATCTGCACCTGACTAGTCAGCGTTTGCTTCCTCACCATTTCCAAGATGTCTGCCGACTGACAGAGAACAGACACATCTGGGCCTCATTCACACTGGCGTATTTCGCAGTGCTGAACTGCCGTTGATTTGCATTGGGGTACTAAAAGCTCTGCTTTTTACGCACGTGAAATAAAAACGTAGCGTGCTTTTTCCCCCCATATTGTAGTCTGCAATAGCCCATCGCAGTCATTGGGACTGCGTAAATATAAATGATACATGTGCGTTCTCCGCGTATAATCAATGAGGCCTTCTTGCGGGGGGTTTTTTTGTGTGTGAAAAACACAATGGTCTTTCGCAAAAAACTCACTGCAGATTCGCGGACCGACATCTGCATGCGCCCCTGTGAGTCCTGGTCTGACTCACAGCTGACTGTCTGCTACAATGTATCCAGTCTGCGAGGCGAATGATACATTGTAGCAAACATCAGGACAGAAGAGATTAGTGCTGCTGCTGTATTGCCTGCACTGACACATTGTAACAAGCCCTCTGCTGTGAGATGTGTGTGGCAGCGTTTGGATGTTGGGCTCCGTTCACAGCTGCACTTTCCTTCTTGCGTTCCGGAACAGATAATAGGACCCATCCTGCGACAGCCGAACGCCGCTGACACTAATGAGGTCCATCTGGCTTCCTCCGGCATTTTGATGGAAGCATCAGTGCTGCACGCGGCGCTAATTTCAGCCAGCACCTTTGGCCGGATTTGCAAATGGCCTGATGTGAAGAGAGCCGCTCTCAGTCACTGACAGCAAGCAGAGATCTTGGATGTGGTGACATTTTCCAGGCTTGCTTGGCTACTATGGAAGTATTGGCTGGTAACGCGGCCCGTCCGATACAGCGTATCTGCGCTTGGAGAGTCCTGGACTTCCGAGCGCTGCGGCGCCTCCCGCCTCTTCCAGCGAGGATTCTGCGTAGCCGCAGGGAAAAGCTTTGTCACTGGGGAGCTGACAATGGACTTGAAAGTAAAAGGCTTTCCTTGTGATGGTGCTGCAGGCGATGTGCAGCTCTGAGGCCCCTCATAAGTGAACGCAACCGCCGCAGACCTTCCCCAAGATCCACGTTACCTCTTCATTGTGGAGGCTGAAGTACAAAGTGTCTCCGGGGGAGAAAATGTGTCCAATTGTTGCAGAATTCATCACACCCCCCAGGCAGCGCAGCAACAATGTACAAGCTTCTCTATGATCCCGTTACTTACCGCCCCACCGCTAAGTGGGATTAACTCTTGCAGGCTGGGACTTAGAGAAAGGGGCCCCGCGCGTCAGCGCACGTCAAAGCGGAGCACACAAGTGTATCAAACATGGGCTTAGGTACACGGCTCTGCAAACCGTATTGCACAATAGGATTGGATACAGCAGCTCAGCAGACAGTATCACGCATGGTAGGCTTAGATATAGCAGGCAGTATCACACATGATAGCTTAGATATAGCAGACAGTATCACACATGATAGCTTAAATATAGCAGGCAGTATCACACATGATAGCTTAGATATAGCAGGCAGTATCACACATGATAGCTTAGATATAGCAGACAGTATCACACATGATAGCTTAGATATAGCAGGCAGTATCACACATGATAGCTTAGATATAGCAGGCAGTATCACACATGATAGCTTAGATATAGCAGGCAGTATCACACATGATAGCTTAGATATAGCAGGCAGTATCACACATGATAGCTTAGATATAGCAGACAGTATCACACATGATAGCTTAGATATAGCAGGCAGTATCACACATGATAGCTTAGATATAGCAGGCAGTATCACACATGATAGCTTAGATATAGCAGACAGTATCACACATGATAGCTTAGATATAGCAGGCAGTATCACACATGGTAGGCTTAGATATAGCAGGCAGTATCATACATGGTAGCTTAGATATAGCAGACAGTATCACACATGATAGCTTAGATATAGCAGGCAGTATCACACATGGTAGGCTTAGATATAGCAGGCAGTATCACACATGGTAGCTTAGATATAGCAGACAGTATCACACATGGTAGCTTAGATATAGCAGACAGTATCACACATCATAGGCTTAGATATAGCAGACAGTATCACACCTGGTAGGCTTAGATACAGCAGACAGTATCACACCTGGTAGGCTTAGATACAGCAGACAGTATCACACCTGGTAGGCTTAGATACAGCAGACAGTATCACACCTGGTAGGCTTAGATACAGCAGACAGTATCACACATGGTAGGCTTAGATACAGCAGGCAGTATCACACATGGTAGGCTTAGATATAGCAGGCAGTATCACACATGTTAGGTTTAGATATAGCAAGCAGTATCACACATGGTAGGCTTAGATATAGCAGGCAGTATCACACATTGTAGGCTTAGATACAGCAGGCAGTATCACACATGATAGCTTAGATACAGCAGGCAGTATCACACATGGTAGGCTTAGATACAGCAGGCAGTATCACACATGTTAGGCTTACATATAGCAGGCAGTATCACACATGGTAGCTTAGATATAGCAGGCAGTATCATCACACTTGGTAGCTTAGATATAGCAGGCAGTATCGCACATGGTAGCTTAGATATAGCAGGCAGTATCACACATGGTAGCTTAGATATAGCAGCCAATATCACACATGGTAGCTTAGATATAGCAGGCAGTATCACACATGGTAGGCTTAGATATAGCAGGCAGTATCACACATTGTAGGCTTAGATACAGCAGGCAGTATCACACATGATAGCTTAGATACAGCAGGCAGTATCACACATGGTAGGCTTAGATACAGCAGGCAGTATCACACATGTTAGGCTTACATATAGCAGGCAGTATCACACATGGTAGCTTAGATATAGCAGGCAGTATCATCACACTTGGTAGCTTAGATATAGCAGGCAGTATCGCACATGGTAGCTTAGATATAGCAGGCAGTATCACACATGGTAGCTTAGATATAGCAGCCAATATCACACATGGTAGCTTAGATATAGCAGGCAGTATCACACATGGTAGCTTAGATACAGCAGGCAGTATCACACATGATAGCTTAGATATAGTAGGCAGTATCACACATGATAGCTTAGATATAGCAGGCAGTATCACACATGGTAGCTTAGATATAGCAGGCAGTATCACACATGGTAGCTTAAATATAGCAGGCAGTATCACACATGGTAGCTTAGATACAGTGACTCCATTAAATGTTTCACCTGGAGACATGAGGGTATTGAGTTTAAAATAAAGGTTGCGTAATTTGGCGATATTGATGAGCGCCGTCCTCGCAGCGTTGCGTACAGATCTCATTAACCCCTTCCATGTCATGTGGTGTCGGCAGTAATGATTATGCGTCCTTAAGGCCAGAGTGTCAATATGTTAACAGGTGGCCGCCATGTTCTTAGGAGGAGGTAGAGAAATGGGCCCCGGGACAGCGGCAGTAGATGGCGGCGTGGTTACCAGACACTCATCCGCCGCACTCTATTTCCTTACCAAATGGCGGCGGCGCTAATTGTGAACAGTCTCCACGCCAACATCGGGGTACGGTTACATTGTTCAGTTGTCGCGATGGGAAGAGAAAGAACGACGGGTCAAAAAGACGAGGAACTGGGAAAAGGCGTCAGACGACTAGCTATAACCGCCTGCGTGATCACCGTCATGTCGGCACGAATGTGTGACCGTATCCGCCATCTTGGATGTAATATGTTTGGGCACCTGCGATACCTTGTAGCGTTCCGCTGTTACACGTCACACATTTTCTTACATTTTTCTCTTTTTGCAGAAACGCCCAGCATCGAGAAGCTCCTGTCTAAGGACTGGAAGGACAAGCTCCTCGCCATGGGATCAGGAAACCTGGGCGACATAAAAGGTGAGGGCCGGCTGATAACAGAGAGCTCCTGCTGGTAGAGGAGGACTGGGGATGTGGAGGAGGATGATGGTGGTAGTAGTTCTCGGCTCCAGTCATCCGGTATCCTTACATGGATGTATCATCACTTGATGTGATTTTGGGGTTCTATGAGTCCGTCCTCCTCGAGGGCGGTGACCATTCCTACTCGGGGGCGGGGCTGCCTGGTCACATGACTCTGCACATAACAACTGAAGGGAGGCTGGGCAGAAAATAGTTGTCATGAAAATGAGAGACCCCCATATGGGGACTGTGGGAGGGGGCGGGGGATGGGTGATGATAGGAGTTCCCCTCTATGACTTATGTTATATTGACAATTCATCAAGAAATCGCTAAAACAAGACCTTACAGAATCCATAAGGGGCCGATTTGCTCCGTCTTATTTGCGTATGGTGCCAGCAACACGGAGGACTGTGACCATGTGACATCCTGCTTATCGTGGTTCATGAATAGAATGCCAGCAGTACAGTGAAGACTGACACACTGATCCAGCAGGGAGCACCTGGATACTGCTGCCCTTGTATACTCTCCAGGACTGTGGGGTTAGCGTCTGTGCGCTGGGGGGGAGGGGTCGTGACTCCGTGCGCTGGGGGTTGGCAGACACTGTAGCAGTGTGCTGAGGTTTGGCAGAAAGCTGTGAAAACAAGCGGCGGTTTATTGTTCCTGTGACTCCGGTGATTGTCCATTGTCGGTGTGGGGTTTGTGATGGGGGGGTAATTGCGTGCTGCCCTCTGGGGGGCGATTAGGATCGGAGCGGGGTCAGAGGGGGTCTGGCGTATTTACTGCTGAAGAATGCCACGTTTGTGCCACCACTGCCTGACAAAGGGGGATTCAGATGGGGCGCAGCTGTATTTGGTGAGACAACAGGGGCCGTGTTTACGTTCAGCCGTCTGACCCTCGCGGATAACAAAGGCTTTCTATTCTCCAGCCGCCGCCGCCATGGCCGCTCAGGTATCCGCACAACGCCGCGCCTCCACTTAGGAAAGCTCTCCACTTTCTCTCCGGAAAACTGAGAATTTCTGGGAAAACAGCGAGCCGCCGTCCTCCCGTAGAGACGGAGAAGTCATTAACCGCTGCGCAAGAAGCGTTGGAGGCTAAGTGTGGCGCGACTGTATTATTGCGGACGCGTTGCCAGCAAGTCGCAGTCTCACGAAATTGACGTTGATGGTAGCAAATTTGTGTGCGACCCGCGACAAAAGCGGAAGAGCTCTAGACTTTTTGCAGCAGTCGAATCGCCGTTGCCTGTCGAGACGCCACCAAATAGCCATCATATGACAGGGGCATTGCGGTCTTTATGGCGCCATATAGTCGAAGAAACGAGTCTACGCAACGATATGACGCAAATCATCACGGCAAGACTTAGCGCAAAACATGAAAATGGACGCCATCCGATCGTGCGGTGCCGCAACTGCAACACTCGTCATTCCGAATGCTTGTTATTGGTCATGCTGGAAATGCTGCAGGCTGTGATTGGTGCGTTTAGTGGCTGGCGGGACTTGCTGGGAGTTGTAGTACCTTCACAATGTTCTGTAGGAAGAGTCGCCGTAAGCTTTTCGATATTTCTCGCCATCACGGATAACGATGCGGATAAGTGAGACGACCGGGATGAATTCCAACACGACTCTTAGATCATGTGATAAGCGGTTGCTGTACATGCAATTGTAACGGTCACATGACACGTGGCGCCGCATATAATGGTCCGCGGTTCCGTAAGTCGCACCGCTTTATCATCTGAAATTAAAACTAAGGAGCCTCAAGAAGACAAGATAATGAGGAGGGGAGCGACCGCAGCGCAAAAGGTTAGAAGCGCCCGGGAAGATGACGGAGAAGACGCACGGCGCGTTCATCTACGCAGTAATTAGCGAGCTCCTCAGCGGGAACCATTTTTTTCTGTGGATAACTTTAAGGGGATTCGCTCATCTCCTAATTGGCGCTAACGAGATTACGTCCCCCCCAGTAATTACCCATCCTGAGATCCCCGAGACGTCAAAACTCAGTGCACACGAACAATGGCGAGGAGCGAGAGTGTCGCCACCAGGAGCGCCGAAGAAGGGGGTGCGGCCACAGATAGCAGGGGAGGGGCAGAAGTGTCAGCTTCTCAGATCTATACAGGCTGTGCTTTTTCTCCCTGCTATCAGCCACATTAGGCTGGAGGAGGTGACTATAAGATAGGTGACTACAGTCTATTACTCCTTGTTATCAGCCATATCAAGCTGGGAGAGATGACTGTAGGACAGGTGAGTACAGTCTATTACTCTCTGTTATCAGCCACTGGGGGGAGGAGACTGTAGGACAGCTGAGTACAGTCTATTACTCTCCCTTATCAGCCACTGGGGGGAGGAGACTGTAGGATAGGTGAGTACAGTCTATTACTGCCTGTTATCAGCCACTGGGGGGAGGTGACTGTAGGACAGGTGAGTACAGTCTATTACTTCCTGTTATCAGCCATGTCAGGCTGGGTAGGTGACTGTAGGACAGGTGAGTGCAGTCTATTACTCCCTCTCATCAGCCATTTCTGTGGTGATTAGAGCGCCCTTCAGTGGACAGTGATGAAAGTGAAGAATTTGCTGCAGATTATTGCACCCATTTTCACCTGATTCCTCTCCGCCATCTTTGTTTCTTCGGGTTTCCTCTGGTCGGCTGTCATTATCTTCCCTGATTAGTCGGTCCGGCAGCTGCAGAATGTGTAATTAGTCCCCAGACGACGCAATTCTCCGTGTGATCCGCGGCGTTGCCTCCATCTTCCACTCCGCAGTCGCTCGGGGATCGCTCACACGCGGCGTCTCTGTGACTTTGGCTCCTCTCGGCCGATTACTGGATTTGGCTCATTCTACGTGTGAATCCCAGCAGGCAGCGGCGATCCCACCGGCCGTGATGTTTTATGGAAGTCGTGGGTAGCCATCGCGACACGTGAGACCCAGTATAGAGAGATGCAGCTGTCCCCCATGGCGTGCGAGGACCCCCAAACACTTCACTCCAATGCAGCAGACCAAGATGTTACATGCGGGGGTGGAACTCATATTCTCAAGAGCTGCAGTCACTATTCTGTTACATCCTGCCTTATCCTCCAGTCACCTCCAGAGCTGCAATCACTATTCTGCTGTTACATCATGTCTTATCCTCCAGTCACCTCCAGAGCTGCAATCACTATTCTGCTGCTACATCATGTCTTATCCTCCAGTCACCTCCACAGCTGCAATCACTATTCTGCTGCTATATCATGTCTCATCCTCCAGTCACCTCCAGAGCTGCAATCACTATTCTGCTGTTCCCTACTGTCTTATCCTCCAGTCACCTCCAGAGCTGCGATCAATATTCTGCTGCTACATCATGTCTCATCCTCCAGTCACCTCCAGAGCTGCAATCACTATTCTGCTGTTACATCATGTCTTATCCTTCTGTTACCTCTAGAGCTGCAATCACTATTCTGCTGTTCCATCATGTCTTATCCTCCAGTCACCTCCAGAGCTGCAGTCACTATTCTGCTGTTGCATCCTGTCTTATCCTCCAGTCACCTCCAGAGCTGCAGTCACTGTTCTGCTGTTACATCATGTCTTATCCTCAAGTCACATCCAGAGCTGCAGTCACTATTGATGTGACTACTGGATGTGACTGGAGAAGAAGACGTGATGTAACAGCAGAATAGTGACTGCAGCTCTGGATGTGACTGGAGCAGAATAAAAAACGTTTGGTACCATGTTAGCCAGTAAAAAGTGTGATTGTTCTCAGGAAGAGAAACCAAGTAATCTTGTAGATATGATGCCTTTTAATGGCCAACAAAATACATGATGTTACAGCGAGCTTTGGGATCTCTCAGGGTCCTTCCTCAGACATAAAGACATGATGTAACAGCAGAATACGAATTGCAGCTCTTGATGTGACTGGAGTAGAAGTCATGATGTAACAGTAGAATAGTAACTGCAGCTCTGGAGGTGACTGGAGTAGAAGACATGATGTAGCAGCAGAATGGTGACTGCAGCTCTGGATGTAACTGGAGAAGAATACGGGATGTGACTGCAGGTTTGGATGTGACTGTAGGATAAGACAAGCTATAACAGCAGAATAGTACAGTTCTGGGGGTGACTGGGGGATAAGACATGAGGGAACAGCAGAATAGTGACTGCAGCTCTGGATGTGACTGGAGGATAAGACATGAGGGAACAGCAGAATGGTGACTGGAGGAGAAGACAGGATGTAACAGCAGAATAGCGACTGCAGCTCTGAAGGTGACTGGAGGAAAAGACCTGATGTAACAACAGAATAGTGAGTACAGCTCTGGAGGGGACTGGAGAAGACAAAACTTGGGATCACTTTTCAGATACAGATAATGAAGCCGCTGCTGACAGATTACTATTAATCCCATCCATGATGGCGTCCTGAATGACAGCGAACACTTCGCTGCGGGGTTAATATGAGGATTATGGGGGATAATCCTCTGGGTCCAGAGATCAATGGCGCAGAACGCGTTTCAGGATTTCTCCGGGACTCCACCGCAGAAATCTGACAAACTTCATGTCAAGTGCGGCTGAACGTCGGCACTGACAGTCCAGATTAGCCTGCAGCTCAGCGCCGGATTATCGGAATGTCTTGTTTATCAAACGCCAGATTAAATGTTCGCAGTACATTCCAATGATGGCGGCCGCTTGGATGGTCCCTGGATGTCGGCTCCTCTCCACTGCGCACCTCGGCCACCGCTGCTGCCTCTAGTCGCCGTGCTGCTAAGTAGCCGTTAATCATAGATTTCGTGGCGCATTAGACTCGTCTCGGAATTCATTTTTTCTATTTCAGTAATATTTGTGCGGCGTTAATACCGGAGAATCGGCGGTCTGAGTTACATTAATGCGTGTGACCTCTGTGTAACGAATGAGCTGAGGAAAACGCTGCCCCATAATTACAGGAGCCGAAGTCAATTGGTCAATGTATTCCAAGAACGATCCAGTCAATATTTACCATGACGCCGCTCGCACGCTCGCCGTCGCCTTTGCTCGTTTTTTCCATTTGAACACAATTATAGACAATGGGCTGTAATTATCCGCCGAGGCTTTTAAGCAATAAACCGCAGAACTGCTGACCGCGGACCGATCGTCATGTACATTTATTATTGACTGTCATCTGCTAATGAGCCCAACATGGCGGAGGCGAATCCAAAATCGTCATGCTACAGGTTGTGAATGGCATTGGAATCTGATTCCGGGAAACGTAGGTGTGAGGGCGGCCATATTGTTTTTCACCCCGCTTTTACAACAAAGTCAGTGAGGCAAGTTGCTACTTGGGCTTTATCGCCATCAGCCGCGCTCCAACTTTACGGATATTTTTAGAACGTTCCGGAATGTTTTTCTTCAGACGATTTCACTGGAAATAAATCTCTTATTAAACGGAAGGAAAATATCAGCAAATTATTACTCATCAGATTCTACGGGTAACGGCGACAAAAAACATCGTGTTCCAAGAGAGAAAGTAACAAACAAGGAATCCAGACTCAGAGGATGACTCCACTTAAAGGGACAGTAACCATCAAATATCAGAGCTTGTATCTGTGCTGGAGGCTTAAAGGGTGGCTGATATCAGGCGGAAATAGCGGGAACTGGAAGAATACTAAACCTCCTTCATGTAACTCCTCCAACTGTTCAACTTTACTGTCCCCTCCCCCAGCCTGACATGGCTGATAACAGGGAGTAATAGACTGTACTCACCTGTCCTGCAGTCCCCTCCCCCAGCCTGACATGGTTGATAACAGGGAGTAATAGACTGCATTCCCCTGTCCTACAGTTGCCTCCCCCGGCCTGGCATGGCTGATAACAGGGAGTAATAGACCTGTACTCACCTGTCTTACAGTCACCTCCCCCAGCCTGACATAGCTGATAACCGGGAGTAATAGACTGTACTCATCTGTCCTACAGTCACCTTCCCTTCCTGACTTGGCTGATAACAGGCAGTAATAGACTGTACTTACCTGTCCTACAGTCCCTCCCCTAGCCTGACATGGCTGATAACAGGGAGTAATAGACTGTACTCACCTGTCTTACAGTCACCTCCCCTTCTACATGGCTGATAACAAGGAGTAATAGACTGTACTTACCTGTCCTACAGTCACCTCCCCAAGCCTCACATGGCCGATAACAGGAGTAAAAGACTGTACTCCCCTATCCTACAGTCCCCTAAGCCTGACATGGCTAAATAACAGGGAGTAATAGAGTGTACTCACCTGTCCTACAGTCACCTCCTCCAGCCTGACATGGCTGATAACAGGGAGTAATAGACTGTACTTACCTGTCCTACAGTCACCTCCCCCAGCCTGACATGGCTGATAACAGGGAGTAATAGAGTGTACTCACCTGTCCTACTGTCCCTCCCCCAGCCTGACATGGTTGATAACAGTGAGTAATAGACTGCATTCACCTGTCCTACAGTCGCCTCCCCCGGCCTGGCATGGCTGATAACAGGGAGTAATAGACCTCTACTCACCTATCTTACAGTCCCCTCCCCAGCCTCACATGGCTGACAACAGGGAGTAATAGACTGTACTCATCTGTCCTACAGTCACCAGCCTGCAGCTTCATTTGGCTCATAACAGGTAGTAATATTTGTATACACTCTTAAGCCCTATTTAGACACAACGATTACGGCTCGAAATTCGCTCAAAAGCCATGGTTTAAGCGATAATCGTTGCGTCTATCTTGCGCCCGTCGTGCCGTTTTCATTGAAGATTCGCTCATTGTTGTCATTCTGCCCGCTTACAATCTGGCGGTCGGCCGTTCGGTGATGACATCGTTCGGCCGTTCGGTGATGACATCGTTCGGCCGTTCGGTGATGACATCGTTCGGCCGTTCGGTGATGACATCCTTCGGTCGTTTGCTGATGACATCGTTCGGTCGTTTGCTGATGACATCGTTCGGCCGTTCGGTGATGTCATCGTTCGGTCGTTTGCTGATGACATCGTTTGGCCGTTTGGTGATGACATCGTTCGGTGATGACATCGTTCGGCCGTTCAGTGATGACATCGTTCGGTCGTTTGCTGATGACATCGTTCGGTCGTTTGCTGATGACATCGTTCGGCCGTTCGGTGATGTCATCGTTCGGTCGTTTGCTGATGACATCGTTTGGCCGTTTGGTGATGACATCGTTCGGTGATGACATCGTTCGGCCGTTCAGTGATGACATCGTGCGGCCGTTCAGTGATGACATCCTTCGGCCATTCGGTGATGTCATCGTTCGGTCGTTTGCTGATGACATAGTTCGGCTGTTTGCTGATGACATCGTTCGGCCATTCGGTGATGTCATCGTTCGGTCGTTTGCTGATGACATAGTTCGGCTGTTTGCTGATGACATCGTTCGGCCGTTCGGTGATGTCATCGTTCGGTCGTTTGCTGATGACATAGTTCGGCCGTTTGGTGATGTCATCGTTCGGTCGTTTGCTGATGACATCGTTTGGCCGTTTGGTGATGACATCGTTCGGTCGTTTGCTGATGACATCGTTCGGCCGTTCGGTGATGTAATCGTTCGGCCGTTCGGTGATGTCATCGTTCGGTCGTTTGCTGATGACATCGTTCGGCCGTTTGCTGGTGACATAGTTCGGCCGTTCGGTGATGACATCGTTCGGTGATGACATCGTTCGGCCGTTCGGTGATGTCGTCGTTCGGTGATGACCTCGTTCGGCCGTTCGCTGATGACATCGTTCGGCCGTTTGGTGATGACATCGTTCGGCCGTTTGGTGATGACATCGTTCGGCCGTTTGGTGATGACATCGTTCGGCCGTTTGGTGATGACATCGTTCGGCCGTTCGGTGATGACATCGTTCGGCCGTTCGGTGATGACATCGTTCGGCCGTTCGGTGATGACATCGTTCGGCCGTTCGGTGATGACATCGTTCGGCCGTTTGGTGATGACATCGTTCGGCCGTTTGGTGATGACATCGTTCGGCCGTTTGGTGATGACATCGTTCGGCCGTTTGGTGATGACATCGTTCGGCCGTTTGGTGATGACATCGTTCGGCCGTTCGGTGATGACATCGTTCGGTGATGACATCGTTCGGCCGTTCGGTGATGACATCGTTCGGCCGTTCGGTGATGACATCGTTCGGCCGTTCGGTGATGACATCGTTCGGTGATGACATCGTTCGGCCGTTCGGTGATGACATCGTTCGGCCGTTCGGTGATGACATCGTTCGGCCGTTTGGTGATGACATCGTTCGGCCGTTCGGTGATGACATCGTTCGGCCGTTTGGTGATGACATCGTTCGGCCGTTTGGTGATGACATCGTTCGGCCGTTCGGTGATGACATCGTTCGGCCGTTTGGTGATGACATCGTTCGGCCGTTTGGTGATGACATCGTTCGGCCGTTTGGTGATGACATCGTTCGGCCGTTCGGTGATGACATCGTTCGGTGATGACATCGTTCGGCCGTTCGGTGATGACATCGTTCGGTGATGACATCGTTCGGCCGTTCGGTGATGACATCGTTCGGCCGTTCGGTGATGACATCGTTCGGCCGTTCGGTGATGACATCGTTCGGCCGTTCGGTGATGACATCGTTCGGCCGTTCGGTGATGACATCGTTCGGCCGTTCGGTGATGACGTCGTTCGGCCGTTCGGTGATGACATCGTTCGGCCGTTCGGTGATGACGTCGTTCGGCCGTTCGGTGATGACGTCGTTCGGCCGTTCGGTGATGTCGTCGTTCGGTGATGACCTCGTTCGGCCGTTCGGTGATGACATCGTTCGGCCGTTCGGTGATGACATCGTTCGGCCGTTCGGTGATGACATCGTTCGGCCGTTCGGTGATGACATCGTTCGGCCGTTTGGTGATGACATCGTTCGGCCGTTTGGTGATGACATCGTTCGGCCGTTTGGTGATGACATCGTTCGGCCGTTTGGTGATGACATCGTTCGGCCGTTCGGTGATGACATCGTTCGGTGATGACATCGTTCGGCCGTTCGGCGATGACATCGTTCGGCCGTTCGGCGATGACATCGTTCGGCCGTTCGGCGATGACATCGTTCGGCCGTTCGGCGATGACATCGTTCGGCGATGACATCGTTCGGCCGTTCGGCGATGACATCGTTCGGCCGTTCGGCGATGACATCGTTCGGCCGTTCGGCGATGACATCGTTCGGCCGTTCGCTGATGACATCGTTCCGCCGTTCGCTGATGACATCGTTCGGCCGTTCCGTGATGACATCGTTCGGCCGTTCCGTGATGACATCGTTCGGTCGTCCAGCGGTTTTCAGTGCAGACATTACACATGGATAATACAGCGACTGAAAGCGCGACATTTACCAACGATTCTCGTCAGGAAAAAAACAGTAGTCTTTAAAAGCAAAACCATCGCTGACTTATATCATTATAACGAATTTCGAGCGATAATCTGTGTGCCTAAATGGCGCTTTACAGTCAGTCCTCCACAGTGGCTGATAACGGGACACTAGAAGATAATTGTGGGGGTTAGTTCTGTAACACATTTGTGTGTTCTAAACGTGGAGAATTCCCTGTAGAAGCCTTTGTTGTCATGTGATACGGCGCCCCCTTGTGGTCACATGAGTATGAAGGGACGTCTATGACCGTAGCCATTTTATTCTGCGCAGCTCGCGGCCCCGTGCTCGCCGCTCTTTGGTGTCACTTCCTCCCGCGGCCTAGAGATGTCGCTGCGAAGGGATCTATTGGGAACTTTCCACCGTAGACGGCACTGATCAGTAATTACGCAAACCACAAATATCACTGGCGTTTCGTGGGTCACACGGCGTCTGTTACTCGCAGCGTCTCTCCGCGGACTATGTGTGACTGTGTGGAACGCCCCTTTAATTCTTCTTCCCTTCCCCAGGGACCCCGGAGAGCCTGGCGGAGAAGGAGCGTCAGCTCATGGGGATGATCAACCAGCTGACCAGCCTGCGGGAGCAGCTGCTGGCGGCGCACGACGAGCAGAAGAAGCTCGCCGCATCGCAGATCGAGAAGCAGCGGCAGCAGATGGAGCTGGCCAAACAGCAGCAAGAACAGGCGAGTCCCCCACTAGTCCCTTCATTCAGTCTTACTTTAACTTTGGCGCAACTTGGCGTTAATAACCAGCAACTGCGTTTTATTTTACAGATCGCGAGACAACAGCAGCAGCTCCTGCAGCAGCAGCATAAAATCAACCTGCTCCAGCAGCAAATCCAGGTCAGGAAACCCCCAACGCCTCCATATATACATATCTTCTGTCATACATCTAGTGGGTGTGGCCATCTCTATAACCCCGCCCCTTCTGCAGATATCCACTATTATTTCGCTGTCGGTAATGACAGGAATCGCTGGATTCTGATCGGGTATGGGGGTGGGTTAGAGATCTGTCCTCTGTAAATTCGCTATCCTGTTGCGTGTTGTGGGCGGGGTCTGTACATGGATATTTGTATGTATGATCTGCACCATGATGAGGCCGCAGAGCGTCGCACGTGTACGCCACAACGTAGCGGGCGTCTCATTTCGCCATCACAGTTTGTCCTGCAAAACCGCTTTCATCATGGTAATTATTTCTGACCCGCGCTGTGGTAGAGGTGATGAAACGATCACGCCGCAGTAATTGCGCCGCCCCTCGTCACATCATGACCCCTCGAGCCGTCGGAACAATAATCGATATGTCCAGGTGACAAAGAGAAACCTGGAAACATTTGCCCACTCGTCACGCAGCAATTAGTATTAATCAGGTGAGAGTGGCGGCGCCACCAATGTTAATTGGCGCGGCTTTTGCGCTCTGTTCATACTTGCGTTAGTTGTTTTCCGTTTTTCCCATTCGAAAGTCAGAATAGCGCAGTCTGTCCAGTACAAAAAAAAAACGGATCATGGAGGATTGTGACGTCTTGTAAATACGGAGAGCATGACTACCATGTGCACAGAACCTAAGTGTCTGGCGCTTCCGGTTGCGATCCGTTATTATGGCGTCACGTGGCGCCACGCCTGGCCGCCGATAACAGGAGGACACGCTGTCCCCGCCAGCGACTTGTCAGCAGCAGCTGTTTTCCTACATCTTGTAAACACGGGGACGGCCTCGTTACAGTCCCGTCCTCGAACGCTTTTCCCATGACTCGGCAACCTTTCCTCAGTCACGTGACCGCGCCGGCGCAGCGACCGGGACAATTGTTTCTCACAGAAGCTGCACAGCTGATGAGCTATCAGTTATCAGAATAGACCCCACCCTCAGATAATCGCCTGGGAACCCGCACATCAAAAAACAAAAGCCACAAGGGTGGGAGAGACCCCAGGGGAGGGGCGGTGGGGTTAACTCCTTCAGTGCCGCCACCCTGCCCCAATCTCCACTCCGCCAAAGCACATTTTGAGCCACATCTTGAATGCATTATTATTACATTGTAGTGAGGGGTTTGATAATGACCCTGCAAAGACCCCGGCAGCGAGCGGAATAATGACATCATTTGTCACTGGCCAGGAAGACGTCCGTCCCGCGGCCCACTTCAAAGACCATTCTGTAACTGAGGGGAAAAACTCAAAGATGACGAATTCTTCTATAGAGATTGTAGCGGATGAGTAAAAGAAGAAACAATGTAACAGCTCGTCAGAGGCTGAGCGCAAGCAGACTGACGCTGGGAACTAACGGAAAATGAGATTATATAGTGGACTGGAGATTATATGATGTGGTATCAGGATATTAGGGCAGAGAAGTATAGGGGGGCAGGTTGTATATACATTACATATGGGGGGGGTATCAGGATATTAGGGCAGAGAAGTATGGTCGGGACAGGTTGTATATACATTACATATGGGTGGTATCAGGATATTAGGGCAGAGAAGTATGGTCGGGACAGGTTGTATATACATTACATTTGGGGGGTATCAGGATATTACGGCAGAGATGTATAGGGGGGCAGGTTGTATATACATTACATATGGGCGGTATCGGGATAATAGGTCAGAGATGTATAGGGGGCAGGTTGTATATAGATTACATATGGGGGTATCAGGATATTGAGGCAGAGAAGTATGGAGGGTACCAGTTGTATATAGATTACATGTGGGGGGTATAGGATATTAGGTCAGAGATGTATAGGGTGCAGGTTGTATATAGCTTACATATGGGGGGGTATCGGGATATTAGGTCAGAGCTGTATAGGGGGGCAGGTTGTATATAGATTACACGTGGGGGGTATCAGGATGTTAGGGGGGACGGGTAGTATATAGATTACATGTGGGAGGTATCAGGATATTAGGGCAGAGATGTATAGGGGGCAGGTAGTATATAGATTACACGTGGGGGTATCAGGATGTTAGGGGGGACGGGTAGTATATAGATTACACGTGGGGGTATCAGGATGTTAGGGGGGACGGGTAGTATATAGATTACATTCTGTAACGGTCTCTTATACATCGCAGTATATTGTTCTATACGGTAACCTCCTATAATATCAGAGATACCTGAGTGATTGCGGCACACCACAGCATCCTGTACACCGCGCTCCACTCCTGTGTTTCGGTTTGCTGGCGCTGTGTGATGACTGTCACAATGTGTTCGCTTCAAGTTGAAGCGTAAAATACCGTTGTCTGTCGCTGCACTGATTGCGCTCTGTACACATGTGACAACCGCCGCCGCCGTGACTGACAGATGATACAGAGCTGGAATTACTGTGAGCGACATCGTAGCCAGATATAGCAGAGCTCAGCTGTCACTGTGTGTTATCTGCAGGGTTACATAGGACTGCATGTCACATCTACTGCACGATCTGTGTTGTTACATAGGACTGCAGGTGACATTTGCTCAGTCCTTGAGTGGAGATGATGAGTTGAGCTCTGCTACGTCATTCTTGCTCGGTTCTGGAGTTTTGGCACCTGGTGACGGCCGGGTTTGACGGAGTGAATAGTAATTAGCAATAGGGAAATAATTGAAATCAGGTGCTTGGCGGCGGTTTACGCTCGCACGGCGGCGGCGACTATTGTTGTTCTGAGTAGCCTTGAGATAAGACGCGGGAACAAAAAAAACCTTCACAATATAGAAACAAAGCGGATAATTATTCTTGCGCTAAGTGCTGGGAACACCGTCCGCGCGCGGTGATGCCGAGTCCTTCACACTCAGGATGGCGTCTCCGTCACATTGATACTAATCAGCCTTCCCTACAATAATTAACTTTACTCTTAAAGGGAAAGTGAGTGGTTTGTGGATGGCCTCGGGGCGTCTGCAAGGAGCTTAGCACTTTTATAGCGTGTCTGCGGGTGTATGACGGTGCGTGTGCTGGTTATGTGGGTAAATCATGTTTATGTTGGTCCGCATATCTGTCAATATAGATGTATGAAGTGTACAGCATATGTATATGGATCTGAGAGGAGTCATGAGAGGGACAGTATATGTGTGATATGCGTGTATGAGGTATACAGTATTTCTATGGATGTGTGTTTATGTGAATGTGTGCGGTATACAGTATATGTGTGATATAAGTGTATATGGGTGTATAGTGTATGTGTGATATGAGTGTATGGGGGTATACAGTGTATGTGTTGGTTTACGGGTAGTTTACATTTCATGCATGTAACTGTATAAAGACTCTATACAGGGTCAGGGTTGTTGGTGCTCACGGTTGTATACGGGTGTATATCTGTGATGTCCATGTGTTTATATACGTGTTATCCAGATTCAGTATAAGCTCATGTATGTGCTCTTACGTGTGTATATGTAGTATATGCTCTCATGTTTGCCTGTATGATTATTTCCGTATGTGTAGTAGCGGGTGTTGTGCCATGTTTCTATATGTTTGTATATAGTATGTGTGTGTGTATATAATGTGTGGCTATAGTATGTGTGTGGATATAGTATATGTGTGTGTGTATATAATGTGTGTGAATTCAGGTCTAACATTACTGCTGCACATTAAATACTCATTGAGGGGGTTCAGAATCTGTGCTGTACTAACAGCCGCTCATTAGCGCCCCCTCCTGTCTTCTCCTGTTTCATTCAGCGAGACCTGTGTGTTGTAACATAGTAATTACAGCAAATTGCCGGTTCCCCTCGCCGCTCGGGTCTGACTGCGGATCGCTTCATTTCCACGCCTGCTCACCGTGGGAAAAACTCAAATAGTTCTGTTTTTTTGTTTCTCAGCATTTGAGGCCAGCGGGGCAATACGGACGGCGAATCCGAAAATGTCCCAGCAAAAGTGTCGCAGAATTACCAGTCCCAGCACTCCTCAGCAGCTGCACAGATACTTGGCATATTCCAGAGAGCAGCAGCAGTGTGAAGCAGTGACATCTAGTGGATGGATTTTCATGAAAACTCCCTACGGAGCAGCCCCCTAAGCGCGCGTACAAATGGCGCAATTCACAAAGGAATTTACCCATGTGAAGTCTGTTTCTTAAAAAAATGTGTCAAAGTCCGCCGCATGGTGCAGCAGTTTTTGGCGCGGATCCGCATGCGGACGGAGTCCTATCAAGGCAAAATCTGCCTGCAGAATTCTGACGTAGAAAATCGCAATTCCGCGTCACGAAAATGAGAATCTCACAGAAATGCGCCAGACTTCTGCATGCAGATTTTGCGTATTGAGAGGACTACATCCGCATGCGGTCCAGCGCCAAAATCAGCGGCAAATTTAGACGCGGTTTTTAGAGACTGAATTCACACATAAAAATTCTGCCGTGAATTCCGCTGTGTAAACCCGCAGGGCCGTCCACACGGCGTAAATACGCTAAATATTGCGCAATGAATAGAACCAGCTGATGTCAATGGTTACATCCACAAATGCATGTTTTTTGGGGCGATTTTCGGTCAAGTGAAAGCAACCGCAGCGGGTTCTATTTTGATCGATATACTGACTGAAATAGGCCGCAAAAGGGAATAGGATCGCGCAAATGTGCATGTAACGTGTATTCGCCACTTATTTGCGCATTAAAACAATAGTCCCTTTTTGCAAAAAAATGTCAAGGGCAGAAATACACCCTGAATAGGCGATCTTCGGAGTGAGAATCCGCGTGTAGCACGCTGTGTATTCATGGACCGTGATGCGCCAATGTGAATCAATGGCTTTTATTCACTACGTATTTTTTATGTGGCTTATTTTTGCTCGGTGAATGTTCTGCTAGTCACAGTTATCATCCCCCACCCCGAATGTGTTTTGGCCGCTATTAGAGAGCTCCTGGCTCCTCCCCAATGTATAAATAGGCCCCCCCTCCACCAGCGCGCCATTTCTAATGTTCCTTTGGCCCCTTAGGCACCAGGGCCCGGCTGTGATTGCTGATGTATATTTTTTCCCATCATCTCCCGTCTTGGCTACAGAGCTTACACTCTAGAGATGACATTCAGAGTTGGCTGCGGCGTCAGCAGAGGCGGTCGGATGCCATTTATTTCCTGCTCTGAGAATCTCATCTGGCGCTTTCTCTCATCCCTCGTTACCCGCCCCTCCATTTGCATCCATTGTTGTCTCGTTCTTTGCGTCTAGATTATAACAGGTGTTTCTTTCATATGTCCGAGCGGCGAGACGAGGACTCCGGAGCCTCCGATCCCCCGAGACGCCCACTGAACTCTCTATTGTGGGGGGAAGAAATGGCGAGGTCTCCAGAATGAATCGCATGTTGCCGCCGTCATCTGCACTTCCACAGCCTCTGTGGTTACAACGTATCTGTGCTTGGCATGTAGGGAGCGCCCACACGGCGAATCCCACCTGTGAGAACCGCTCCTAAATCTGCGGATTCAGCCGTGTCGGTGGGCACAATCTGCAGAGTTCCGATACGGCAAATCATTTCCTGATGTGGAATTCCGCATGTGGATTTTGCCCATCAACAGCGATGCATCCGCATGCGGATCCGCTACAGAAAAGCTTGGCGGAAGCCCACCGATTTTGAGACGATTTTTAAAGGTGAAATTCTCCGCAGCGATTCCGCCGTGCACACCCGCCGTGAGCGTATATTCCGACGGAGGAATGTTCTGCTTCAATTCTGCCTGTCAAAGTTTGCAGCTTTCTGGCGCGGTTTTTGGCATGGATCCGCACATTGACTTAGCCCTATCAATGGGCAGAAACCGTGCGTGGAATTCCGCTGCAGATAGTAACAATCCACATAGTCCACATCGAGGAGGGACATACCACTTCCTGACGTAGAAACATTTGTTTTTGCCCCAGAATTCCATACGCGGCTTGTGCCCATTGGCAGGGCTAAATCCATATGTGCGTCTGTGGCAGAGACTGCTAATTTTTACGCTGGTCTTACTCTGGCGGTGGAATTCGCACAAAATTCCGCAACAATTCTGCCATGCGAACATACTCTTACATGTCGCTTCTTGACGTGGAAACACTCGCGGCTTTTGGACACGGATTTTAGAGCTAGAATTCCCTGCAGGTAATTCAGTGGTGAACATACGCTAAGGGCGCACTCACACGAACGTGTCTTCGTTCCGTATTACACGCGTACTTGACTTGAACTGAGATATTCAAACCTGCTTTTTTCAGGCACGTGAAAAAACACAGCGGCGCGGCGCACTTTGCTTCATATTATGCAGTCAGATCGCCAATGCAAGTCTATGGGAGCGCTAACAATGCGCAGTGAATATGCATCAGACATGCCGATTTACACATGACATAAGCCGAATACGCATACGCCCATGTCAGCGAGCTCTTACTACTGGAATTTGTGCACAATGTCAGTCTGCGGCAGATAAAGCAGCAGATAATTGTCGTGTCCACATACTTTATTCTACATGAAGCAGAACTTGGTAAATGGTTGGCTACTGATCACATCACGACTTCTACTCCGTGCACACCTGAAGCTGCATGCCTCTGCCAAGCTACATTTCACTACAAGGAAGTGCATAGTGGGAACTGCAGACCTAAAAGGCAGTTCATTGACAATTAGCAGAATTACAAACGCAGCTCTGGGGGTGATTGTAACATAAGTTTAGACCGCAGCCCCAGAGGCCCTCTGCTCTGTTTTTTGGGGCCCTTGTTGACCTTGCAGCCTCTCCAGCCTCGGCACAGTGGATGGCCATGAACATGTGATCACGCCGACTATTTTCCTCCTTGCTTTGTTGTCCATAACTGATCCATAGAGCAGAAACAATGAAGCTCCGCCCCCCGACGCCTCATTCTCCTAATTACCTTTCCTGTCCCGACCTCCGGCTGCGTTAAGCTCGACTAAGGCCCAGCAGGAATCCTACCCACGTTGGCCGGGAACAATGGTCCTCTAACGCCGTTCATCGACTTCCCCAGGGGCTTTATGTACCTGTTTCTGTAGGAAAACCTAATACCGCGTCCTCGTCATACGCATTAGGCCCATAAATTGGCGGGATTTACAGCGCCGGATTGTTACTTTGTTTTTTTTTCCGCCTTTGATGGCATTATAATTACTAAACAAGAGCGGCCGTGGTTTGGACCGGGAACAATGGCCTCCCGCGATACACGGTAATGCGGCTTGTCGCTAACTAGGTGTTTTATTCGATTACGGAGGATGTGAAAACATGACAGAGTTAAGTGCGGCTCTAAATGAAAGCCGAAACAGAAAAATTATGTGACCGGGGCTAAAAGCTCCCATAAAAGCGCAGATCTCCATTAACGCCCAAGACGTTAATCAAGGCTGAGGACAGATCGCGGAAAACGCGGGGAAGCGTCTAACTCAACGAAATCCTGTCATTTGTAACCTGTTCAGACGAACGCAGAAATGACCAGACGTCGTCAAAACGCGCTCACACGACCGCCATGATGGAGCGGAGCTGTCAGGCGCCATTTACGTTGGCTCGCGTGGCAATAAAACTTATCTTTAGTGAAGTGTGCCAATTCCTTCTGTACCAGAGAGAGTGATAAATCCGTAAGCACAACGCGTTCCACCCCCTCCGCTCCCCAAATACAGTGCAAGCTCTGTTGGCCAGTACCGCCACGTTCTGAGTGCAAGCTCTGTTGGCTGGTGCCGCCATGTTCTGAGAGTAAGCTCTGTTGGTCGGTGCAGCCAGGTTCTGAGTGTAAGCCCTGATGGCCGGTGCCACCATGTTCTGAGTGTAAGCCCTGATGGCCGGTGCCACCATGTTCTGAGTGTAAGCCCTGATGGCCGGTGCCACCATGTTCTGAGTGTAAGCTCTGTTGGCCAGTACCGCCACGTTCTGAGTGTAAGCTCTGTTGGCTGATGCCTCCATGTTCTGAGTGTAAGTTCTGATGGCCGGTGCCACCATCTTTTGAGTGTAAGCTATGTTGACTTTACCGCCACGTTCTGAGTGTAAGCCCTGTTGGCCGCTACCACCATGTTCTGATTTTAAGCCCCGTTGGCCAGTACCACCATGTTCCTCGTGTAAGCCCCGGTGGCCAGTACCGCCATGTTCTGCGTGTAAGCCCTGGTGGCCAGTACCGCCATGTTCTGAGTGTAAGCCATGGTCGCCGCTGCTGCCATGTTCTGAGTGTAAGCCCTGTTGGCTGATGCCACCATGTTCTTATTGTAAGCTATGTTGGCTTTACCTCCACGTTCTGAGTGTAAGCCCTGTTGGTTGCTACCACCATGTTCTGATTGTACGCTTTGTTGGCCGGTACCACCATGTTCTGAGTGTAAGTTCTGTTGGTTGGTGCCACATTGTTTTGAGTGTAAGCTCTGTTGGCTGGTGTCACCATGTTTTGAGTGTCAGCTCTGTTGGCAAGTGCCGCCATGTTCTGAGTGTAAGCACTGTTGGCCGGTACCGCCATGTTCTGAGTGTAAGTTCTGTTGGTTGGTGCCACATTGTTTTGAGTGTAAGCTCTGTTGGCTGGTGCCACCATGTTTTGAGTGTCAGCTCTGTTGGCAAGTGCCGCCATGTTCTGAGTGTAAGCACTGTTGGCCAGTGCCGCCATGTTCTGTTGGTTGGAACCACCATGTTCTGAGTGTAACCTCTGCTGGCCGGTGCCGCCATGTTCTGACTGTAAGCTGTGCTTGCCGGTGCTGTCATGTTCTGAGTGTAAGCGCTATTGGCCAGTGCCGCCATGTTCTGAGTGTAAGCACTATTGGCCAGTGCCACCATGTTCTGAGTGTAAGCGCTATTGGCCAGTGCCGCCATGTTCTGAGTGTAAGCTCTGTTGGCTGGTGCCGCCATGTTCTGAGTATAAGCTCTGATGTCCGGTGCCGCCATGTTCTGAGTATAAGCCTAGCTGGCCGGTGCTGCCATGTTCTCAGTGTAAGCCCTGATGGCCGGTGCCGCCATGTTCTGAGTGTAAGCCCTGATGGCCGATGCAGCCATGTTCTGAGTGTAAGCCCTGATGGCCGGTGCCGCCATGTTCTGAGTGTAAGCCCTGATGGCCGGTGCCGCCATGTTCTGAGTGTAAGCCCTGATGGCCGGTGCCACCATGTTCTGAGTGTAAGCCCTGATGGCCGGTGCCACCATGTTCTGAGTGTAAGCCCTGATGGCCGGTGCCGCCATGTTCTGAGTGTAAGCCCTGATGGCCGGTGCCGCCATGTTCTGAGTGTAAGCCCTGATGGCCGGTGCCGCCATGTTCTGAGTGTAAGCCCTGATGGCCGGTGCCGCCATGTTCTGAGTGTAAGCCCTGATGGCCGGTGCCGCCATGTTCTGAGTGTAAGCCCTGATGGCCGGTGCCGCCATGTTCTGAGTGTAAGCCCTGATGGCCGGTGCCGCCATGTTCTGAGTGTAAGCCCTGATGGCCGGTGCCGCCATGTTCTGAGTGTAAGCCCTGATGGCCGGTGCCGCCATGTTCTGAGTGTAAGCCCTGATGGCCGGTGCCGCCATGTTCTGAGTGTAAGCCCTGATGGCCGGTGCCGCCATGTTCTGAGTGTAAGCCCTGTTGGCCAGAGCGGCCATGTTCTGAGTGTAAGCTCTGTTGGCCGGTGCCGCCATGTTCTGAGTGTAAGCTCTGTTGGCCGGTGCCGCCATGTTCTGAGTGTAAGCCCTGATGGCCGGTGCCGCCATGTTCTGAGTGTAAGCCCTGATGGCCGGTGCCGCCATGTTCTGAGTGTAAGCCCTGATGGCCGGTGCCGCCATGTTCTGAGTGTAAGCCCTGATGGCCGGTGCCGCCATGTTCTGAGTGTAAGCCCTGGTGGCCAGTACCGCCATGTTCTGAGTGTAAGCCATGGTCGCCGCTGCTGCCATGTTCTGAGTGTAAGCCCTGTTGGCTGATGCCACCATGTTCTTATTGTAAGCTATGTTGGCTTTACCTCCACGTTCTGAGTGTAAGCCCTGTTGGTTGCTACCACCATGTTCTGATTGTACGCTTTGTTGGCCGGTACCACCATGTTCTGAGTGTAAGTTCTGTTGGTTGGTGCCACATTGTTTTGAGTGTAAGCTCTGTTGGCTGGTGTCACCATGTTTTGAGTGTCAGCTCTGTTGGCAAGTGCCGCCATGTTCTGAGTGTAAGCACTGTTGGCCGGTACCGCCATGTTCTGAGTGTAAGTTCTGTTGGTTGGTGCCACATTGTTTTGAGTGTAAGCTCTGTTGGCTGGTGCCACCATGTTTTGAGTGTCAGCTCTGTTGGCAAGTGCCGCCATGTTCTGAGTGTAAGCACTGTTGGCCAGTGCCGCCATGTTCTGTTGGTTGGAACCACCATGTTCTGAGTGTAACCTCTGCTGGCCGGTGCCGCCATGTTCTGACTGTAAGCTGTGCTTGCCGGTGCTGTCATGTTCTGAGTGTAAGCGCTATTGGCCAGTGCCGCCATGTTCTGAGTGTAAGCACTATTGGCCAGTGCCGCCATGTTCTGAGTGTAAGCGCTATTGGCCAGTGCCACCATGTTCTGAGTGTAAGCGCTATTGGCCAGTGCCGCCATGTTCTGAGTGTAAGCTCTGTTGGCTGGTGCCGCCATGTTCTGAGTATAAGCTCTGATGTCCGGTGCCGCCATGTTCTGAGTATAAGCCTAGCTGGCCGGTGCTGCCATGTTCTCAGTGTAAGCCCTGATGGCCGGTGCCGCCATGTTCTGAGTGTAAGCCCTGATGGCCGATGCAGCCATGTTCTGAGTGTAAGCCCTGATGGCCGGTGCCGCCATGTTCTGAGTGTAAGCCCTGATGGCCGGTGCCGCCATGTTCTGAGTGTAAGCCCTGATGGCCGGTGCCACCATGTTCTGAGTGTAAGCCCTGATGGCCGGTGCCACCATGTTCTGAGTGTAAGCCCTGATGGCCGGTGCCGCCATGTTCTGAGTGTAAGCCCTGATGGCCGGTGCCGCCATGTTCTGAGTGTAAGCCCTGATGGCCGGTGCCGCCATGTTCTGAGTGTAAGCCCTGATGGCCGGTGCCGCCATGTTCTGAGTGTAAGCCCTGATGGCCGGTGCCGCCATGTTCTGAGTGTAAGCCCTGATGGCCGGTGCCGCCATGTTCTGAGTGTAAGCCCTGATGGCCGGTGCCGCCATGTTCTGAGTGTAAGCCCTGATGGCCGGTGCCGCCATGTTCTGAGTGTAAGCCCTGATGGCCGGTGCCGCCATGTTCTGAGTGTAAGCCCTGATGGCCGGTGCCGCCATGTTCTGAGTGTAAGCCCTGTTGGCCAGAGCGGCCATGTTCTGAGTGTAAGCTCTGTTGGCCGGTGCCGCCATGTTCTGAGTGTAAGCTCTGTTGGCCGGTGCCGCCATGTTCTGAGTGTAAGCCCTGATGGCCGGTGCCGCCATGTTCTGAGTGTAAGCCCTGATGGCCGGTGCCGCCATGTTCTGAGTGTAAGCCCTGATGGCCGGTGCCGCCATGTTCTGAGTGTAAGCCCTGATGGCCGGTGCCGCCATGTTCTGAGTGTAAGCCCTGATGGCCGGTGCCGCCATGTTCTGAGTGTAAGCCCTGATGGCCGGTGCCGCCATGTTCTGAGTGTAAGCCCTGATGGCCGGTGCCGCCATGTTCTGAGTGTAAGCCCTGATGGCCGGTGCCGCCATGTTCTGAGTGTAAGCCCTGATGGCCGGTGCCGCCATGTTCTGAGTGTAAGCCCTGATGGCCGGTGCCGCCATGTTCTGAGTGTAAGCCCTGATGGCCGGTGCCGCCATGTTCTGAGTGTAAGCCCTGATGGCCGGTGCCGCCATGTTCTGAGTGTAAGCCCTGATGGCCGGGTGCCGTCATGTTCTGACTGTAAGCCCTGATGGCCGGGTGCCGCCATGTTCTGAGTGTAAACCCTGATGGCCGGGTGCCGCCATGTTCTGACTGTAAGCCCTGATGGCCGGGTGCCGCCATGTTCTGACTGTAAGCCCTGATGGCCGGTGCCGCCATGTTCTGAGTGTAAACTCTGTTGGCCGGTGCTGCCATGTTCTCAGTGTAAGCTCTTTTGCACGGTGCCGCCATGTTCTGAGTGTGAGCTCTGTTGGCCGGAGCCGCCATGTTCTGAGTGTAAGCTCTGTTGGCCGGTGCCGGCATGTTCTGAGTGTAAGCTCTGTTGGCCGGTGCCGCCATGTTCTGAGTGTAAGCTCTGTTGGCCGGTGCCGCCATGTTCTGAGTGTAAGCTCTGTTGGCCGGTGCCGGCATGTTCTAAGTGTAAGCTCTGTTGGCCGGTGCCGGCATGTTCTGAGTGTAAGCTCTGTTGGCCGGTGCCGCCATGTTCTGAGTGTAAGCTCTGTTGGCCGGTGCCGGCATGTTCTGAGTGTAAGCTCTGTTGGCCGGTGCCGGCATGTTCTAAGTGTAAGCTCTGTTGGCCAGTGCCGGCATGTTCTGAGTGTAAGCTCTGTTGGCCGGTGCCGCCATGTTCTGCGTGTAAGCTCTGCTGGCCAGTGCCGCTATGTTCTCAGTGTAAGCTCTTTTGTCCGGTGCCGCCACGTTCTCTTGGCCGGAGGCACCATGTTCTGAGTGTGAGCTCTGTTGGCCGGAGCCACCATGTTCTGAGTGTGAGCTCTGTTGGCCGGAGCCACCATGTTCTGAATGTGAGCTTTGTTGGCCTGTGCCACCATGTTCTGAGTGTAAGCTCTGTTGGCCGGAGCCACCATGTTCTGAGTGTAAGCTCTGTTGGCCGGAGCCACCATGTTCTGAGTGTAAGCTCTGTTGGCCGGAGCCACCATGTTCTGAGTGTAAGCTCTGTTGGCCGGTGCCGCCAGACATCTATTGTTCTGTAATCAGCGACTTGTAATTGTTACTTTTTGTTTTTGGTGTTGTCAGATTACTGTTTGTCATTTTGCTGACGGCTGAACGCGGAGGTTGTCGCCACTTCGTCTTAATGAAACACCTATCCACATAGGAGACAGCAGAGGCTTTATTTTTAGCTTGCTGGTGGTTTTATTCCGGGCACACTGTTTGCGCGCCGTCGCCATTCGCTCCTTTTAACCCGATCGTCCTTTCACCTCTCCCGTGTCGTCGGATCCTGGTCCTTTCACCGTCCTGCTGCAATTACACAGACACACAACTCCCACTCGTCTCCCCCGATGACAGGGATGTTACCTCTCGGCTGCCATCACCTCTGTGACACATCGGGGGTCTCGGAAGGTTTCGTCGCTGACGGGCTGATTGTAGCCGTTTAAATGTCTTGTTTGTAAACAGGATGGAAATTAACATATTTCTAATTACACAACTGCACTCGCCCTCAACGCCTTCTCCATGTCCGTTACATCGCCATTCACCGGGAAAGTTTCCAAGGGCAGAGAAAAAGTTTAAGTCAGGGAAAGATTCATAACTTAAAACTCACAATTTGACCGCGACATTTGTGAGACAAGCCACGCAATTAACACACTCCATAGACTGTGGAACTCACATGTGACCACCACAGTCATAAGAACTTTCCCGACACAACCTTCGTAGAACTTTGTGGGAATTGTAGGTGACAGTGGCCATCTTGAGACATTTGCATTCATAGAACACGATTTGTGTCATGTGACCATGAACTATGCGCCACTTAACTCCTGGTGGCGCCCAGTGTCATCCTGCATCATTTATCAGGAGTATCTAAGCTGCTGAGTGTCATAGACAAATGGGAGTTCATAGCTGAAGTCGTGTGCACGATATCCTGACGCCCCATTACACAGCACCCTGCCGCCATCTGGATGACACGAGTGGCATCCATGTTTCTTTCACCCTCATTCTGCATCCATTAGATGCTCAATGCGTTCTATTATCACAGATTCATCATTAGTTGATCAACAAACATCTCCCCCCCCCCCCCCCCCCCCCCACTCTTCCCTCAGCCGGCGAGCTCTGTGGTTCAGTCAAAGTCGCCAAATTTCCGTCTGTTGTGTTTGGTCAACGACGACTTCTCTTGCGCTGGAACGAAGCAAATGATTGTTATTTATTTACAGACGACTCGACTGTGCCGCCATTAAAATCTGGAGCGGCATCAGCTTATTTGATCCCCGTGACATATTAAGATGCGTCTGCTGGCAATTACGCCGTTCACTGCTGCTAATTATAACATTGAAAAATCAGAAAAGCATTAATTGTGGCCGATAAGAGAAAGAAATTGAACCGGATCCAAAATTACATTCCAGATTGTTATGAAATGATCTCCTCCAACAAAAAAAAGTGTTTGAAAACTTCCAGAAGAGAAAGGCATACTTCTGTCCAATGAGACGTCTCCACATAGAGAAAAGAGTAATGTGCAGCATGGCGGAAGACTGACAGAGTATGCACTCCGCTTTTCCTGTGTGCGAACAGAGCTAAAGGCAGGAGAGAGAATTATGGGCCATCATCCAAACTGCACCACGATAATACATTACTGAGGAGTATGCAAACCATCAATGCGTGCTACAATACTGCCCCCTATGTACAAAAATATAATTACTATAATACTGCCCCCTATGTACAAGAATATAATTACTATAATACTGCCCCCTATGTACAAGAATATAATTACTATAATACTGCCTGCCCCTATGTACAAGAATATAATTACTATAATACTGCCCCCTATGTACAAGAATATAATTACTATAATACTGCCCCCTATGTACAAGAATATAATTACTATAATACTTCCCCCTATGTACAAGAATATAACTACTATATTACAGCTCCTATATACAAGAATACAACTATAATACTGCCCCTTATGTACAAGTATATAACTACTATAATACTGCCCCCTATGTACAATAATATAACTCTTATAATACTGCCCCCTATGTACAAGAATATAACTACTATAATACTGCCCCCTATGTACAAGAATTTACCTACTATAATACTGCCCCCTATGTACAAGAATATAACTACTATAATACTGCCTCCTATGTACAACAATATTACTAATATAATGCTGCTCTGCTGTACAAGAAAATAACTATTATAATACTGCCCACTATGTACAGGAATTTACCTACTATAATACTGCCCCCTATGTACAAGAATATAACTACTATAATACTGCCCCCTATGTACAAGAATATAACTACTATAATACTGCCCCCTATGTACAAGAATATAACTACTATAATACTGCCTCCTATGTACAGGAATATAACTACTATAATACTGCCTCCTATGTACAGGAATATAACTACTATAATACTGACCCTTTTTTACAAGAATATAACTACTATAATACTGCCTCCTATGTACAGGAATATAACTACTATAATACTGCCCCCTATGTACAAGAATATAACTACTGTAATACTGCCCCCTATGTACAAGAATATAACTACTATAATACTGCTCCCTATGTACAAGAATATAACTACTATAATACTGCCCCCTATGTACAAGAATATAACTACTATAATACTGCCCCCTATGTACAGGAATTTACCTACTATAATACTGCCCCCTATGTACAGGAATTTACCTACTATAATACTGCCCCCTATGTACAAGAATATAACTACTATAATACTGCCTCCTATGTACAGGAATATAACTACTATAATACTGCCCCCTATGTACAAGAATATAACCACTATAATACTTTCACCTATATACAATAATATAACTACTATAATACTGTCCCCTATGTACAAAGAATATAACTACTATAATACTGCCCCCTATGTACAAGAATATAACTACTATAATACTGCCTCCTATGTACAAGAATATAACTACTATAATACTGCCTCCTATGTACAAGAATATAACTACTATAATACTGCCTCCTATGTACAAGAATATAACTACTATAATACTGCCCCCTATGTACAAGAATATAACTACTATAATACTGCCCCCTATGTACAAGAATATAACTACTGTAATACTGCCCCCTATGTACAAGAATATAACTACTATAATACTGCTCCCTATGTACAAGAATATAACTACTATAATACTGCCCCCTATGTACAGGAATTTACCTACTATAATACTGCCCCCTATGTACAAGAATATAACCACTATAATACTGTCACCTATATACAATAATATAACTACTATAGTACTGTCCCCTATGTACAAAGAATAAAACTACTGTAATACTGCCCCCTATGTACAAGAATATAACTACTATAATACTGCCCCCTACATGCAGGACTGTATTCTGGCTCCTGTGTGGGGTCGGTGGAGTGCTTTGTGAAGGTTCTTGTGAAGACGTCTTGTGAGATGCCGCTTCTCCGTTAGTCAGAGACATCAGAGTCTTGGATTGTACAGATCTTCTGTCTCTCAGGCGGCCAGGTTTCCCGTACTGAAGATGAATTACCGCCATGTTGTGCTTCGCTCTGTTTCTGCTCACATTAGAGGAGATAAATTTGCTGATTACTGAGCTTGGAGCGTCTGATCAGAACGGCGCGGAGTCTGATGGCAGAGTTTTGAGGCGCGCAGAGAATGCGGATTCTGACAGGTGGATCACACAGGCCTTAAACAGATGTTTGGTAAGAAGATGAATGAGTGCGATGGAGGTGGTGCCGCTGCTCCCGGAGGAGTTTTCTCCTTCACAAGCATTTATTTCTTTATTTTCTCTGACTAAAGAGCTGATATTTAGTCACCGGTTGCCGTTTTATGTATCCGTGGACTCAACTGCCTGATTGTGTGCTATTTTCAAGATCTCTGCTTCATGTCAGTATATAGAAACTTTCATTTACACTCAGAGGCTGAAATCCTGTGCCGCTCCTAGCACCAATGGGTTTGTTATGAGTCACCTGTGCTGATACACTGTATCAGCCTGGATTTTTGCTGCTGCTGGGTTGTTCGTACTAGTAGTGGGGGTGATTCAGGGGAGCGATACCTCCCACTTACCAGATCAGTAGTGGGGGTCATTTAAGGAAAGATATCTCCCACTTACCAGATCAGTAGTGGGGGTAATTCAGGGGAGCGATACCTCCTACTTACCAGATCAGTAGTGGGGGTGATTCAGGGGAGCGATACCTCCCACTTACCAGATCAGTAGTGGGGGTGATTCAGGGGAGCGATACCTCCTACTTACCAGATCAGTAGTGGGGGTGATTCAGGGGAGCGATACCTCCCACTTACCAGATCAGTAGTGGGGGTGATTCAGGGGAGCGATACCTCCTACTTACCAGATCAGTAGTGGGGGTGATTCAGGGGAGCGATACCTCCCACTTACCAGATCAGTAGTGGGGGTCATTTAAGGGAACGATATCTCCCACTTACCAGATCAGTAGTGGGGGTGATTCAGGGGAGCGATACCTCCTACTTACCAGATCAGTAGTGGGGGTGATTCAGGGGAGCGATACCTCCTACTTACCAGATCAGTAGTGGGGGTCATTTAAGGGAACGATATCTCCCACTTACCAGATCAGTGGTGCGGGTCATTCAGGGGGGCCCTATCTCCAAGCATTTACATTGTGAGTCTCCATCTGATGTGGGGGGTCATTCAGGGGAGCGACACCTCCCATTCACCAGATCAGTAGTGGGGGTCATTTAGGGGGGCCATATCTCCCACCATTGACATCACCATGCCAGATCATATGGTAACACCTGCCAGACTGGTAATGGTGGTCATTCAGGAATATGATACCTTCAACGATTATCCTTACAAGTTCAGCTGGTATTGTGGCACTAGCCAAATGGGGGTCATTCAAGATGGTGATATCCCCCTTCATTAAAGTAACGAGACTTGATTGGCAGTGGGAGTCATACCTCCCACCATTCACATCACAAGGCCGGAACGTATGCTATCCCAGCGCTCGCCAGATCGCTTGTCGGGGGCCCCCACTGTTGTTATGACTTATTCAACCTTGATACATTCTCCACCAGGAGGAGGCAGCGAACGTGTTAACTCTTTGGCGTCCTCCATCCCCTCCCCCTCGCTGTCCGTCCGTTACTAAGTAGACTTTGCTGCCGGTAACTAACGGGCCCCAATTTTCCGCTTCTCTTTGGCGCGTTGGCTGTTTGATGGCTTCCACATCGTATTGTTCCTCTGTGACAACAGGTCAGAAAGATTCTGCATTAATTACACTAACATATGGTTATTAACAGATTCTCGCGCGGGGAGCGATCGGATACAATGTTATCTCGCGCGCAGTCAGATGTTGGACATATTGTGAGTGCTGGCAGCTATTGTTACACTCATTTACTTCACAGAGCTAATTACTCCCTAATAATAACTTTACCTTGGAGTTTTTCACTTCTTCGTGCCAGCAAACCTGTTCGCGCTACATATGCTAATTATTGGCACTTCTTCATCACGTTAAGATAGCTTTAAGTTCAAGCTGTGCCGCCTGGATTCTGCGTTCAGCCAGCTGGCGCCCAACTTCCACCTTTTTTTTTCCGCTATAGTCATTAAAAGTTTTAGTAGCGGCACATCTTGTTTTCTTTACAAGATTTCTGGCTCTCGCAAAGTCTTAAACAAGAGTCGGCCGCCCGTGGGCTGCGGCGAGCGCCAGCGCAAGGTGCTTCGCTGCGTCGCCACCCTGGTGGGGAGATACCTTACAAGATGTTGGCTACTTTAGCGCAGTCATGTGACATTATTCATTCTGTGTTGATACTTTGTATCGCTTCTTTCCCAGCACTATTCACCCTCATTTACATAAACGGTATAGAGAGAACATGGCGGCCATCGCCGTGCATGGCACAGGCTCCCGCTGGGCTATTCTATACAAAGGCATCCAGTAAGAAATATATACTGCGCCGTAAACATATATACCGCCATCTATGTGTGCACGTTGCAGCAAATAGCGCAGTGTACCACGGCTGTAGGTCGTCATCTTGCAGGGAAATTCAATCTACTGCTTTATCGGTCATTTTTTTTGGTTTGGGAGAGACTAACCACAGAAAAAAGATCACCAGCTATTGTTATCTGTTATCAGCTGAGGTTGAGGCTGTCTGTAGAGCTTCTCCGGTTGGATGAATGACAGGAAGTCCAACAACTGCCACATTATCCGCTGCTGCTTGTGTAATACTATTGCACCTTTTTTAGGGTTAGTGGCCCTCTAAGGCCCATTTCCTGGTTTGCCAGTGTCAAGAAGGTGGATCTCTCCTCTAGGTGACGCTGTTCTGCTACTTCCTGCCCTGGCAGAGGGTTTGCTGTGCTGACAGCTGCTTCTTTGGCCCTCCTCTGGGTGGCGCTATTCTATTACTTCCTGCACTGGCAGAGGAATTGCTGTGCTGACAGCTGCTTCTTCGCCCCCTCTAGGTGGTGCTGTTCTGTTACTTCCTGCCCGGCAGAGGGTTTGCTGTGCTTACAGACGTTTCTTCTGCAGCGTCAGGCTGATGATATATGGCGGTTTTCTGGGCAGAGCCGCCATGTCCATATGTTTTGTAGCAAATCAACCCAAAACAAACCCAACTCCCAAATCTGGCGCATCGTCCGCTCTTCTCTCTCTGGTGCCAAGTGATGGTACCTGTTAGACTACAGGGGAGGGGGGTGACACGCCGTGCCCTGGACCCGCGCTGTGAAGTTGTCGCTGGCAGGACGCCCACTTTCTTTTGGTTCTTATTGTCATAGAAACCTTCTGCTTAAATCGCTTGACGATGGAATAGAGACAAGTGTCGGCAGCGCAGCGCAGAACGACCGCCGGAACCTCTCCAAATGTCAGCGGTGGCAGCACAGCGCAGAACGATCGTCGGCACCTCTCTACGTGTCAGCGGCGGCAGCGCAGCGCAGAATGACAGCCGGCACCTCTTCATATGTCAGTGGTGGCTGCGGAGCGCAGAATGACCACCAGCACCCCTCCGTGTGTCAGTGGTGGCAGTGCAGCACAATGACTACCAGCACCTCTATACGTGTCAGCGCAGCGCAGAACAACCGACGGCAGCTCTACACGTGTCAGCGGCAGCACTGCAGTGCAGAATAACCGCCGGCACCTCTCCCTGTGTCAGCGGCGGCTGCGCAGCACAGAGCAACCGCCGGCACCTCCATATGCGTCATTGGCGGCAGCGCAGCACAGAATGACCGCCGACACCTCTCCATGTTTCAGCGGTGACCACGCATCGCAGGATGACTGCCGCCAACTCCAAGCGTGTCAGCGGCGGCTGCACAGCACAGAATGACCACCAGCACCTCTATATGTGTCAGCACAACCCCGCAGCGCAGAACGACCACCGGCACTTCTGCATGTGTAAGCAGCGGCAGCGCAGAACGACTGCCTGCACCTCTCCATCATTGTCCAAGGCAGGGGAGGAGAATCGCCATCTGCCTGCGCACGCACAATAGGAGTAGTAGTGTGACAGACTATCTATCCGTATTCTGTAACTGTCCTGTATCACAAAGTGTCCCATCTTAAACTTGCAGTTTAATACATATGCTTGCTGTCAGTGAACAGAAACTTTTAAAAATGATTGTTTTATCCTCTTCCTGACCTGGTTCCGCTCACACAGCTGAGGGTTTGTTACAATGTGTCAGTGCACTACAGTATAGTCCAGTTATGATCCTGCCCTTCTATATGCTCCAGGCTTTGGGTCATGTGTGCCAGTCCAGCTGTTCATCGATGGATTACCAGGGTTTAATGGCAAGCGCAGATGGATGCAGCCATATTGTCCTCCATGTGGTAGGACAGGGGCGACAACGGGAAGAGTGACGAGCGGAAGCAAGGTTTAAAAATAAGAATGACAAATTTCTTTGTTCTACCAGAAAAAGGCATAGGTAGGGGCCGGGGGTGTACACTGTGGAGGAGACTTGGGGCATACACTGTAGAGGAGAGGTGGAGGGTACACTGCAAGAGAGGTGTGTAGGGGGGGGTACACTGTGGAGGAGAGGTAGAGGGTACACTGCAAGAGAGGTGTGTGTGGGGGGGTACACTGTGGAGGAGAGGTGGAGGGTACACTGCAAGAGAGGTGTGTGGGGGGGTACTCTGTGGAGGAGAGGTGGAAGGTACAGTGCAAGAGAGGTGTGGGGGGGGGGTACACTGGAGGAGAGGTGGATGGGTACACTGTAAGAGTGGTCTGGGGGGGTATGCTGTAGAGGTGATGTGGGGAGGACACTGCAAGAGAGGTTTAGGGGGGTACATTGTGGAGGAGAGGTTGAGGGGGGACACTGCAACAGAGGTGTGGAGGAAAGATGGGGGGTTTGCTGTTGGGGGGTACACTGTGGAGGAGAGGTGGGGATACGCTGTGGGGGATACTCTGTGTGGGGTACACTGGAGGAGAGGTGGAGGGTACGCTGTGGTGGGTAGACTGGAGGAGAGGTGAGGTATGCTACAGAGGAGAGGTGGGGGGTGGAGAGGGTACATTGGAGGAAAGGTGGGCATCACTGTAGGGGTACGTGGAGGTTACGCTATAGGGGTACGCTGTCAAGAGGGGTGGGCTGGTACACTGTGGAGGGTAAACTGTAGACACAGAGAAGAGTTGGGGCATACACTGTGCAACTATTTTAACCTATGATACCCTCCTATATGGCCTGGGGGCATGTGCAGTCTCTGCAGCCCTCATCACTGCCCCCTTGTGTATATTATGCCATGTGCCGGTCCCTCTCGCTTGTAAGCCTGCTCAGCCAGTATGCGTGGAGGCTGCAGACGTTCCGGAGCTCCGGAGAGATCACTGCGCACCTTCCAGCCCCACACCAGCAAAAGTGAAAACCTAATGCAAACCCCGTGCAGTATCCTGGTTGCATAAATCTGCCCCCCCCCCCTCCTGCCCCCCGCCCCGCGGCGAGTCCTGGCTGCAGCTTAGAGCCTCGGCTATAACCGTGCGGATTACTCCTCTCGGTAGGAGCGATCTCTTCATCATTTACGCCAAGCTGAAATTCATTTCTGTCTCGTTAGTGCGCCGACGTATAATTAAAACTGCTCTACTGATAGCGATAAAGCCGTCAATAAAAGCTCTTGTAATTAATTTAGTCTTTATTAGGCTGGAGGTGCTGAACGCCTCCCTGATCAGCAGCGCCGCCCCTCGCTGGAGACGCCTCTTGTTTTTCAGACGCTGCGCCCGGCACTCGCCGTCCTCCATGTTAGCATTTCCTCCCCTTCTCGCCAGCGTGATTTTCTGGTTAACCAAAATTGTTGGGTAATTGTTCTGCGGTTGGGAACAGAATGCAGAATTAAACTGTTCCCAGCACAATAATAGTGTGATTACGGCAGCGCTGCTCCCGGCCAAGGGAACACTCATCAGGTCTGGAACGGCGAGCGGAACCGCAAAGACGGGGAAAAGTACAAAGGAAAACGTCTCCCAATTGTCTTCTAATGAGAAGAGCGGTCGGAAAAAGACAGAAAGGGAAAGAGCAGTGACGTCACTACTGTGTGATATAACTTATATCTGGAGAGCGGTGATGTCACTGTTGTATAATATAACTGATAGCTGAAGAGTGCTGATGTCACTGCTGTATAATATAACTGATAGCTGGAGAGCGCTAATGTCACGGCTGTGATATAACTGATAGCTGAAGAGTGCTGATGTCACTGCTGTATAATATAACTGATAGCGAAAGAACGGTGATGTCACTGATGTAAAAATATAACTGATAGCTGGAGAGCGGTGATGTCACTGCTGTATAATATATAACTGGAAAGTGTTGGTGTCACTACTGTGTAATATAACTTATAGCGGGAGAGTGGTGATGTCACTGCTGTGTGATGTAACTGATAGCTGGCGGGCGGTGATTTCACTGCTGTATAATATAACTGATAGCTGGATCATATAATATAACTGATCGCTAATGTCACGGCTGTGATATAACTGATAGCTAGAGAGCAGTGACGTCACTGCTGTGTGATATAACTGATAGCTGGAGAGTGCTGATGTCATTGCTGTGTAATATAACTGATAGCTGGAGGGCGGTGCTTTCACTGCTATATAATAAAACTGATAGCTGGACAATGGTGATGTCACTGATGTATAATATAACTGATATCTCAAGAGCGGTGATGTCACTATTGTATGATACAACTCATCTGGAGGGTGGTGTATTCACTGCTGTATAATATAACGGGTTTCTTAGAAGCGGTGATGTCACTGCTGTATAATATATCTGATAGCGAAAGAGCAATGATATCACGGCTGTATAATATAACTGATAGCTGGAGAGTGGTGATGTAACTGCTGTATAATACAACTGATGATAGCAGGAGGCCGTTGATGTCACTGCTGAATAATATATAACTTGAAAGAGGTGATGTCACTACTGTGTAATATAACTTATAGTGGGAGAGTGGAGATGTCACTGCTGTATACTATAACTGATATCTGAAAGGCAGTGATGTCACTGCTGTATAATATAACTGATAGCGAAAGAGCAATGATATCACGGCTGTATAATATAACTGATAGCTGGAGAGTGGTGATGTCACTGCTGTATAATATATCAGATATCTGTAGAGCGCTCATGTCACTGCTGTATAATATAGCTGATAGCTGGAGAGCGCTAATGTCACAACTGTGATATAACTGATAGCTGGAGAGTGGTGATGTCACTGCTGTATAATACAACTGATGATAGCAGGAGGCCGTTGATCTCACTGCTGTATAAATATATAACTGGAGAGTGGAGATGTCACTACTGTATAATATAACTAATATCTGGAGAGCAGTAATGTCACTGCTGTATAATATAACCAATAGCTGGAGAACGGTCATGTCATTGCTGGATAATATAACTGACATCTGGAGAGCGCTGATGTCACTGCTGTATTATATAACCGATATCTGAAGAATGGTGATGTCACTGCTGTATAATATAACTGATAGTGGGAGAACGGTGATGTCACAGCTGTATAATATAACTGACAGCTGGAGAGCGGTGATGTCACTGCTGTATAATACAACTGATGATAGCAGGAGGCTGTTGATGTCACTGCTGTATAATATATAACTGGGAAGTAGTGATGTCACCGCTGTGTAATATAACTTATAGCGGGAGAGCGGTGAGGTCACTGCTGTATAATATAACCGATATCTAGAGAATGGTGATGTCACTGTTGTATGATGTAACTGATATCTGGAGAGCGGTGATGTCACTGTTGTATAATACAACTGATATTTGGAGAGTAGTGATGTCACTGCTGTATAATATAACCGATAGCTGGAGAACTGTGATGACACTGCTGTGTAATATAACTGATAGCTGGAGAGCAGTGATATCACTGCTGTATAATATAACTGATATCTGGAGAATGGTGATGTCACTGTTGTATGATATAACTGATAACAGGAGAGTGATGTCACTGCTGTATAATATAACTGGTAGCTGGAGAGCAGTGATATCACTGCTGTATAATATAACTGATATCTGGAGAATGGTGATGTCACTGCTGTATGATATAACTGACATTCTGAGAGCGGTGATGTCACTGCTGTATAATATAACGGATATCTGGAGAGTGATGATGTCACTGCTGTGGGATATAACTGATAGCTGGATGCCGTCGCATTTCCTCTGCTGTTGTGATTCAGTAACCTGGACCTGTGGCAGTCATTGTGATTGTAAGCTCTTTGGCAGATGTCCCAGAGTCATTGAGCTTCCTGTGCTGCCACCTGTCTGCGGTCAGCCGCTATAGCAGAATGCATAATAATCCTCTCCTGGGTGTAGATTATTCCAGTGGTTGGTGGGGGGGGTCGTCACCACGCACGGACAGTACAAGGTCGCGGCGGTCACGGCTTCCTGGCTGTCCCCGTCCATGACACGAGCATCTGAGCGGCACATCCACGTTGGCAGCGATGGAAGGTCTTTACAATCAGCTTCAATAACATCCATTTTATTGTTATTTATTTATTTCCGCTCGTTGGCAGCGCCGCGCCGCGTGAAACCATCTGTCTTTCTATTAGTGTTTTTGAGGACTTTTTTTGGAGCCTTTTCTTTTGGCAAAGTCACTTTTATCCTTGGAAACCATTAAAAAAAAGTTTCATGGCTGCCTGCCGAAGGGAACGATGCAAAAATTCCACAGCTGTTCACTTATACACCCGTCTATACGTGGCGGATACTATAGACAGGATGCCACCGTATACATACATGTTACATATCATCTATAAGAGAAGGACTGTATACTTTATATACAACACCACAGTATATACTGGATACTATCAACATACACTCATTGTCAGTAACATCCCCCCACTGGAAGAGAGTGTATGTATGTATGTATGTATGTACGTATGTATATATGTGTGTCTGTGTGTGTGTATATATATATATATATATATATATATATATATATATATATATAATACTCTCATTATCAGTAACATCCCTCCCCTAGACATTATCGAATGAATTAAACCTTCATTGTGTGACTGTAGCAATGATAAAAGTACCCTGTTGACCGCCTCTAGCTTGAATATAAGATGTGATACGGGCAGGCATGGAGGCTCTAGTCCCCTGTTGTACCTCCTCTAGCTTGGATACAGGATGTGATACAGGCGAGCATGGAGGCTCTAGTCCCCTGTTGTACCTCCTCTAGCTTGGATACAGGATGTGATACAGGCGAGCATGGAGGCTCTAGTCCCCTGTTGTACCTCCTCTAGCTTGGATACAGGATGTGATACAGGCGAGCATGGAGGCTCTAGTCCCCTGTTGTACCTCCTCTAGCTTGGATACAGGATGTGATACAGGCGAGCATGGAGGCTCTAGTCCCCTGTTGTACCTCCTCTAGCTTGGATACAGGATGTGATACAGGCGAGCATGGAGGCTCTAGTCCCCTGTTGTACCTCCTCTAGCTTGAATATAAGATGTGATACAGGTAGGCATGGAGGCTCTAGTCCCCTGTTGTACCTCCTCTAGCTTGGATACAGGATGTGATACGGGCAGGCATGGAGGCTCTAGCACCCTGTTGTACTACCTCTAGCTTGGATACAAGATGTGATACGAGCAGACACAGAGGCATACAGGTTCTGTATGGTATCCTGCGGCATATCACTCCATATTTACTGAGCCTCTAGATCATGTAAACTGGTAGGGTGTGGAAGTTGGCATCCCAGAGGAACCCATACATGTTCTATTCGTGATATAACTGGTGACCACTCAGCCATGGCAGTGTGACAATGTTGTGGGGGCTTCCTGTGACCCTCTTGTGTCCTCTCTACTGGTGGTCTGTAGGGGGCGTCCTGAGCCCGGTCATCTTGTGTGCCCCCATCCACTGGTCCCAACACCCCCTAACAGTCTGGTCAGACGCTCCTCTCTACTGTTGGTCTGTAGGGGAAGTCTGGTCAGAACGGCCAGTGGGGGACAATTCATCTAGCTGCTCACATCCCAATAATGCGCCCCTCTCAGACTGTGATAATGGGAGGAAATCTCTTATTTGCGACGTAGAGGCGTCTAGTGGTCAACAAGCTCCACACAAGCGGAAGAAGAGGTCACTACACACAAGGAGCCTCCGAGAGCCGTTTATAGGACAAGGATGGGAACCACTTTTAGGGCCTCTGCTGACCGTTCATCTAATCACCACAACTCTCATCACTGACAGATCTGATGAGATGGAACCGCATGCCGGGTTCTGCAGCAAAATGACAACTTTTTTTTTTTACAGCAAGTGTATATACACTATATACATACTGCCATTGTATATACTGGATACTGGCCACATACTACGCACAGGGTACATACTACATACATGATACTGTATACATAGCATAATTGCGAATACAAACTGCATACAGGATCTGCAATACATGCTACATACATACTAGGTGCATGATATGATGTACATACTATATACTGGATTTTGCACATTTACTGTATATTAGATACATATGTCAAATACAGAATCCAATCCAAACTCACTACCCTCATCTGTAAAGCTCTCTATAGCACTGCGCCGCCCTACATTGCCTCCCTGATCTCAATCCATCACCCAGCCCGGGCTCTCCACTCTGCTAACGAAATCAGATTAGGCTTCCCTTTAATTCGAACCTCTCATTCCTGCCTCCAAGACTTATCCAGAGCAGCACCCGTCCTCTGGAACGCGCTACCCAAAACTATCCGGGCAATCCCTGACTCACAAAACTTCAGGCGTGCCCTAAAACCGCACCTCTTCAGGGAGGCATACCACATCCCCTAAACCAAACCCCTCTGTACTAGGCCTAATAACATGCTCCCTGTCCTACTGACTGCAATCCTTGTCAGCCACCATCAACTGCCCCCTGCAATCATACCGATTCAGCCACTATACGGCTTCAGTCTGACCATTGTCTGTGTGTATAGCATCCCTCACTCTCCACCCCGCCATACAGTGCACATCTCCAGCCCCTTTACCTTCTGTATCACCCCATTATCTGTAGTATGTAAGCTCGGTGGAGCAGGACCCTCACCCCTATTCCCATCAACACATTACTATGTAACCGTGGTTTTTGTATCTTTGTTTTTTGTATCTACTTTCCCTGTCTTGTAAGCGCTGTGAAATATGTTGGCGCTATATAAAGATTGTCATTATTATTATACATATGGACACTACTTGCATGCATACTATGTACGTATCACAGTACATTCGGGATACCACATACTGAGTTCAGGATACTGTATGTATATTATATAGGCACTACATGCAGAATATTATACTATATACTGCTTTATGTCTAAACAAGATACACGGTGTACTACGGGCTTATACATGTGATATAGGGTATCTTTCCCATGTATGTGGACAGTACATATACATCCATTTATACGATGTCTTTTTCTTGTGTCCCCCAGGTCCAGGGTCAGCTGCCACCTTTGATGATCCCCGTGTTTCCTCCCGACCAGAGGACGTTAGCGGCCGCAGCCGCTGCCCAGCAAGGCTTCCTCATCCCCCCTGGCTTCAGCTATAAGGCCGGATGCAGTAAGTCTTCATTACCCCAACATCAGTGTGGTCATCCTACAGTCACAACCAAAGCTGCAGCAGCAGCTCCGCTGATTTCCTGTTAGGTCTCAGTGTTCATATACTGTAGACTAGTCCCATATAGAAAATTCCATCCAATGCATTATGGGTAGTCAGGGGGGTGTTTGTTACCTCAAGCCTGATGCATTCTGGGTATCAGCTGACAGGTTTGTGACAACGTGTTTCTCTTTTGACATCAGCCACTCCTCTTATAATGCTGCTGTGCTGTTCTAAGCTGTTAGGGCTTGTGGCCCTTTAAGAGTGTCGTCTGGAAAGCAAACTACATGTTGCCCTCGCAGCCCCTCCCTCGCGGTGACCCCCGCCTCCCCGGTGACATTAGCCACGGCTCTTTAGTCGGTCGCTCTCCTGGAAGACTTCATGACTTTTGCTCGGTGAAACAAATTTCCTCTTTATCCGCCATAATCTATTCTGTATCATCAGCCGAGCGCGGAGATAAAGAGATAATCATATCAGCGGCCAAACACACAACGCTCCGCTGATCCTTATTAATTGCGCAGAAAGACTTTAAATATTTTGTCATGTAGCTTTAAGCCGATCCCCGGTAATCAGGTCGCCGACGCACACGTTCCTCCCTGACGCAACTTTGTTTCTAATACAAATGTAGCAAATTCGGTCAAGAAACAAATCCTGTTACAAAGTTACGGATTCTCTAGAGCGTCGGGGAAGGTTACCTGATCACGCTATGAGTTACTATGACCAGTTCTCCCCTGCTTCGGAGAGGCCTTGTATGAGCATCGTGCTACATATTGGAGACCCCAGATATGAGGGCTGTCCTAAATTCTCAAGAGCACTAATGAGTGCCGCACTACATTCTGGAGAGCCCCCATATCAGCATTGTTCATGGAGATACCCGAGTCATGCTATATTCTGGAGAACCCCCATATGAGTGTTGTGCTACATTCTAGAGAGCTACTTTGAGTGCTGCACTACGATTTGGAGAGCACCCCCCCCCTCCAACTATGAGCTTTGCTACATTTTAGAGGGTCCAGATATAAGTGTGCTGCATTCTAGAGGCCCCCATATGAGTGCTGCGTTGCATTCTGCAGATCCGCCAAATGCGCCCTGTGTTACATTCTGGACAGCCCTAATACGAGCACTGCTGCATTTTAGAGAGTCCATATGTGAGTTCTGCACTACAGTTTGAGATAGCCTACGTATGAGCACCCTGCTGCTTTCTGGAGATTGCCCTGTGCAAGTGTTGCGCTGCATGCGATACATTCTGGAGAGCCCCCAGTGTGAGTGCTGCACTGAATTCTTTAACACGGAGTTCCTACGTGAGCACCGAGATACATTCTGGAGACCCCAAAAATGAGTGTCTTGCTTATTTCTAAAGAGAACCCGGATGAGTGGCGCTCTACATTCTAAGGGCCCCAAATATCAGCGTGGTGCTAAATTTTAGAAAGAAATTATATGAGTACAAACTACATTCTGTAAAGTCCCCGTATGAGTGTTGTATTCTAGTGAACCCCCGTAAGAGTGCTGTGCTGCATTTTAGGCAGTTCCTATATAAGTGCTGCACTACATTCTGAAGAGCCCACATATGACTGCTGCATTGTTTTCTAGAGAGCTCTTGTGTGAGTGCTGTGCTGCATTCTAGAGAGCCCTTATATGAGTGCTGTGCTGCATTCTAGAGAGCCCTTGTATGAGTGCTGTGCTGCATTCTAGAGAGCCCTTGTATGAGTGCGGTGCGGCATTCTAGAGAGCCCTTGTATGAGTGCGGTGCTGCATTCTAGAGAGCCCTTTTATGAGTGTGGTGCTGCATTCTAGAGAGCCCTTGTATGAGTGCTGTGCGGCATTCTAGAGAGCCCTTGTATGAGTGCTGTGCGGCATTCTAGAGAGCCCTTGTATGAGTGCTGTGCGGCATTCTAGAGAGCCCTTGTATGAGTGCTGTGCGGCATTCTAGAGAGCCCTTGTATGAGTGCTGTGCGGCATTCTAGAGAGCCCTTGTGTGAGTGCTGTGCGGCATTCTAGAGAGCCCTTGTGTGAGTGCTGTGCTGCATTCTAGAGAGCCTTCGTATGAGTGCTGTGCTGCATTCTAGAGAGCCTTCGTATGAGTGCTGTGCTGCATTCTAGAGAGCCTTCGTATGAGTGCTGTGCTGCATTCTAGAGAGCCTTTGTATGAGTGCTGTGCTGCATTCTAGAGAGCCCTTGTATGAGCGCCATGCTGTATTCTAAACATTCCTGTATGAGCGCCGCACTGCATTCTAGAGTGCTCCTGTATAAGTGCCATGCTGCATTCTAGGCTGCCCCTAGATGCCTCCTGTATGAGCGCCACACTGCGTTGTCTTCCCAGTCCCCTATGTACGGTTAATAAGGAGGCCAAGGTTTCCGCCTTAATTGCTGCCGCTTTTTATTCGCCTTCCTCTCCCGGCTCGGACTGTGAAGAGCGCGAGTAAAAGGTGGACAGACAATAGAAGCTTTTCATGAGGCCGCAGCGCACAAAAGGCGGCTTAGGGAAGGGAAGCGCGGCGGAGCGCGATGTGCAAGTGGAGAGGAGATAAAAGGTGCTGACGACTCTCTTCTTCTCCTCCTCAGGTGACCCTTACCCCGTACAGCTGATTCCAACCACCATGGCAGCTGCCGCCGCTGCTGCTGCCACCCCGGGCCTGGGGCCTCTGCAGCTACAGGTAAGACCTCCGGCACGTCTCCAGGCGCCACAGATAACACAATGGGAGCACCAAACGGAAAGTCACAATTGCACCGCTTTTCGTAGTTTTGCTCTTTTTTTCATTGGAACGCGCTAAGGGCTGATTTCTAGGACTTCCGCAGGCTTATAGGGTGTCCTGGGCACACTGGGAGTTGTAGTCCGCAGAGCACTTGCATTGTATGCCCTGCAGAGCATTACTTCCTCTTTTTAATGGGGGGGGGGGGGGCTTTATATCCTCTCTGCCTTAAAGGGTTTGTCCATAGAGGGATCTGCAAGGCAGCGAGCTGTGGGCGCCGAGATATCTGCAAGCTGTCAGGCTGGAGGGGTTAACATGACACATGTGACCCAGATCGGGGACGGGCACAAACAATGCCATTTAATCATTGACTTCACCACCGGATTCAGAGCACAATTGGATCTTATCTCTCGCATTGTAACGTCAGAGGCGTGTGGATCCCAGCAACTTGACCGCCACCCAGCGCATATGTACCGTGGAGACCAAACACGGGTCCAGCGCCCTCATTACCTGCCCCAAATGTGGCCCTAGCCCCGATCGTGGAACACAAAGCTCTTCAGCACCGTTAGCCATCTGATTGCAGAACTATTCATTCCCTGTGTATCTGCACAACCCCAGGTGGAGGAGGACAAGGACAAAAAGGATCCAAGCCCCCGAAAACTCTTCAAACTTCTCTATAAGTCCTGCACAAGTATTCGCCCCCCTCGGGCTATTCAGCATTCAGCTTATCAGGTAACAATAAAAAATCCGTGAAAAACTGAAGGGGGGGTGAATACTTTTACCCGTGCTTGAATATCCCCGTATCCATCAGGTCTTCTCGCATCCTCGTGATTTCCAGTCGAAAATACGTTATTGTAGTTATGCAATCAGCAGAGACCTTCTTGAGCAGAGGTGACACCATCTTTAATCCCGCCGAGCGTCTCGCAGCTGCCGCCGCATTTCTGAGAGCGACTGCGACTTGTCGCACCACAAAGATCTTAATCCCCCGGGGCTTTGAATTCTCCCAGTGATTGTTCTCATTTTCCGGCCGATAGTTTGTTAATCAGGACACAACAATAGCGCTGATTAATTGGCACTAATACCGGCGAGCGGCGCAGCGCGGGCAGAGCGGCCGAGGAGGGGACGGCAGCTGTTGGCATCATTGTCACATCCAACGCGTTTCATTTCCCCTGTAAACAACGTCAACAATGAGATTTTATACAATTCTGCTCCCGGCGAGAACGCACCTTGCTGCTCGTCAGACGCCATTCTCATCCCTGGAGACGGTCGCCGCCGCTAATTCCGCTCTTACTTGGGCTCAGCTGAACATAACTGAATGGGGTCTCTGCATCCATCTGTCTATGAGAGAAAAATGGCGCAGGGTCTATAGAGAACGCCACACATAACGTGTACTTTTTATATATCTAAAGGGGCGGGGCTTCATGTCACAGTGCAACATTTGTATCCGCCTGTTACCACGTTTTCAAGGCCATTCTTCATTTATGTGGCAGTTGTGACACGCTTATCAATTGATCTCTTCGCTTTTTCTCTAGCGAACAGCTGGTGTCCGCCATCTTGATACACTAAAGTGCGCTCCACATGGAAATTCTTCCTAACACTCCAGAGGAAGGTTACTTCCACAACGCCAATAGGCAGGCTGGCGAATCGCCCAATAGTCAGCGCCGCCACCACCATCATTGAGAAAGCGCTTTGCTGCCTGCTGCAAAATGGAGACGTTGGGAGTTGTTGGCTCTGAATTCTCTGTGTTCACGGAGGCGGCAGACGCTTCCTCTCTCCACAGCGCAGAATTTAGGTCGCTCGTCCTGCCCCCTGGCCCATGTGGGTTGGCATTAAAGCCCGTGGAAAGGCTGTGCCCGGGGGCAGATTGTGCTCAGCCGCTGACATTGTGATCAGCACCCAGAAGGGGCCCTGCAGCATCTTGACATTTGGACAAAGGAAATGGCAAGATGGCGAATGTGCCCCCCCCCCCCCCCCCTCGTATTTCTTGCAGTGAATTCTAGTGTATCCAGGCACAATAAAGAGGATTTACCTATAGTTATGGCTGGGAGTTGTAGTCCACCAACCCTGGATTGCTGTTTCCTGCAGATTTGAGGGCCTAGACAGCTGAGTGCTACCCCTTGCGGGAGTTGGATTCTGGTCGTCGCCCCGCTTTCCTCTGTAGCGATGACCCATCCCTGTATTGTGCAGTGTGAATATTTTCGCAAGTCCCGTTTCCCCTTCTTCTACCCGCAGCGCCAGGGTGGCAGCAGCAACGTTAGCGCCTCGTAATTGTTACCAGCCTTAATACTTCCTCCCTTGCTGGACTCACCGTGATAATAGAAGCAGGCGGTGTGCGATACTTTTACAAGGCGGGTCTCCCCGTGTTCTACCTGCCGCAGTGGGGCGGCCGCTGCAGCATTGTCTCTATGTTGCCCCTAAGCGTTAGAATATTCTCTTTATTTTCTCCATTCTGTACTCAATGTGACAATATAAATATGGGGGTGAATACTTTTACAAGGCTGGATCTCTGCTTCTTCTCGCTGCGACATTGTCACTCATCACGGTCATTCCAGTCCTTATTATCAGCGCTGCACCTCATGTGATAATATAAGCGAGGCGTGAATATAATGGCAGCGGCGGTCTGGAAATCAGGAGAATGAAGCCTAATGAGCCCCTCGCCGGGGGAGGGATAAGTGCTTAATTATGTGAGGTGCAAATGGAGGATAATCAGGATTTATATTGTAAGTGTGGAAAGGATGCGCACCTGATAGAGTGTTAGCTCTGCGCCCCAGAGAGTAGAGATTCAAAATCTCCCCCATTATAGTGCATGCAAGGGTCAACATCCAACTTTCCCCAGACCCTGAATGACACATGATGTGGGACCTCTGTGTCCTGTCCTTCAATGCTTCTGCTCTGCCTGTGTCAGTCCTCACTGCCAGCTAGCATTGTATTCACAAAGAGAGCAAACGGCGGGATTGTGGTATTGTCGGCAGGTGAGGGCTCTGCGACAGATGATTCCCCGGAGGTCTTCTCTCCTCTGCCAATCGTGTCTGAGACAATAAATTCTCTGCCAGCCTCACCCTGTGGTGCCCGTCACACCCGGAGGTTACTGGGGTCGAGCCGTGAGGGCCGCTCAAATAGATCTGGGGGGCCGCTCCATAAATAAGCATCCATTCTGTGAGGTGACAGCGCCGGCTGCTGCTAGTTCACCAGCTCCGCTGTCTCCTTCTTATTTTTCGCACTGGTTGCAGACCGCCGCGAGGTCGGTACGAAGGTCTCACTTGGCGCACATAAAATGCGCAAGTAACTGCGTTGATACATGTTGCAACATTGTATCACCTTAGCTCCGCCCCCTTGTCTTATTCCAGTCTGAGATACATGAACCGCAGCTTTCTCTCACATTTGCGCCATCTTCCAGCAGCAGTTCTAGATCTCGCTGCCTTGTAGCTTCAGCGTCAGGGGAGTCGCCACCATTAAGCGCTGCGTTCCGGCACCGGAGCTGGACGAAAATCGGAAGAAGTGAGCCAAATTCCTGAGTATTAATGAGGCGAGAGCGCCAGGGATTGTTGATTAGCGAGGACATCCTAACAATTCTACCATTTATTATCCTGCAGAAACCCTCTCGCTGCCAGCAAGCCTCCGCGTGTAGCAGAGCTGAGCGCCGTCACTTCTGCGCTGTTACATGTCCAAGCAGCTCAAAAAAAGTCTTAGAAAGAAAGTACTACTCTGCAGATGCAATAAAGGAGTGATGCTACACGGCCACTGTGATCACAAAGCGTTAAATGACACGCTCAGCTCTGCTGTGCTGCGGACGTTGTGTAGCATCTCGTGTATTGACGATTCCTCGCTGATTGATGACCTCGGCGAGGCGCGAGCTCCTTCTGCCTCCTCTCGTAATGATCAGTTACTCTGCAACGACATGAAGAGGGTCAATCAAACGGGTCATACATCATATGGAGCGGCAGATGCTGCAGCATATTGTGATAGATTACAGCACGCCGCGCGGAGGATGGGAGGGAAACCAGCGATCAGCGAAAGGGTCGGACGCCGAGGTCCGCCATCATCCAAAAGAGGGCTGCACAGGCAATGCTTCATCTGACGGGGAGCATTGAGTCCCCCCCGCTGCCATCCATCCTCCATCATTCTCCTCATTGTGGTGCAGCGTCCGGATGTAGTAGAGCTGAGTTTGTCATTCATCTTTTTGACTGTAAGGTTACATTATTCTGTACTGTTCCACCTTTCTCGCGCCATCGGTTATAACGTCCTCTCCTCGCCTCCTACCTCGGGAGCCCGTCAGAAAGTTGTCACGGATCTCAACCTAAAACCCTCCTAAAAATAATTTGCAGCTGTGTTTAGTTAGTATTTCGGAGCCGACCGCTCCTGACAAGAAATGTGCCGGAGTCAGTGAGTAAACATTAGCTCATGCGCTGCTCGCAGCGCCGTGTAGGTGTGAGGCCGACCGTCCCCGCGCCTATTTATTGCAACGTAGGGAAAGGATTTACAAAAAGAAATTGGAATAAAGACCCGCTGCGCCGTCACCCCTTTCTGATCGTCCAGGTGAGGGAGCGCAAAACAAAGTGATGGCCATTTATTCCAAACCAATATCATCCTTGTATAAACTAAAGGCCCCCTAACACTGGTGGCAGTTTTCTTTATTACATTAAGCCATGCCCTCTGTGCCCCCTCACAGTAATAATGTAGTCAGTTACCAGTTATACAGCAATAGTGATTACAGTGCAGTTACCTCCAGTAATAACCAGTAACTCTGGGCTCAGACTCATGCTAAGAATCTTGTCCATACAAACTTCCCATACTGCCGCTACTACCAATGAATCTCTCAGTAAACCCCCACCCCACCCATAGTATTCTCTGTGCCCCCTATTAGTCCAGTGCACCTCATTAAGCTCAGTGCCCGCTCTGCGCCTCTGCTTAGTCCGGCGCCCGCTCTGCGCCTCTGCTTAGTCCGGCGCCCGCTCTGCGCCTCTGCTTAGTCCGGCGCCCGCTCTGCGCCTCTGCTTAGTCCGGCGCCCGCTCTGCGCCTCTGCTTAGTCCGGCGCCCGCTCTGCGCCTCTGCTTAGTCCGGCGCCCGCTCTGCGCCTCTGCTTTGCTTTGCCCGGCGCCCGCTCTGCGCCTCTGCTAGTCCAGCACCCCCTTTGTTCCTCTGCCACTCACTTTCAGTAGCACCTAATGCCCAAAAGCCTACCCCCTGCTGTGGACACCTTTTCTCAGGCTACGCTGTACGGAGCAAATGAAGAAGAGGATTTTCACTACTGGTATTGGACGGAGGGTTGGGGGCTCGTTGATGGGGTGGTCCAAAATCCAGGACTGTCCTGCTGAATCCCTTACAGTTGTGCCTACTTGTGTAAGGGGATCCACATCTTCCACCTTGCGCAGCACATTACTGACCGGAGACGAGTGCAGCTGGCGGGTCTATACATATTCGTCTGTGATCTCCTGGATGAGTCGCCCCTGTGCTGCTTTGGTCCGGACGGCCGCTGGTCCATATTGTCTCCATTGGTGGCTATGGCGCTCACTGCAGTGCGACGAAGTCCCAGAGCCTCAGCGATGGGGATGTAACCCTTTCCACACCAGTAGATATGAGTGGCCTTGTGGCATCATGTGCTGCTCTAACCGGCTCCACGCTTACAGTTAGGTTCTCCCTGTGCCATAAATACGTAACACGTGATTGCCAGAAAGCGGTACTTGGTGCTACAGAGCATCTTTAACCCCATGGAATCCTGACGTGCGTCCGGTGATTTGTTGTGACGTCACTTTACAACACAGAATAGTGCGTTCCAGAATGACGTTTCTATCGACCTTCTATATTTTGCGTGCTTTTCCGATCATAGCAGTGACTTCTCGCAGACTCCTCAGTATGCGTGTCTCCCCCATAGCGGTCGCCGTTCACTCAGTCACTTTGATATTCAGTCACCACGTCACCCCATGTGACGTCTTGAGGAGCTGCGTCGCCCCTGTTCCTATCGCGTCTTCTTGGCCCTCAACCAACCCAGCAACCAAGTGTGTTTTGCCCAGTGAAGAGCGGCGGCCGCGGCTGTCACATCGCATTAGCCGCCTCCGTGCATTCGCTTAGAATCCCCCTGAAATCATCACATCTCCCGTCTGCGTTTTCAGGGGAGACTTCGCCTTCTTTTCCTCGATCCGCTCATCCTCTTCTGGTCGTGTCTTCGCTTCGTGAGTCTCGTGTCAGAGCGGCTTGACCACAAGGCAGACGAGCCCCCTTGCCTCATTGCCATCTGCCATTATAGAAGGATAAACTACAATTCTGAGTTCAAGAGGCACAAGGTGTGCGGGACCTCGCCGTCACATCCTTCCCCCATTACATTGTGTGAATGTTCCCAGCAAGACAAACCACGTAATCTTGTAGATATGATACCTTTTAATGGCTAACAAAAATACAAAGAGCCCGAGAGGTTCGCAAGCTCGCTATAACATCATGTATTTTTGTTAGCCAATAAAAGGTATCATATCTGATTTCATTACTTCTGTCTGTTCTATGACTCGGATCGGAATTAGGAGGACGAGGAGATCCAAAGATACTGCTGAGGGTAGTGGTGGTGCATCGCTCCGTGCAGAGAGGATGCCAAGGGTAGTGGTGCTGCGCCACTCTGTGCAGACAGGATGCTGAGGGTAGTGGTGCTGCGCCGCCCTGTGCGGACAGGATGCCGAGGGTAGTGGTGCTGCGCTGCTCCGTGCAGACAGGATGCCGAGGGTAGTCGTGCTGCGCCGCTCTGTGCAGACAGGATGCTGAGGGTAGTGGTGCTGCGCCGCTCTGTGCAGACAGGATGCTGAGGGTAGTGGTGCTGCGCCACTCCGTACAGACAGAATGCTGAGGGTAGTTGTATTGTTCAAGGTGTGTAGAATTAGTGAAGATATTGCATGATGAACACCTAGGCCATGATGGAGCTTGTGGTCCGCTGGTGTGGCTCAGCACTACTTCCATACAGCTCGTCCCCATTCTTCATTCTGCAGCCGTACTTTGCCGCCTGGACGTCTCCTTTCATGCTGTCATCCCCTCGGTGTCCGCGTGACGTCCATCTTTCCTCCCGTGAGACAGGCAGCGTTAAAGTGACAGCTCCTGCCGTGTGTCGCCCCCCTCACCTCTCTTTCTCTATCTCTCTCTCTCTACAGCAACTATACGCCGCACAGCTCGCTGCCATGCAGGTGTCTCCGGGGAACAAGATGCCAGGGATGCCGCAGGGGAACCTCGCTGCTGTTTCTCCAACAAGTATGAACACCGAGAAGAGTACAAACAGCCCGCCGCCCAAATCCAAGGTACACAGAATGGTGCATCCACTTTCAGCTCTGTTGGGGAAGCTGGGGATGCCTCCTGTGGGCACTAAGCTGGGAGCGAAATTTGTGGATGTTAAGATGGGGGACGATCCATGTTAGCGATCAGCTGTTTGGTGGCCCCTGAGGGCAGTAAGCTGTGAGAACATCACCTGTGAGACGACTCCTGTGGGCACTAAGCTAGAGGAGAGCACCTGTGGGATGACCCCCTGAGGGACAGTACTATAATGGGGAGACTACCCCTCAGGGCACTAATCTGGGGGACAAGATCTGAGGAGCTGCGGGGCAATCCCTAGGGACACTAAGATGGGGGACAAGACCTGAGGACACTAAGCTGTGGGGTCAACACCAGTTTGATGACCCCTGGTAAGTCTAAGCTGTAAGGACATCACCTGTGGGATGACTTCTGTGGGCAGGTATTATGCTGGGGAGACGACCCCTGAGGGCACTAAACTGGGGGGACAAGACCTGAGGATACTAAGCTGGGGGACACACTTGTGCGACAATCCCTGGGGGCACTATGCTAGGGGCCAGCACCTGTGGGCCAATCCCTGGGGGAAGTAAGCTAGGAGACGGCACCTGTGGGCCGATCCCTGGTGGCAGTAAGCTAGGAGACGGCACCTGTGGGCCGATCCCTGGTGGCAGTAAGCTGGGAGACGGCACCTGTGGGCCGATCCCTGGTGGCAGTAAGCTGGGAGACGGCACCTGTGGGCCAATCCCTGGGGCAGTAAGCTGGGAGACGGCACCTGTGGGTCGATCCCTGGGGGCAGTAAGCTGGGAGACGGCACCTGTGGGTCGATCCCTGGGGGCAGTAAGCTGGGAGACGGCACCTGTGGGCCGATCACTGGGGGCAGTAAGCTGGGAGACGGCACCTGTGGGCCGATCCCTGGGGGCAGTAAGCTGGGAGACGGCACCTGTGGGACGATCCTTGGGGGCACTAAGCTTGGGGCCAGCACCTGTGGGCCGATCCCTGGGGGCACTAAGCTGGGGGCCAACACCTGTGGGACGATCCCTGGGGGCAGTAAGCTGGGAGACGGCACCTATGGGTCGATCCCTGGGGGCAGTAAGCTGGGAGACGGCACCTGTGGGCCGATCCCTGGGGGCAGTAAGCTGGGAGACGGCACCTGTGGGACGATCCTTGGGGGCACTAAGCTTGGGGCCAGCACCTGTGGGCCGATCCCTGGGGGCACTAAGCTGGGGGCCAACACCTGTGGGACGATCCCTGGGGGCAGTAAGCTGGGAGACGGCACCTATGGGTCGATCCCTGGGGGCAGTAAGCTGGGAGACGGCACCTGTGGGCCGATCCCTGGGGGCACTAAGCTTGGGGCCAGCACCTGTGGGACGATCCTTGGGGGCACTAAGCTTGGGGCCAGCACCTGTGGGACGATCCCTGGGGGCACTAAGCTGGGGGCCAACACCTATGGGTCGATCCCTGGGGGCACTAAGCTGGGAGACGGCACCTATGGGTAGATCCCTGGGGGCAGTAAGCTGGGAGACGGCACCTGTGGGCCGATCCCTGGGGGCAGTAAGCTGGGAGTCGGCAGCTGTGGGCCGATCCCTGGGGGCAGTAAGCTGGGAGTCGGCAGCTGTGGGACGATCCCTGGGGGCAGTAAGCTGGGGGACGGCACCTGTGGGACGATCCTTGGGGCACTAAGCTTGGGGCCAGCACCTGTGGGACGATCCTTGGGGGCACTAAGCTTGGGGCCAGCACCTGTGGGCCGATCCCTGGGGGCACTAAGCTGGGGGCCAACACCTGTGGGACGATCCCTGGGGGCACTAAGCTTGGGGCCAGCACCTGTGGGACGATCCCTGGGGGCACTAAGCTTGGGGCCAGCACCTGTGGGCCAATTCCTGGGGGCACTAAGCTGGGGGCCAGCACCTGTGGGACAACTGCTGAAGGCGCTGTGCAATCCTCTACAAGCTGAACACAAATCTTTCTCTGCATCTGGGTTGTTACAATGTATCGGTCTGATGTTCAGGACTGTCTGCACTGGGACATTGTGAGCGATCAGCAGTTCCAGGTCAGGATGGGTTTGAGCATGTTTCCACTCACAGACAGCAAGCAGAGATTTTGAGCTAAATCAAACGAAAAGTCTATTAGAGAGTTGCAAAACTTTTTCTGGTACATTTATGAGTGAAGGATGAAGCCTCCTCCTTCCTATAATAGTGAGAGGCCAGGAAGGGGTTAACTGGAGTCCCTGCGTTCCGGTGATGCAGCAGAGCTCAGCGCGTCCGTCACATTTGCAAATTACAAATAAAAAAAAAAAAAAAGAAAGAAAAAGGACAAAAAAGGGAGAAACCTCTGAAAAGGGCTGTGGAATAGCGGAGCGCGGAGTGAGCCCTGCTGTTTTCAATCTGCTGTGTGCCAGTAGGAGACCGAAAGCGTGCGAGAGAGAAGGCGAAGATAATACCTGGAAATGACAGCCGAGCGGCGACCCCGGAGCTCAGCCTGGAAGCCCTCTACATTGATTTCACTCGCCTCCCCCGCTGCGCCATCCGGCAGAGTTCACTGGTAATAAAAGAACAAGATTGTGTCCTAATGGCGGCGGTGGCTGACAGACACGGCGCGCTGCATGTCCTCCGTCGCCCGACTGACCTGCGACGACAGACCTTTCATCTGTGCCATCGTAATGAGTGAGCTGTGCGACTGATTATCCACCTGCGGCACAGATCACCCCCCACCTGCTGGACGAGGAGCAGCCCCTCCTGCTCTGCAGTGAAGACTGACACGCAGGCAGTTCTCACATTCTACTCATGAGCTGGAGACATTTGCTGCATTCTTTGTACACTGCCCTTTCAGTAATGACCGGCGGTGAGTCCATGGTTAGGCCGCAATGGTTTTGTGGATAACTTAGAAGGAGCTTCGGATGTTCTGACCCCATTATACATCCTCTTATGGCGATGACCCTAGAAACGCTTCTGTCCAGCAATTAACCGCCGCGTCAGTCTCCCGTAAATGACATGTGAGGAGCAGGCTGTCCCTCCGGATGTCGGCTGTCTCAACATCTTTGTCAGGGTTCTGGCTGACACGGGGCAAACATGGTGATGGATTAGGCCGTGGGTCAGCATGGACGCCGCGCCGCATTCATCGCCTTCAGTCAGGCCAACCTTCGGACAGAACGTCCCCCCTCCCGAGACTCCTCCATTCCAGACCGCTGGGAGCTTGTGTGACTCCCTGCGCTGACGGACACGTGCTGGGCCGCATTTAATCTGCCCGTCTGTTTCGTGCCGCAGAGCGCCGCACTGTTTCACGAGCGATGTATCCAGGCGCAGGGTGAAGGAGGCTGCGCTATGTAGGCCAGCTGTCACCTATGGCTGCAGATTATCACACTGACATGACCGTTACCTGGGATCAGACGAGATGTCTCCAATTAGCGTCATCGTCACTGAGGAACCGCTGATCTCTGATGCTGATTCTTTAAGTGCATGGCCCTGGGGGAGGAGACTGATGTCCAGACTACATGCACACCCCAGACCTAACTCTGAATGGCTGATAACAGAGAGTAATAGACTGTACTCACCTATCCTACAGTCCCCTTCCCCAGTCTTAAATGGCTGATAATAGAGAGTAATAGATTGTACTCACCTGTCCTACAGTCCCCTCGCCCTGCCTGACATGCCTGATAACAGGGAGTAATAATCTGTACTCTCCTACAGTCCCCTCCCCCAGCCTGATATGGCTTATAACAGGGAGTAATAGTCTGTACTCGCCTATCCTACACTCACCTTCTCCAGCCTGACATGGCTGATAAATGGGAGTAATAGACTGCACTCACTTGTCCTACAGTCCCCTCCCCCAGTCTTACATGGCTGATAACAGGGAGTAATAGACTGTACTCACCTATCCTATAGTCACCTGTTTCCTGAATAGAATGCTAGAACTGCAGTTTAGACTGACACAGAGTGCAGCTGAGGAGGTTGTAACTCCTGTTTTATTTTGGGTCTCTGGAGGGAGACCACACCCAAAGCGACACAAGAGCTGGCGATCTTATCCGCCTCGTTCCTGGTGACGGATCTTGCCTCCAGGCTGTGACACCGGCGATGATCCTGCCAAGCGTTGTGATTATCGGAGGAGACATGCCGACATCTGACATTGGATTCAATCCTTGCGCCCTTCAAGTCATGGGGGTGAGCGGGCGCAGAACGACGTCCCTCACACCGCTGTGTTACTCTTAGTCTTTGTGACTGCAGATCACTTTGCATTTTCATTCCGGCCTCGTCCCCCTGGGGGTCTGAAACAAGGTTAAACCCTCCATAGTGCCCAGATAGATGCCCATAACACAGAGCGGCAGCAGGATGAGAACTGCATTAGTGTGCGTGTAAGCGTCAGTCTTCACTGTGGTTCTGACATTTTATTCATGAAACGGGAGGACCAGGATGAACAGAGCTATATACCCAGGTGGTGCAGATCGGAGGATTGTGGGAGGGGGCAGTAAATCTGGGGTCACATCAGCTGAGTGTTTTTGGGGTTATTGGTTAGCCCTTGGTTATTACTCATGAGTATCTTCATTGTGTCACTCACAGGACGACGTGGCACAGCCGCTGAACCTCTCTGCCAAGCCCAAGATGTCAGACAGTAAATCGCCCGCATCGCCCACTTCACCGCACATCCCAACATCGAGGATGAGTAGCGGCAACAGTTCACACAAACCGTCCATCTCCTCCACGCTCGCCAGCCCACCCGTCAGAGTTAATTCTATAGGTGAGTGACACGACATTAATGCCCACGCTGTACTGTGATCTCGCTGAAGCTGAGCTGAAGGTCGCAGCGGAGCTCCTCTTGTGATTGCTGGAGAGTGACTTCTGCTTCCCCTGCGCCACTTCTCTGGAAACGGCTGCCATACGCTGCATCAGCGCCGTTGGATCTAATTATTATGTGAGCTACGTAGAAGAAGATCGCTCAATCCGCCATTATTTTTACCATAGTAGTGCGGAAGTGGGCCAGTCATCAGCTGGGGGTCTATGTTGTAGGGAATAGCAAGGTGATATATGGCAATGAATACATCCCCTTTAAATCTAATGATCCCAACCCCTTTAAATCTAATAAGATCTTTAATAATGAAGACATCCCCTTTAAATCTAATAAACCAAACCGCCTTAAAGCTCATGGACACACCACTTGAATGAATGCACCCCCTTTAAATCCAATGAACACAACACTTTTAATGATTAGATCTAGAGATGAGCGAGCGTACTCGGAAAAGCACTACTCGCTCGAGTAATTTGCTTTATCCGAGTATCGCTGTGCTCGTCCCTGAAGATTCGGGTGCCGGCACGGAGCGGGGAGCTGCAGGGGAGAGCGGGGAGGAACGGAGGGGAGATCTTTCTCTCCCTCTCTCCCGCCCGCTCTCCCCTGCTCCCCGCTGCGACTCACCTGTCAGCCGCAGCGGCACCCGAATCTTCAGGGACGAGCACAGCGATACTCGGATAAAGCAAATTACTCGAGCGAGTAGTGCTTTTCCGAGTACGCTCGCTCATCTCTAATTAGATCCCCTTTAATAATGACAATATCACCTTTAAATCCAGTGATGAGATCCCCAATGAATACAATGAAGGCATTCCCTTTAAATCTAATTAACTCAACCCCTTAATGATGAAATCCCTTTAATAATGAAGATATCACCATTTATTCCAATGACGATATCCCCTTTAAATCTAATGTGAGATTCCGCTTTAATAATGAAGATATCCCTTTTAAATCTGGGTGAACCTAGACATGTTGATCCAGAAAAAGTAAGGACAGTGGGCGGGTCAATGATGCATTGATTGACAGCTCTACTCTTAGTACCTGCCCTTTCAGTTCAGAGCGTGCGCACCCTCCTGCTCTGTCGGCCAGTGTCGGCTCCTCCCAGCAGCTGGCGACAGCGCTACATGGTGCAGGCGGGAGCGTTGTGAAGTGCAGGTACTCTTACAGGTTCATTCATTGGGGTGCAGCACTGTGGCTGGCGGTCCTACAGGTAACACTCCACCTCCCCATATATCCAGTCATCATTCCGTGAAGGTCTTATGTTGAACAGTTCCGTGTCTTACAGGTTTTCCGTGTCGCCCTACACCCGTGTTGAGCCGCAGTCCGAAATTGGATTTCTTTATTTTTTATGCAATTAACAAAAGTTCTCGAAGTCGCGTCCAATTAAGATGTTTACGAGTGGAAGTCAAAACGAGTGTTAATTCCGGACGTGGTTCGTGATTCAGACCGCGCAAGAGTTTATACCAACGGGTGCACAAACATACAATGACCAGCCCTAAACGCTTTTGGTTCTATTGTCAAACCGATGGGGATGTGCGTCCGTTCATCGCGCTCCCTCCGCCATATGTGATGACTTCTTATGTAAACACCGCGCTTCCTGTGTATACAGAAGGAATTTATCCTGTTACTTTGTATCCTCAGTGGGGTTAACCCTTACTAGACCCCATTGTAGTCTATTTACTGAATAGGCTCCGCCCCTGCTGCATTATTTCACTCCATTTACTGATGGATGCCCACCCCAGTTGTATTATAGTCTATTTACTAATTGGTGCCCCATCCCTTCTATGTTATATCATTGTGTATTTATTGATTAGTGCCCCGCCCCACTGTATTATATCATAGTCTATTAACTGATTAATACCCCACCCCTGCATAGTCTATTTACTGATCAGACCCCTCCCTTGCATTTAACTTATAGTTTATTTACTGTTCCTCCCCTGCTGTATTATGTCTATTTACTATTCGGCGCCCCACCTTTGCTGCATTATAGTCTCTTTACTGATCCTTGCCCCAACCCTTCAATGTCCTTTCATTGTGTGTTTACTGATTAGTGCACTGTCCATGCATGTATTATATCATAGACTTTTTACTGCTCGTGCCCCTCCTCTGCTGTATTATGTCATGGTTTATGTACAGAGTGGCGCTCCACCCCTGCTGCATAACATCAATGTCTGTTTACAGGTCAGGCCCCGCCCCTACTCTATTATATTATGGTCAATTTACAGAGCGACCCCCACCCCTGCGGTATTATATCTGTAATTTTACTTGTCAGGCCTCACCCCTGCTATATTATATTATGTCTACTTACTGATCGACACCCTGTCCCTGCTGTATCATATCATAGTCTATTAACTGGTTAGGCTCCGCCCCTGCTGTATCATATAGTCTATTTACTGATCAGGCCTCGCCCCTGCTGTATCTTATAGTCTATTTACTGACCAAGCCTCAACCCTGCTGCATCATATAGCCTGTTTACTAATCAGGCTCCGCCCCTGCTGTATGATATCATATATAGTCTATTTACTGATCAGGCCTCGCCCCTGCTATATCATATTATGGTCTACCTACAAATTGACACCCTGTCCCTGCTGTATCATATCATAGTCTATTAACTGATCAGGCTCCGCCCCTGCTGTATTATATTGTTCATTTACTGATCTGGCCCCGCCCCTGCTGTATTATATTATGTCTACTTACTGATCAACACCCTGTCCCTGCTGTATCATATCATAGTCTATTAACTGGTTAGGCTCCGCCCCTGCTGTATCATATAGTCTATTTACTGATCAGGCCTCGCCCCTGCTGCATCATATAGCCTGTTTACTAATCAGGCTCCGCCCCTGCTGTATGATATCATATATAGTCTATTTACTGATCAGGCCTCGCCCCTGCTATATCATATTATGGTCTACTTACAGATCGACACCCTATCCCTCCTGTATCATATAGTCTATTAACTGATCAGGCTCTGCCCCTGCTGTATCATATAGTCTATTTACTGATCAAGCCTCAACCCTGCTGCATCATATAGCCTGTTTACTAATCAGGCTCCGCCCCTGCTGTATGATATCATATATAGTCTATTTACTGATCAGGCCTCACCCCTGCTGTATCATATTATGGTCTACCTACAAATTGACACCCTGTCCCTGCTGTATCATATCATAGTCTATTAACTGATCAGGCTCCGCCCCTGCTGTATCATATTGTTCATTTACTGATCTGGCCCCGCCCCTGCTGTATTATATTATGTCTACTTACAGATCGACACCCTGTCCCTGCTGTATCATATCATAGTCTATTAACTGATCAGGCTCTGCCCCTGCTGTATGATATCATATATAGTCTATTAACTGATCAGGCTCCGCCCCTGCTGTATCATATTGTTCATTTACTGATCTGGCCCCGCCCCTGCTGTATTATATTATGTCTACTTACAGATCGACACCCTATCCCTGCTGTATCATATAGTCTATTAACTGATCAGGCTCCCCCCCTGCTGTATCATATAGTCTATTTACTGATCAAGCCTCAACCCTGCTGCATCATATAGCCTGTTTACTAATCAGGCTCCGCCCCTGCTGTATGATATCATATATAGTCTATTTACTGATCAGGCTCCACCCCTGCTGTATCATATCATAGTTTATTTACTGATCAGGCCCCACCCTTGTTGTATTAAATCATAGTGGCTTAATATCCAGTATGGCCACTTTCTCATTGATGATGTCACTCAGCTTTACCGACCTCCTGAATAGCACATCTGATTACATTTCCATCTACACAATAGCAGAGGAGATATTGCCGTATCTGCAATTGGTGAGGACTGCAGTAGTGGCCATAAGGGTTGTCACCCAGTGTTCCCCGGCTTGGGGGTTTCTGCGAGCGGAGGGTCCCAGTGGCCCCTGTCCTTATCTGCCGGTGACACCTCCGAGGACCGGGTGATCTTTTCCTGCTCAAGACACAAATTTGCCGACCTACTTCCGTTAGTCGTGCGGCCGCCGCGCTCGCCTAAATCTGTATGAGATTAATTTCCCTTCTTAAGGCTTTAATTTGTCTCTGCTCTGAATTATCCGAACGGCGTAAAACTTGGAGGCGGAGAGGAGCTCGCAGCGAGGTTTAGCCCAACTAATCTGACACCAGCCCCTCCCCCGCCCTCGGCTCAGAGACAATGCTCCTTCATGTTTCCCGGCAGCGATCAGTTCAGATAGAGGAGTCCGGTAATCCGGCGAGGGCGTGTAATCCGCCACGATTAGATACAAAGCGGCGAGTATTAGTGACACGAGCGCTGTGCCGCCGTTAGCAATTTCCCATTTCTCTTTCTTTTAATCTCGGTGTTTTACAACAAATCACGGGATTTAACGGCGCGTTGCGGTGGATTACAGGATTTACCGGACAGATGTTTTTTGTTCTGAAAATGGATTAGGCTGAAGAATCCGCAGAACATGTTCAAGAAAAGCGGTCATTTGACGCGCGATGAGCGTCCGCCGTCTCTCCGCAATCCCCTCATCTGCCGTTCGTCTCCCTTGTAGGATCTCCCCCATATATCCACACATATTGACTGTTCCATCCAGGTGTTTCTGGGAAAGCTGAGTAATCCCCAATATGGCTGTCCTCATAACTACCGCAGAGGTTGTCACCCAGCTTTCCCAGACTCCTGAAGGATAATTCTCAGTTGGGCAGTGAGACAGGATCCAGGCGTATTGGCAGCCGCATTTGGTTTTCACCCAGCTTTCCTGGAAGTAGAAAGGGCTCCAAAGAATTTATGGAGATTTTGACATTTAAAGCTTATTTTTGGATTTAGGAGGGGGCTCTTTAAACCTTCCTGTCACTGGTGGGAGATCTGAAGAGGGTGATTTACATGTTATTATCCATGGTAATTATGTGTTTTACAATAATGCCACCCTATGTGGTGCGAGCTGCCGGGAGCTGACAGCACAGTGGGGGCCGCTGGGAGCTGACAGCGCAGTGGGGGCCGCCAAGCACTGACAGCGCAGTGGGAGCCTGCGAGGAGCTGACAGCGCAGTGGGGGCCTGCCGGGAGCTGACAGCGGGGTGGAGGCCTGCCGGGAGCTGACAGCGGGGTGGGGGCCTGCCGGGAGCTGACAGCGGGGTGGGGGCCTGCCGGGAGCTGACAGCGGGGTGGGGGCCTGCCGGGAGCTGACAGCACGGTGGGGGCCTGCCGGGAGCTGACAACGCGGTGGGGGCCTGCCGGGAGCTGACAGCGCGGTGGGGGCCTGCCGGGAGCTGACAACGCGGTGGGGGCCTGCCGGGAGCTGACAGCGCGGTGAGGGCCTGCCTGGAGCTGACAGCGCGATGGGGGCCTGCCTGGAGCTGACAGCGCGGTGGGGGCCTGCTAGGAGCTGACAGCGGGGTGGGGGCCTGCCGGGAGCTGACAGCGGGGTGGGGGCCGCCAAGCACTGACAGCGGGGTGGGGGCCGCCAAGCACTGACAGCGCAGTGGGAGCCTGCGAGGAGCTGACAACACGGTGGGGGCCTGCCGGGAGCTGACAGCGCGGTGGGGGCCTGCCGGGAGCTGACAGCGGGGTGGGGGCCTGCCGGGAGCTGACAGCACGGTGGGGGCCTGCCGGGAGCTGACAGCGCGGTGGGGGCCTGCCGGGAGCTGACAGCGCGGTGGGGGCCTGCCGGGAGCTGACAGCGCGGTGGGGGCCTGCCGGGAGCTGACAGCGCGGTGGGGGCCTGCCAGGAGCTGACAGCGCGGTGGGGGCCTGCCTGGAGCTGACAGCGCGATGGGGGCCTGCCTGGAGCTGACAGCGCGGTGGGGGCCTGCCGGGAGCTGACAGCGCGGTGGGGGCCTTCCGGGAGCTGACAGCGCGGTGGGGGCCTGCCGGGAGCTGACAGCGCGGTGGGGGCCTGCCGGGAGCTGACAGCGGGGTGGGGGCCTGCCAGGAGCTGACAGCGGGGTGGGGGCCGCCAAGCACTGACAGCGGGGTGGGGGCCGCCAAGCACTGACAGCGGGGTGGGGGCCGCCAAGCACTGACAGCGCAGTGGGAGCCTGCGAGGAGCTGACAGCGCGGTGGGGGCCTGCCGGGAGCTGACAGCGCGGTGGGGGCCTGCCGGGAGCTGACAGCGGGGTGGGGGCCTGCCGGGGAGCTGACAGCGGGGTGGGGGCCTGCCGGGAGGTGACAGCGGGGTGGGGGCCTGCCGGGGAGCTGACAGCGGGGTGGGGGCCTGCCGGGAGGTGACAGCGGGGTGGGGGCCTGCCGGGGAGCTGACAGCGGGGTGGGGGCCTGTCGGGAGCTGACAGCGGGGTGAGGGCCTGCCGGGAGCTGACAGCGGGGTGAGGGCCTGCCGGGAGCTGACAGCGGGGTGGGGGCCTGCCGGGAGCTGACAGCGGGGTGGGGGCCTGCCGGGAGCTGACAGCGGGGTGGGGGCCTGCCGGGAGCTGACAGCGGGGTGGGGGCCTGCCGGGAGCTGACAGCGGGGTGGGGGCCTGCCGGGAGCTGACAGCGCAGTGGGGGCCGCAGAGAGATGACAGCGCTGTGAGGGCCACTTCGAGCTGACAGCGTGTTGCAAAAATTCACAGAATATGTATAAGGGAACATGGGAGGAGGCCATTCAGGGGTGGAGGAAAGCTGGATGAGCGCTCTGGATAAAGGTTATCAGAGGTGGGAAGCCCTAGAAAAATGAACTAAAACTGTGAACAAAGGGGTGACAGCCAGCTGTAGGCTTAGGAGTGACATGCCAGGTGTGGGTGGAAAGTTGGCAGGTAAGGGGTGGAGGGAGAGGCGACGGGCCAGGTGTGGATATGGGATTGAGTGAGGGGCAAGGGGTGGAGTGAGAGGTGAGAGGTGGGTGGTCACACATTTGTCTGGCAGCGCTTCTGGCCCTTTAAGAGGTGACATGTATGTGAGATACAAAGTGTCAGTTACTTTTGCTACACCCGATGCCAGTGCCGGTGTCTACACGTCTTAATGTGGTGTTTCTTGGTTCCAGATATCCTCTCCTCCATCACGTCGACGGGTTACCTCAATGACCACGACGCCGTGACAAAGGCGATCCAGGAGGCGCGGCAGATGAAGGAGCAGCTGAGGCGGGAGCAGCAGGTTCTGGACGGAAAGGTCGTCAACAGCCTCGGCCTGAACAACTGCAGAACGGAGAAGGTGAGAGGACGCGCTGCTTCCTCCTCGCCAGCCGCACGTTACGCTTTTCTCTTTTCCGTGAGTTTTTTTAAATATCTGGGTTGACTTAGAAATGAGAGAAACTCCGTATAGTTAGCGAGATGAGAGCGGCACGCCGGCGACTAATACTCTCCAGGAACAGCCGCTGCCTGACACTAGGATGAGTCGTGGGGGGTGTAAGCTGCCGTGTAACCGTTCTGTAGCGCCGCTGTCAGACGTTATCCCACTAAATGCTCCCAGTGATTACAAGCTGTCGAACTCCGCCCGTCGCCCAGCGTTACATGCCCGCCCGTCGCTCAGCTTTACACCACATCAGGCTGAGGGAGGGGACTGTACTCACCTGTCTTACAATCTATTACTCCCTGTTATCAGCCATGTCAGGCTGGGGAGGTGACTGTAGGACAGGTGAGTACAGTCTATTACTCCCTGTTATTAGCCATGTCAGGTTGGGGGGAGGGGACTGTAGGACAGGTGAGTACAGTCTATTACTCTCTGTTATCAGACATGTCAGGCTGGGGGAGGAGACTGTAGGACAGGTCCGTACAATCTATTGTCCCCAGCTATCAGCCACTTGTATTTGAGTGTTGTGACCCCTCTGATTCCTCCCTGTGGGTGACTACAGCTCCCAGCATGCTCTGCTTCGTGGATCTCCCGTACAATATGGCTCCCTCATTTCTTGACGCTTCCTACAGAACTTATTCAGAAGTGGATTGTTACTTTAAAGCCGATAAGCCGGTGACCGCGTTGTGAATGGCGATAGCGGCTCTGACTAACGCTTTCATGTGCGGATAAAGCGGTGGCGGCTGAAGGAATGATGGCGAGCAGAAAGGAATTTACGTTCAGATATTTAAGCTTTCTTGAAAGGCGGCTCAGAGCCGAAATTCCTCCCCGTGCAGAAGAGGCTTTAACACTCCGCCAGACGCTAATGTGAAGTGACTGCAGCCGCTAAATTGCTGCTGTTTGTTAAGTGCACGGCGTGGAGTGGAGGGTGCAGCGGGGGGCGCTCACACTCGCCAGGCACCCTTCTCTAATCTTCGCCTCTGTGTGCCTCCCCTCCTCATATCCCCCCTGAGCTCCAGTGACAGCCCATCAAATGGCTTTAAACGAGAAGCCTTGACTCCTCGAGAGTCGCGGAGGAACGTGTCTTGCGTTTAGATGCGGACCGCTTGTATTGGGACAGGGAGCTTCACAAGCGCGTAATTCCAGCCCTGCTTATTCTCCCTTAATACTGATCAGCTGTTGCTCTCCACACATGACCCCAAGTACAGTGTGTAAGCCTGCTGGGAAACTACAACTCCCAGCATGCCCTGCTGTTGTAGGCTGACATGCGGAGCCGCAGGTCAGATAATCTCTGCTCTCTGGCTTCTTGCGGAGGAGGGGGAGCTTCCTGGTAGTAAACGGTAAATTAGGGGAGTTTCGGGCCGTGACACGAGATTCTGTTACCGCCGACAAAATATCCAGGCAGAAGCTCAAATTAGAAATCGTAGAACTGAGTGGGGGGGCGATCGCCGATGATATAGATGTACGGCAGGGTTAAAGTTCGAATACATCACACGAAGCTCATGGAGAGCACAAAAAATATCAACCGTGAGATGCTTCACGTTCGTTGCTTCTAACAGCGGACGGGTGTCGCCGGGAAGCTCCGTTTTCTCTTCTGTTTTACCTTCTTATTGAATTTTTGTTTTTCTATTAATTTTAGATGTTTGTGAGTTTTTTTAACGGATTGATACTCTGTGTACGTAAATAAACTGCGGCACGTCCTGTTCTGCTCCGACTTCCTGGACAACAGCTGCCCATTCAAGTCAGTTGGCGCACAGTAAAAAACAGAACACGCAAAGATTAACATCCGTGTATCCACCATTGCTAAGCAACACTAAAAAAAACTGGGCCTCCTTCAGAGTATTTTTTGCACACAAGAAAAACGGATGACACACAGAAGTAAAAAAAAAATGGACACATGCAACACTTGGATGACGCACAGACTATAATTGATTTGTTTTTTTCAGACTGAAATTGGACGCAACCTAACCTGTAATATTATTGCACTCTACTGAACTCCACGGTGTGACCGCTCTTACGGTAGAGGCTCCACGGTGTGACCGCTCTTACACTAGAGACTCCACAGTGTGACCGCTCTTACAGTAGAGGCTCCATGGTGTGACTGCTCTTACAGTAGAGGCTCCATGGTGTGACCGCTCTTACAATAGAGGCTCCACGGTGTGACCGCTCTTACAGTAGAGGCTCCATGGTGTGACCGCTCTTACAGTAGAGGCACCACTGTGTAACCGCTCTTACAGTAGAGGCTCCATGGTGTGACCGCTCTTACAGTAGAGACTCCACGGTGTGACCGCTCTTACGGTAGAGGCTCCACGGTGTGACCGCTCTTACGGTAGAGGCTCCACGGTGTGATCGCTCTTACACTAGAGACTCCACAGTGTGACCGCTCTTACAGTAGAGGCTCCACGGTGTGACCGCTCTTACAGTAGGGGCTCCACGGTGTGACCGCTCTTACAGTAGAGGCTCCAGGGTGTGACCGCTCTTACAGTAGAGGCTCCAGGGTGTGACCGCTCTTACAGTAGAGGCTCCATGGTGTGACCGCTCTTACAGTAGAGGCTCCACGGTGTGACCGCTCTTACAGTAGAGGCTCCACGGTGTGACCGCTCTTACAGTAGAGGCTCCACGGTGTGACCGCTCTTACAGTAGAGGCTCCAGGGTGTGACCGCTCTTACAGTAGAGGCTCCACGGTGTGACCGCTCTTACAGTAGAGGCTCCACGGTGTGACCGCTCTTACAGTAGAGGCTCCACGGTGTGACCGCTCTTACAGTAGAGGCTCCACGGTGTGACCGCTCTTAGAGTAGAGGCTCCACGGTGTGACCGCTCTTACAGTAGAGGCTCCACGGTGTGACCGCTCTTACAGTAGAGGCTCCACGGTGTGACCGCTCTTACACTAGAGATTCCACGGTGTGACCGCTCTTACAGTGGTAGAGGCTCCACGGTGTGACCGCTCTTACGGTAGAGGCTCCACGGTGTGACCGCTCTTACAATAGAGGCTCCACGGTGTGACCGCTCTTACAGTAGAGGCTCCACGGTGTGACCGCTCTTACACTAGAGACTCCACGGTGTGACCGCTCTTACAGTGGTAGAGGCTCCACGGTGTGACCGCTCTTACAATAGAGGCTCCACGGTGTGACCGCTCTTACGGTAGAGGCTCCACGGTGTGACCGCTCTTACAATAGAGGCTCCACGGTGTGACCGCTCTTACGGTAGAGGCTCCACGGTGTGACCGCTCTTACGGTAGAGGCTCCACGGTGTGACCGCTCTTACGGTAGAGGCTCCACGGTGTGACCGCTCTTACGGTAGAGGCTCCACGGTGTGACCGCTCTTACAGTAGAGGCTCCACGGTGTGACCGCTCTTACAGTAGAGGCTCCACGGTGTGACCGCTCTTACAGTAGAGGCTCCAGGGTGTGACCGCTCTTACAGTAGAGGCTCCACGGTGTGACCGCTCTTACAGTAGAGGCTCCACGGTGTGACCGCTCTTACAGTAGAGGCTCCACGGTGTGACCGCTCTTACAGTAGAGGCTCCACGGTGTGACCGCTCTTACAGTAGAGGCTCCACAGTGTGACCGCTCTTACAGTAGAGGCTCCACGGTGTGACCGCTCTTACAGTAGAGGCTCCACGGTGTGACCGCTCTTACAGTAGAGGCTCCACGGTGTGACCGCTCTTACAGTAGAGGCTCCACGGTGTGACCGCTCTTACAGTAGAGGCTCCACGGTGTGACCGCTCTTAGAGTAGAGGCTCCACGGTGTGACCGCTCTTACAGTAGAGGCTCCACGGTGTGACCGCTCTTACAGTAGAGGCTCCACGGTGTGACCGCTCTTACACTAGAGATTCCACGGTGTGACCGCTCTTACAGTGGTAGAGGCTCCACGGTGTGACCGCTCTTACGGTAGAGGCTCCACGGTGTGACCGCTCTTACAATAGAGGCTCCACGGTGTGACCGCTCTTACGGTAGAGGCTCCACGGTGTGACCGCTCTTACGGTAGAGGCTCCACGGTGTGACCGCTCTTACGGTAGAGGCTCCATGGTGTGACCGCTCTTACGGTAGAGGCTCCACGGTGTGACCGCTCTTACGGTAGAGGCTCCACGGTGTGACCGCTCTTACGGTAGAGGCTCCACGGTGTGACCGCTCTTACGGTAGAGGCTCCACGGTGTGACCGCTCTAACAGTAGAGGCTACATACACTGTGTGACCGCTCTTACAGTAGAGACTCCATAGTGTGACCGCTCTTACAGTAGAGGCTCCATGGTGTGACCGCTCTTGCAGTAGAGGCTCCATGGTGTGACCGCTCTTACAGTAGAGGCTCCATGGTGTGACCGCTCTTACAGTAGAGGCTCCACGGTGTGACCGCTCTTACAGTAGAGGCTCCACGGTGTGACCGCTCTTACAGTAGCGGCTCCACGGTGTGACCGCTCTTACAGTAGCGGCTCCACGGTGTGACCGCTCTTACAGTAGAGGCTCCATGGTGTGACCGCTCTTACAGTAGAGGCTCCATAGTGTGACCCCTCTCACAGTAGAGGCTCCATAGTGTGACCCCTCTCACAGTAGAGGCTCCATAGTGTGACCCCTCTCACAGTAGAGGCTCCATAGTGTGACCGCTCTTACAGTAGAGGCTCCATAGCGTAACCGCTCTTACAGTAGAGAATGCATAGCGTTACTGCTCTTACAGTAGAGGCTACATACACTGTGTGACCGCTCTTACAGTAGAGGATGCATAGTGTGACCGCTCTTACAGTAGGGGCTCCACGGTGTGACCGCTCTTACAGTAGGGGCTCCACGGTGTGACCGCTCTTACAGTAGGGGCTCCACGGTGTGACCGCTCTTACAGTAGGGGCTCCGCGGTGTGACCGCTCTTACAGTAGGGGCTCCACGGTGTGACCGCTCTTACAGTAGGGGCTCCACGGTGTGACCGCTCTTACAGTAGGGGCTCCGCGGTGTGACCGCCCTTACAGTAGAGGCTCCACGGTGTGACCGCTCTTACAGTAGGGGCTCCACGGTGTGACCGCTCTTACAGTAGGGGCTCCACGGTGTGACCGCTCTTACAGTAGGGGCTCCACGGTGTGACCGCTCTTACAGTAGGGGCTCCGCGGTGTGACCGCTCTTACAGTAGGGGCTCCGCGGTGTGACCGCCCTTACAGTAGAGGCTCCACGGTGTGACCGCTCTTACAGTAGGGGCTCCACGGTGTGACCGCCCTTACAGTAGAGGCTCCACGGTGTGACCGCCCTTACAGTAGAGGCTCCACGGTGTGACCGCCCTTACAGTAGAGGCTCCACGGTGTGACCGCCCTTACAGTAGAGGCTCCACGGTGTGACCGCCCTTACAGTAGAGGCTCCACGGTGTGACCGCCCTTACAGTAGAGGCTCCACGGTGTGACCGCTCTTACAGTAAAGAACCCCCTTCGATGTTGTATAGAAGCCTTTTTTCCTCTAGTCGTAGAGGCGCCCCCTTGTTACAGTCACAAATATAAGTTGATCAATACTGATTTTGTTTCATTTAAAATGATTAAAAAAAAGCAAAAAAAAAACAAAAATGATTGAAAAGAACCTGAAACAAGAATAGAAAAATAAAACTAATATAAGAAAAACTAGAAATTTACCAGAAAAAATATCACCAAATAATCATTTAGTATTTCACCTTTTATTATAGTTTTTTTCTGTTTTTATGATTTTAGGTTTGTTTTATAATCTTTAGGGGTTTTTTTCTCTTCATTTTGATGCTTTAGTGATTTTTATTATTTTTCCTGCTTTTCTGCTATTCGTTTTTTTCTTTGCGCACATTTCTCCTCTGCTCCTTCATGTTTGGGAGATTTGCTGCATTTCTGTTCTAATTTTATCCGTTTCTGGGACGGCGCCAGGGGTCTCCATCTGCCTGGCGTGTGTGGGACGGGCGTCGGTGCCCAGTATTACCCGCTCGCGTTTGTCCCGTCCTGCGGTCAGTAATTAGTCGCTGTTGTAGTGGCGTTTAGTGCCGCCCTTTGCCTGTATTTACAGCTGTGCGCCTGGTATGGCTGCGAGCCGTATTTTCACAGATGGTCAGTAATATACATCGCGGTGCAGCCGCTCTCCCTCGTTTGTCAGCGTGCCATAACTTGCAGCTAATGAGAGCCCACGCATGGCAGAGACTTATTATGTGTGAGCGCCCGCCGCCGCCGCCTCAAAATGATTTAATTTTATTTTTCTAATGACAGAAAGGTAAAGATATCGGCAGCGGCCCAGCAATAACTTCTGCTGACGAGCGGCGCGGAACGCCTCTCATGAAGGAACTCCATTCATTCCTGCAGGCTGGCGGTGCAGAGCGTTCTGCACATACATCTGTACGACAATATATGAGCCCAACATCGCCGCTGGTTTTACATTGTATCTCTCTAATATCCCAATTCTCTTTGCCTGCACAGCTAGCGAACAGCACTTTGTGCTTCAGAGCTGTGCCTCCTACAGGGAACAGGAAGTTGCAGACCTAGGCAGCCATATTGGAGGCTGTGGAGAGCGCTCTGCGGTCACCTACCAGCCTGGAAGTATACACAGACACACCCCTCCCTATCCCTGCCCATAAATCAGAACCCCCGCATGGCGGCCCACATCAAACCTCTGAGAATGCAGACTCCTCCCGCTAAAAGATGTTTTTAAAATGGCGCAGTAAAAGACATGTTTCTGGCGAGCAACAGCTGCTATTTGCCCCCCGGTGGCCGTGGGAGGATGCACATGTATACAATGTATCAATGTGTTGGCAGACTCTATCTGCCGGTGGATACATATCCAGTCCGTGCCCCCTGGCCGCCCTCGCACAGCCATTGCGTGCGCATATTTTAATGATGTTTCTGGCTGCGGCGGGGTGGGGGTGGGGGATTATTGTCCTTTATCTGCGGAAGATTCCAGAAACGAGTGGGGGGGTATTAGCGCGCTCGACATTTATTCATTGCCATGTAATAAAGAGATAAGTAATTAATCATTAGACGTGGATCGCGCTTTCATCCTCTCCGGTGGTCTCCGCGCTGCGAGCTCTTACTGGAATAATAGAGGCCCATAAAAGCGCGGTGGGGGATTTGGGGGGGGGCGCAGCATCGGAGCCAGCGTGCTCTCAATATGTTCCCTCTCACTTTCCCCCTGACTTTTGTCTTAGAGGAGAAGAGAGAGGCTATCTTGATCAGTAGCGAATGTGGCGGTTCTGGCCGCGGTGGTAGAGTTTATCGCTGACGTCACACGGGGAGGATGATGGCGGTAGAGGCGTCGATGTTGTACGCAACTGTACTTAACTTCTGGGGTCTCTTCTCTCCGGCAGGATAAAGCCTCGTTGGATTGTCTGTCGCAGCAGCTCGCCGTGCGCCAAAGTGACGACGGGAAGCTTGGACACACCATGATGGACTTCAACTTGAGTGGAGACTCTGATGGTAAGAACGCGCTCAGCGGCACCGTACAAAGGGGCGGAGCTCCAACCAGCCTGTCGTGTTATTACTCACTGTCCTCACACTCGCTACATAAGTGTACACGCCCCTCATCTCACACTCACTGCGTAAGTATACACACCCCTCACCTCACACTCACTGTGTAAATATACATCCCCCCACACTCACTGCGTAAGTATACACCCCCCCCAAATCACACTCACTGTATAAGTATACACACACCTCACACTTACTGCATAAGTGTACACATCGCTCACCTGACACTCACTGCACAAGTATACACACCCCACACCTCACACTCACTGCATAAGTGTACACACCGCTCACTTCACACTCACTGCATAAGTATACACACCTCACACTCACTGCATAAGTGTACACACCGCTCACTTCACACTCACTGCATAAGTATACACACCTCACACTCACTGCATAAGTGTACACACCGCTCACTTCACACTCACTGCATAAGTATACACACCCTACCCCTCACACTCACTGCATAAGTGTACACACCCCTCACTCTCACTGTGTAAGTATACACACCCCTCACTCTCACTGTGTAAGTATACACACCCCTCACTCTCACTGTGTAAGTATACACACCCCTCACTCTCACTGTGTAAGTATACACCCCTCACTCTCACTGTGTAAGTATACACACCCCTCACTCTCACTGTGTAAGTATACACCCCTCACTCACTGTGTAAGTATACACACCCCTCACTCTCACTGTGTAAGTATACACATCCCCCACACTCACTGCATAAGTATACACACCCCTCACATCACACTGACTGCATAAGTGTACACACCGCTCACCTCACACTCACTGTGTAAATGTACATCCGCCACACTCACTGCGTAAGTATACACACCCCTCACACCACACTCACTGCATAAGTATACACACCCCTCACATCACACTGACTGCATAAGTATACACACCCCTCACATCACACTCACTGCATAAGTATACACACCCCTCACATCACACTCACTGCATAAGTATACACACACCTCACACTCACTGCATAAGTGTACACACCTTTCACCTCACACTCACTGTGTAAATGTACATCCGCCACACTCACTGTGTAAATGTACATCCCCCACACTCATAGTGTAAGTATACACACCCCACACTTACTGTGTAAGTATACACACCCCTCACATCACACTCAGTGTAAGTATACACACCCCTCCCACTTACTGTGTAAATATACACCCCCACACTCACTATGTAAGTATACACTCCACACACTCACTGTAAGTATACACTCCACACACTTACTGCATAAGTGTACACACTGCTCACCTCACACTCACTGCATATGTATACACACACCTCACGCTCACTGCATAAGTGTGCACACCTTTCACCTCACACTCAGTGTAAATGTACACCCCCCACACTCATGGTATAAGTATACACACCCCACACTCACTGTGTAAGTATACACACCCCCCACATCACACTCACTGTGTAAGTATACACACCCCTCCCACTCACTGTGTAAATATACACCCCCACACTCACTATGTAAGTATACACTCCACACACTCATTGTAAGTATACACTCCACACACTCACTGTAAGTATACACACCTCACACTTACTGCATAAGTATACACACTGCTCACCTCACACTCACTGCATACGTATACACACACCTCACACTCACTGCATACGTATACACACACCTCACACTCACTGCATAAGTGTACACACCGCTCACCTCACACTCACTGCATACGTATACACACACCTCACACTCACTGCATACGTATACACACACCTCACACTCGCTGCATAAGTGTACACCCCTTTCACCTCACACTCAGTGTAAATGTACACCCCCCACACTCATGGTATAAGTATACACACCCCACACTCACTGTGTAAGTATACACACCCCTCACATCACACTCACTGTGTAAGTATACACACCCCTCCCACTCACTGTGTAAATATACACCCCCACACTCACTATGTAAGTATACACCCCTCACACTCACTGTATAAGTATACACACCCTTCACCTCACACTTACTGTGTAAGTATACACACCTCACACTCACTGCGTAAGTATACATGCCCCTCACCTCACACTCTCTGCATAAGTATACACACCCCTCACACTCACTGTGTAAATGTACATCCCCCACACTCACAGTGTAAGTATACACACCCCTGGCGCTCACTATGTAAGTATACACACCCCTCACTCTCACTGTGTAAGTATACACCCCACACACACACTGTTTAAGTATACATCCCCCCCCACACTCACTGTTTAAGTATACACACCCCTCACCTCACACTCACTGTGTAAATATACATCCCCCACACTCACTGTGTAAGTATACACACCCCTCACTCTCACTGTGTAAGTATACACACCCTTCACTCTCACTGTGTAAGTATACACACCCTTCACTCTCACTGTGTAAGTATGCACACCCCTCACTCTCACTGTGTAAGTATACACACCCCTCACTCTCACTGTGTAAGTATACACACCCCTCACTCTCACTGCATAAGTATACACACCCCTCACTCTCACTGTAAGTATACACACCCCTCACTCTCACTGTGTAAGTATACACACCCCTCACTCTCACTGTAAGTATACACACCCCTCACTCTCACTGTGTAAGTATACACACCCCTCACTCTCACTGTGTAAGTATACACACCCCTCACTCTCACTGTGTAAGTATACACACCCCTCACTCTCACTGTGTAAGTATACACACCCCTCACTCTCACTGTGTAAGTATACACACCCCTCACTCTCACTGTGTAAGTATACACCCCTCACTCTCACTGTGTAAGTATACACCCCTCACTCTCACTGTGTAAGTATACACATCCCCCACACTCACTGCGTAAGTATACACACCCCTCACCTCACACTCACTGTGTAAGTATACACACCCCTCACTCTCACTGTAAGTATACACACCCCTCACTCTCACTGTAAGTATACACACCCCTCACTCTCACTGTGTAAGTATACACACCCCTCACTCTCACTGTGTAAGTATACACCCCTCACTCTCACTGTGTAAGTATACACCCCCCACACTCACTGTGTAAGTATACACATCCCCCACACTCACTGCATAAGTATACACACCCCTCACCTCACACTCACTGTGTAAATGTACACCCCCCACACTCACTGTGTAAGTATACACACCCCTCACTCTGACTGTGTAAGTATACACATCCCCTATACTCATTGTGTAAGTATACACACCCCTCACTCTCACTGTAAGTATACACACCCCTCACTCTCACTGTGTAAGTATACACACCCCTCACTCTCACTGTGTAAGTATACACACCCCTCACTCTCACTGTGTAAGTATACACACCCCTCACTCTCACTGTGTAAGTATACACACCCCTCACTCTCACTGTGTAAGTATACACACCCCTCACTCTCACTGTGTAAGTATACACACCCCTCACTCTCACTGTGTAAGTATACACCCCTCACTCTCACTGTGTAAGTATACACACCCCTCACTCTCACTGTGTAAGTATACACATCCCCCACACTCACTGCGTAAGTATACACACCCCTCACCTCACTCTCACTGTAAGTATACACACCCCTCACTCTCACTGTAAGAATACACACCCCTCACTCTCACTGTGTAAGTATACACACCCCTCACTCTCACTGTGTAAGTATACACACCCCTCACTCTCACTGTGTAAGTATACACACCCCTCACTCTCACTGTGTAAGTATACACCCCTCACTCTCACTGTGTAAGTATACACCCCCCACACTCACTGTGTAAGTATACACATCCCCCACACTCACTGCGTAAGTATACACACCCCTCACCTCACACTCACTGTGTAAATGTACACCCCCCACACTCACTGTGTAAGTATACACACCCCTCACTCTGACTGTGTAAGTATACACATCCCCTATACTCATTGTGTAAGTATACACACCCCTCACCTGATACTCACTCTGGACTGGGGCAACGGAGGGGTGGAATCGGTTAGACTGTGGTTCTTCTATGACCTGACACCGGCCCCCTTCTCACGTCTCCTCCTTCTTTCTTGCAGGAAGCGCAGGAGTGTCAGAGTCCCGGATATATCGGGAGTCCCGAGGACGCGGAAGCAGCGAGCCGCATATTAAACGGCCAATGAACGCCTTCATGGTCTGGGCAAAAGACGAGCGCAGGAAAATCCTTCAGGCCTTCCCTGATATGCATAACTCAAACATCAGCAAGATATTAGGTAGGGAAGCCCCTCCCACCGCGTGTCTGTGAGCCGCACGTGTCGCCGCCAGCGCTGATACCTTTATTATTCACCTTTGTCTCAGCTGATACGGTGCGGAGTAGACACTTACGCCAGGCTGACATTTGTGGCGTCTCTGGAGAGCGCCGCTGACATTTTACAGGCTCCGAAGATCTGGTCTTAATCAGCCGCTCCCCCTGAAATTGTTACCAGAAGGAATCGCCTCCGACTGCTTGGCCGGCGATCAGCAGCGAGCGCACACAGCTTTCTTTCATTACGCGTACAGTAGTCGCAGACAATGTGCAAATTCATTGCAGATCACGTAAAAAAAACCATGCCCCCCCCCCCTCCCCCGACTGGGAAAAAGAAACAAAGAATGAAAACAATGTAACAAGTGCAGAACGGAAACAAAACACAGAAGCGCCGCAGCGGAGAATGGTGGCAGATCACGGCCTGCTAGCCGGTTTCTGTAGAGGCTTCATAGACTCCGCCCCCACAGTTGGCCATGTTGGACGTTTTTTAGCCAATACGCTTTTATTTTTCCCGTGAAACAACGACGCCAATGCCTTACCCTCTGCATGGCAGACCGAACACGCATATGTTATCGGGGCCGATGGCCACGTGTTGGTAATTCACCAGTTATGCCTGGTTACAGACTTACAATATCCTGAATAGAATATATGGGTATGTGTGAGAGTCATATCTGTATATAGTAGCCGTCCATACACGCCTGTAGTACCCTGATGATAGCAGTCCGCGGCCGCCATGTTTTCAAAGTAAATTAAACCCTCCAGAGAGAAATAACGGGATGTCTCCATATTGCAGGGTCTCGCTGGAAAGCCATGACAAATCTGGAGAAGCAGCCGTACTACGAGGAGCAGGCCAGGCTCAGCAAGCAGCACTTGGAGAAGTATCCGGACTACAAGTACAAGCCGCGGCCGAAGCGCACATGTCTAGTAGATGGCAAAAAGCTGCGGATCGGGGAATATAAAGCGATCATGAGGAGCCGGCGGCAGGAAATGAGGCAGTATTTTAATGTTGGGTAAGTGGCATCTGCATTCTAACCCCCATATCTGTCTGTCTGTCTATATCTCATACCTATCTATCTCATATCTATTTATCTCATATTTATCTGTCTATCTCATATCTATCTAGCTGCCTGTCTGTTTCATATATATCTCTCTCTCATATATCTATCTCATATAAATAATATATATATATATATCACATCTATCTCATATGTATCTATCTATTTCAGATCTATCTATCTCATATCTATCCCATATCTATCTTATATTTATCTGTCTATCTTATATTTATCTATCTATCTATCTTATACATGAGATAGAAGATAAATAAATATGAGATACATATGAAACAGATAGAAAAAGATATAGATATGAAACAGAGATAGATATGAGATAGGCAGACAGATAGATAAATATATCTCATACATCTATCTATCTGTCTCTTATCTATATGTCTACCTTATATTTATTTATCTATCTTCTATCTGTCTATCTCATATCTATCTCTCTGTTTCATATCTATTTCATATCCTATCTATCTATCTATCTATCTATCTCATATCTATCTATCTCATATCTATCTATCTCATATCTATCTATCTCATATCTATCTCATATCTATCTATCTATCTCATATCTATCTATCTATCGCATATCTATCTATCGCATATCTATCTATTGATCCCATATCTATCTATCGATCGCATATCTATCTATCGATCGCATATCTATCGATCGCATATCTATCTATCGCATATCTATCTATTGATCGCACATCTATCTATCGATCGCACATCTATCGATCGCACATCTATCGATCGCACATCTATCTATCGCACATCTATCTATCGATCCCATATCTATCTATCGATCCCATATCTATCTATATATCGATCTCATATCTATCTATCGATCTCATATCTATCTATCGATCTCATATCTATCGATCTCATATCTATCGATCGATCTCATATCTATCGATCGATCTCATATCTATCGATCGATCTCATATCTATCGATCGTTCTCATATCTATCGATCGATCTCATATCTATCGATCTCATGTCTATCGATCTCATGTCTATCGATCTCATGTCTATCTATCTCATGTCTATCTATCTCATATCGATCTCATGTCTATCTATCTCATATCGATCTCATGTCTATCTATCTCATATCGATCTCATGTCTATCTATCTCATATCGATCTCATGTCTATCTATCTCATATCGATCTCATATCTATCTATCTCATATCTATTGCATATCTATCTATCGCATATCTATCTATCGCATATCTATCTATCGCATATCTATCTATCTATCTATCTATCTCATATCTATCTATCTATCTCATATCTATCTATCTATCTCATATCTATCTATCTATCTCATATCTATCTATCGCATATCTATCTATCGCATATCTATCTATTGATCCCATATCTATCGATCCCATATCTATCTATCTAATCACTGTGACAGTAGGGTTCTTTTTAAACTTAATTATTTACACTGGGGAGAGCCCACTAACTAATTTTAAACATAAAATATAACTTTTATTCACTCTGTTAAAAATTGAGCTCACTGACAAACATACACAGATATATATCAATCTAAATGATCAATTTACGATCAGTAAAGTATCAACACTGTAGTTCCAATATCAATAGATTCTGTTGGTGGACAAAAAGTATATAAATTATGCACGATCAACTTGTTTTTGTGTATCGTGCAGAAATTAATTTATTCTCCCACAGTCGACGCGTTTCTTCAGTCACCTCCAACCTGTGACTGATTCATCAGGATGGGGAGACAGTATATTACAGAAATAGGTCCACTTTGATGATGGATAGTGAGGATGTATTAATCACTTATCAAAAACTCCCTTTTTTTTCTTGTGGATTTTTATATAGTACGGGAGTTTTCTTTTCCCCAAAATTTGATGATACTTGTGTTGCAAATGGTCTGAATTATGATATTAGTTGGTTTCAGCTCAGTACTTGAAGTATCCAGCCCAGATTGATTTAGGTTTAATCATGGTTAACGGATGCCATCCGAGCTAAATCTCTAACCACATTAATGATATCACTCAGGAATCATGTGGTTACGATAATACACGGACTGGTATCCAACTGATGTATGTATCTTCACTGTGACTCTGTTAGACTAATGGTCATCAGTGTGATCTTATTCCATAAATTATTCTAGTAACTTACTGGGGTACTTCTGTGTAGCTGTCCCTGATGTTTGTTTATAAACCATCAGTAAGTAGCTAACAGATGTTACACAGCTACTTGAAATGTTTTTATATAGGCGGTCATAAACACAGTTGGGCCTAATATTATGAGCCCATTGATAAACTGTGTTATCATTAGTGTCCTTAGTGCAGCTTTAGGTTAGTCTAAGTCAAAAGAGCTAGATACTTTGGCTCAATTGCAGTGACTGAACACTAAAGCTGACTTAGTTTGCTGCCCAGATCACTAAAGAGAGCTGTAACATAGTACTGGAATCGGATGTGATATCTGATAGCACCCTTCAACCTTTCCCACACAGCACAGCATGTGCAACCGCTGGGATCAATGTCTATCGATCTCATGTCTATCGATCTCATGTCTATCGATCTCATATCGATCTCATATCTATCTATCTCATATCTATCGCATATCTATCTATCGCATATCTATCTATCGCATATATATCTATCTAATATCTATCTCATATCTATCTATCTATCTATCTCATATCTATCTATCTCATATCTATCTATCTATCTCATATCTATCTATCTATCTCATATCTATCTATCTATCTCATATCTATCTATCTATCTCATATCTATCTATCTATCTATCGATCTCATATCTATCTATCGATCTCATATCTATCGATCTCATGTCTATCGATCTCATGTCTATCGATCTCATGTCTATCGATCTCATGTCTATCGATCTCATGTCTATCTATCGCATATCTATCCATCGCATATCTATCCATCGCATATCTATCCATCGCATATCTATCCATCGCATATCTATCCATCGCATATCTATCCATCACATATCTATCCATCGCTTATCTATCCATCGCTTATCTATCGCATATCTATCGATCCCATATCTATCTATCGATCCCATATCTATATATCGATCCCATATCTATCTATCGATCCCATATCTATCTATCGATCCCATATCTATCTATCGATCCCATATCTATCTATCGATCCCATATCTATCTATCGATCGCATATCTATCTATCGATGGCATATCTATCTATCGCTCGCATATCTATCGATCGCATATCTATCTATCGATCGCATATCTATCTATCGATCGCATATCTATCTATCGATCGCATATCTATCTATCGATCGCATATCTATCTATCGATCGCATATCTATCGATCGCATATCTATCGATCCCATATCTATCTATCGATCCCATATCTATCTATCGATCCCATATCTATCTATCGATCCCATATCTATCTATCGATCCCATATCTATCTATCGATCCCATATCTATCTATCGATCGCATATCTATCTATCGATCGCATATCTATCTATCGCTCATCTATCTATCGATCGCATATCTATCTATCGATCGCATATCTATCTATCGATCGCATATCTATCTATCGATCGCATATCTATCTATCGATCGCATATCTATCTATCGATCGCATATCTATCTATCGATCGCATATCTATCTATCGATCGCATATCTATCTATCGCTCATCTATCTATCGATCGCATATCTATCTATCGATCGCATATCTATCTATCGATCGCATATCTATCTATCGATCGCATATCTATCTATCGATCGCATATCTATCTATCGATCGCATATCTATCTATCGATCGCATATCTATCTATCGATCGCATATCTATCTATCGCATATCTATCTATCGATTGCATATCTATCTATCGATCGCATATCTATCTATCGATCGATTCCATATCTAACTATCTATCTCATATCTATCTATCTATCTATCTCATATCTATCTATCTATCTCATATCTATCTATCTATCTCATATCTATCTATCTATCTCATATCTATCTATCTATCTCATATCTATCTATCTATCTCATATCTATCTATCTCATATCTATCTATCTCATATCTATCTATCTCATATCTATCTCATTGTCTATCTATCTCATTGTCTATCTATCTATCTATCCCATATCTATCTCTCTCACATTCATCTCTCATCATATTTGTTTTCCTTTCATTCTGCAGCCAACAAGCACAGATCCCGATCACGCCGACGGGTGTTGTTTACCCCGGAGCCATAGCTATGGCAGGAATGCCATCACCTCATTTACCGTCTGAACATTCGAGTGTCTCTAGTAGCCCTGAACCAGGCATGCAAGTCATCCAAAGCACTTACAGCTTGAAAGTAGATGAGCCCCACATCAAGGAGGAGGCTCCAAACGACGATATCAACGGCGAAATGTACGATGAGTACGATGAGGAGGACGACCCAGACGTGGATTACGGTAGCGACAGTGAACATCACAGCGCGGAGCAGACCAACTGATAGCGGGTGGGGAGAGCGTGAACTTATACGGACTTTTCAAAGCCAACCCAACTCACCCGTATCAGCGGTGTGCCGGCTACAAATACACTGACTGTTACTTCAAACTGTTCTCTGTCACGAGCTGGGACATCGACGCCAAACCAGTCAACCGAGGTGGTTGAAATGGAAAAAGCAAAAGACAAGAAGATTTCCACCAGAAGAATGGGATAAGCTATGGGTAAAAAAAACATGCCAGTAAATCAGCTGCTTCGCACTGACGTCTTACCCTTCAAACTTTTTTTTTTTTTTTTTTTTTTCATATTAAAGAAAGAAAAAAAATTTTAAAAAACTTTATGGCTGTTTGTTCGGAAATGTTCTAGAAATTCTCACTCAGGTACACAGTGCCAACAAGTGGCTTGTGAATGTGTTTTGTCGTTTTGTGCTAAAGTTTAAAGAGGAATAAGATTTTTTTTTAAATTTTTTAACAATTTTTTTTTTGGTAATGCACCTAACAAAAAGATGCTCCTGGCCGACTCCTCCCCTTCCTTTATATCTCAGTGTTGTGGGCGGATCCAAAGGACTGCCATGTGTGGACACCCAACCCTCCTTCATCCAATCCTCACCCGTTGCATATCATGGGGTTTTTTTTTAGCAAGTGCCAAATTTGTGCTGAATATTCTGCTGTTTTTGCTCCGTCTTAACGTTAGGACAGTGTTACGTCTTAGACAATCTCTTATAAGAACTGACCGTCGGTAAGAGTGACTTTTTATATATTTTTTTTTTTTTTTTTTTTGAACAGAAACTGTAGTCGCGGTTCTCAGGTGAGAGACACAAGAAACTAGAGAAAAAAAATGATGACTTTTTGTGTGAGTGCGAGCGTGTCAGGAGACGGATGATATGTTTGTATCATGCTTAACATGGGATCAAATCCCATCTCCTCCTCGTCAGCAGACTTTAAGAAGCCTTTAATGAATATTTTGCACTTCAAATATCTAGCAAAGAGAAGAAAAAAAAAAGAAAGAAAATTAGATTTTGGAAAAAAAAAAATAGCAAGTTTTTAAATTGTAAAAACTTTTTTATATAAATATATTAGCGCTTACAAGACAACGTCCAATTAGGCCACAAGGTTTTATTTTTGTGACCCCTTTTGTTGCCTTTGAGGCTTTATAGAAAAAAGGAAAAAAAAATAGAAACGTTTTAATTTCCTTGAGACAATTCTACAAAATGTTGTCAATGTTTTAGACAAAAAGTTAAGGAATACAGAAGCCCTGATTGGACACCGCCCCGGAGGGCAGTTTATGGATTCTTCGTGTTGATTTTTCTGCAACTTTTTGGATTCTCCTGGATTACAGCCATTCTCGATTCTGCAAAGAAAGTCCCAACACAAACAGGAAAACGATGCTGAAATGTTCCCCGCACTCAGATTCAGTAGTTACGTCATGTCTTGTAGGGAGTTTGTTGAGCAAATTCCCATCACACCTCGCCGAACCCCCCAACCCCCATCCCTCATCCCACCCAGATTTTTTCAGATTGACCTCTTTAAGTTAGGGAGATTGCATAAATGGCTTAAAACATTTCAATACTTTTGCCTGCTGGAAACAAAAAGGTCTAAAACTTTTTGAAGATGGTGACGGAATAAACTCGCTTCCTCTGGGAAACCTGAAAATGTAGAGCTTTGTTTAGCTTCTTCAGGTGGCGGCTCGCGTGGCAGGGCCGCCGGCGGAGGAATCGATGTATCGTGCATGTCGGTTTCTATCTTTTCTGTTTGGAGGATTGTTTCTTCCGCTTCTCATTAGTGATGCTATAAGGATTCGCGATGTTGCGCTCTTCCCGGATGAGTAAATTATGGATAATTTATTTTATTCCTTGGGTATTTTTTACTTTATTCTGTCTAGATATATTATAAAAATTTATATTATCACTTTTTAACCCTCTGCAGTCTACAATGATCGCTCTCTGTCAGGCAATGTTGGATTTTTTTTTTCAGTGTACAAAGAACTTTGCTTAGAATTTGCCCTTTTCACGCCGGACGTATTTCCTCGCAGCGTCGGCCATTTCCATATCTGACACTCTTTGGACAGCGAGACCTTTGTGCGTTTTTTTTGTCTTGTTTGCTATATTATTTATGTGCAGAATGTGAAAAAAAATGTTTTTTGTTTCCCACTTTTTTCTGACTCGCGCGTCTGTCTCACATTTTGCTGGACGCTTTAATTGCCGTCATGTTAAATGCGCTCTGTATGAGTACGGGACTCCGGGCTACAAAAATACTTTGTTTAAGCTCCAGGTAGTTGCCACCAAGGCGGCCACGGGAGAGGCCAAACAAAACACGGGGCAACAGTTATTCTTCTATAGGGCTACAGATCACATCTTGGCCATTCTCTGTGATCCTTGTTTTTCTTGGCCGCGGTTTACAATTTCTTGCCAAAAGTTAATTTTGTTAAGAAACTTTGCCAGTGAGATTGGCACATAAACAGCCGCGAACCCCGAGCATTGATTTTCCACTCGCCTCTATTTCTCTTGAAAAGTCAACATTGACCCGACCATCGGTGAGCAGCCATCGTAGACCCAGGCTCACCGGGGGGGGGGCTCTATAAAGCAACAGCATTTTATACACCTTGACCTATTAAATTGTATTTATGTCATACTGCAGTTTTTTTACAAACTCCTCTTGGATAAATAGAAATATCTTCTGATTGTTTTTTCATGTAAGGAATATTTTTAGGTCTTTTTTTTATTATTAAAGTGTCAGTAAAACTACAGATCACAAATATTACAAAAATACATTTACCAAATTGACAAAAAAAAAATAGATAAAATCTCCTGTAAAATGTGAAAATGCTCAGTATCGGTCTATAATCGCTGCGCAGTCCTGGTGGCTGTTAGGAGCCGCGGTGACCTTTATTGTAATCACATTGACCGATGCATTTAATCAGAAGTGTAACAACCCCCCTCAGTCTCAAAATAAGACCCTCAGAAAATATTAAATATTACCCCTTTACATTTTTTTTTTACTAAATTGGTAATAAAGTTTTAAGCAAAGTCCAAAAGTCGTACTTGCTGTTTTTTCTTTTTTTGGAAAAAAAAAAAAATTCCAACATTAAGCCACAGAAACTTGCTGTATAAATGTTACCTCAGTGTGACTCGGTTTTGGGGCCGGTTCTGAAAATGCTGAATTTTTGTCTTTTTAAAGATTTTATGTTTTTGAAGAAAAAAAAAAGATTCTGTACATTTTGTTTTCCTTTTTATTAGTAACTTTAATGATTGTTATTTAATTTCCTGTTTCCTTCTGTTAGTCGCGCTCTTCTGTACTTTGAATCATGGTTTCCGCCTCTGTCCTTGGAATCCCCCGTTCTCTGTGAGATTCTATAGATGAACAGAACGGAATTATGTTTTCTACATTCGATGAAAAAAAAAAACGGTTGAATCTGAAAAAAAAAAAAAAAGAACCGAAACGGTACAGCAGATGTAATCCTAAATCATGGAAAAATATATGAACCCCCATGAATTGTATTATTCTACGATGACCCAGATATTACATCCTTATTTATGGCTTTTTTTTTTTTTTTTTTCTCTTTTTGCAGATTTTCTTGGTTATAACATTTTGGAATAAAAACAAATCTTGTTGCGTTGTGTATTTATGTTAGGAAACGAATAATAATATTAATGTACTTTTTTGTATTTGCATTTCGGTTGCTGGCTGAATTTGTAGTTTTACCCATTAGTTCACTGAAACAAAACAATTCTTTTGGGTGTAGACGAGAAAGAAATGACAATCAATGCCTGGAGCTCCAAGCGAAGTACGTGCAAATTACCATCTCACTTGAAATTTACTAAGAAATAAGTATGTAAATATAACATAGAGTAATAGATTTCTATTTTGTTCATAACACATAGTGTAATATAAGTTGTATATTTTCATGTTTTTTTTTTTTGTTTATCAGTCATGCCACAAAAATGGAAAAAAAGAGGATTTATTGTACTCTTAAAAAAAATGTGCGTTTCAGACATCCTGGTTTCTGCGTTTCCCTTTTTCAGTATTACTGCCCTGCAAGGCACCAATAAAACAACAGATGTGTTCATAGCTGCCCCGTGTGCGCGAGTTTTATTTCAAGCTTCTGGAAATGTATCCGACATACGAGAGGAGACACTGACATCTCTAGAACGCAGACAATGCTGACATCACCGCCACCTCCCAGTCGCTCCACAGTGCATACGATTAATACAATCCATTTCATACATTTTCTTTAGGGAACCTACAAAATTTCTTTCGTTCTTCAATTAGTTTTATGCAGTTTCTTTTTTTAGATATTCTCGTACTTTTTTTTTTTTTTCAATGAACTTTATGCATTTTATTTGTTGTTTTTATTTTTTACGTTTTTGTGGTTTTATTTTTTATTGCTTTAACTTTTGATTTTAGTTTTCTGCATTTTGTTTCTTTTCATTTTATTTATATTGTTTCAATTCTTCATATTTTTTTTCTTTTAATTATGTCACATTTCACGATGGCCGGAGAATATTGTGACCTGGATTTTATAGCCTTGACATCCCTGGCATAGTTCTATATTTCTTAATGAGATATATATATATAGATATAAATTTATTTTTTTTTTGCTTGCTTTACAGTTTTTGTCATTTTTATCTGACAAATATTTTACTTTTTAATGTATTTTTCAGATGCTGTTACAAATAAAATCCAATCTAAACTTTTAACTGTAAAGGGTCACTTCAGCTACAGCCCAAACCGATGGAATATAGTTGTGAATTTTCTAGAATTTTAAATTCTACATATAGATTTTTTTTTACTTTTATCAAACTTTGCTATATCTACCAATAACACCAAGAGTAAATGGGCCTATGTGAGTTGTAGGAACCCTTGCAGGATCGGTGACCTCACATGGGTGGAATTGTTCCGCAGCATGCAGCAGAATTTGCCCCAAAACCCTCACTTCTATGGTGTGAATTTTAATGCAGAATTGAAAATTATTTAATACCATCAGCAATTTTGAATCCATGTCCACATTTAGCCGTGCGGCGCTGCGTCTTACAGAACAATTCCCCGTGAAAGGTTCCTAATGCGGCCCAACAATCGGGCATGAACATTGGCTAAAAGAATAATTTCCCTGATTGTTGAGTCATGTAAAAGTGCAAATAATTAGCCGATAAAGGCGCAAGCGCTCGTTTGTCAGCTGATTGTTTAGTTTATGCTGCGTAAAAAACGATGGGCAGCGCATCTGCACGGGTGACTGATAATACTGTACTGGAGCCAAACAATAGTATTAACGATGGATCACCTCTGATACAGCCGGCATCCGCCTGTGCGAAGGCCATTTAAACAAGCACTAATCTCACATATCCGCTCTCGTTTAAAGGGCTACAGTGGCCGTATTGTGTGACGAGTCAGATAAAATAACAGTACCCAGCAGGGTGCAGATAAACTTCATGACTATAAGGGAATAGGGACCTCATAGGTACAACATACTGATAATGTGGAATTCATGCACCAACCACCAGGGGAGCTGCTGAGTATTGCATGTAGGTTCATAAAAGCGCAGGTCACATAATTGTGCATAGTGAGCCACACCGGAGAGACATGTATTGCTTATGCTTATACTATGGTTTCTCAGCATATTGTAAGCCAAATATTTAACCCACTCCCAGATGAAGGACGGAAGAGTAACTCAGTTCTATAGACGCTCTTGAATCAAATAATTTCCCACCCGTTAATATTGTTGGGGTTCTAATTACATGTCATTTCCCTCAAGCTGGTAAGTGCAGTAGACGTGGCCCCCTATGGGCACCGGGAGGTCTATGGAGGAGATCTACACTCATATTGCTTACTGTCACTACTTACTTCCAAGTAGCCTAGAGGAGCCCTATGTTTAATTTTTCCATACCCCCCCCCCCCCCCCTTTCACAAAAACACAAGGCCAAGGGGTTTTTTTTGTTTGTTTTTGATGACCTTGAGTGATAATAGGCTCTGCTGATACGCAGCGTGTTCCGATGTAGCACCCAAGGATACGACAAAACCCAGACCAGCGTCAGTCTTCCCGGCAATAGGCTTGGTTTGGGGATGTGCGTTTGTTGGCGCTCTACAGATAGCAATAAATGGCTCCCCGCCCGTTATAGTTAATGTTGAAGCAGCACAAAAATTTGGTTTTCAATTTCTAAAATCCAGCGGTGGAAGTTGTGGCAGATCCCTGCCGGCTGCGAGGGGCTGAGATAATCCCATTCTCCGATGGATGATGAATCTTTGTCCTCGTCATTCACCATTTCCTGTTATTTAGAACATGTTTTTATATTTTACATTATGTATGAGGCACGAAACGAAAAAAAAACCTCAGCAGCTGAAATGCAGAAGATGAACATGATTTGCGATGAATTGCCTTAATTTTTTGAATACACTGAATTATTTGGACTTCTGGAGCAGGTGGTCTGATTAAGTCGGTTACTGTTCAGGGAAGCAGCTACGAAAAGGCATAATAAACCCCACTGAGGTAGGTGACGGCGCAGCTGCCGGGAGAAGCGTCTCGAGGAATCCAAAAGAAAAGAACCCACGCGTTTCGCTAACTTCAGGTCACATCACTGGAAGGCTGCGGATGCACTTGTGTAATGTGGGAATTCTCCTGAGAGGAGTCCATCTGATAATCGCTCACACCAGACTACAAAAATACGTTCCGTCACATAAGTGGGGGGAAATGAGTAAAAAAAATACAAAAAGTATAAAGGAAAGTAAAGAAAATAAAATCTAACAATACAAACATTGTATTCTCGTCCTTTCTGCCCCTTGCTCTATATAAACAGATGTTCAGTCTAGACCAGGGAGCTCACAATCCAACGAAACCACCCGCACATTTTGTTTTTCAAAAATTTGCAGATCTTCCTGCATTTGGGCTGAATTGGTGGAACTGATGTTTTTGGGATTCACAAACGAATCAACCCTTTCCCGGGCCTGAGGGCGCCCCGCGTACATGATGTCCTGCTGGTTCTAAGCTGCGGAAGTGTCTCATAGAAGGTTGTAATAGAAGATACACAGTGATACACAATCATGATTAAGTCCCCTTCTCACAATGGGCTGCAGTCCATTAGCCCCATGAGCTGACACTCGCCTTTTCATCCCTATAGCCGGAATTGACATGCTCTTTGTTTTTGAGCTGAGTAGTTCATTGAAAGAACAGTCCTCGTCGTGTTCTTGGTCTCGTCGTAGAATAGACACGTTGTATAATTAACGCCATTATGTGTCCATTTGTAATGTCTGCAGAAATGTAACTTTGTAAATAAAAGAGATGGAGCATCCTAATGGAGGGGGAGGCGGGGGAGGGGGCAGCGGACTGGGATTAGTGAGACCATGTGCGGGATCATTGTGCTGTTACCCCAACCCTGCCAGTGATATTTATTAGATCTGCCGGGGATTTATCTCAAAGGAGAAAGTACAAAAAAATGAACATTTTCTATGAAGCAATCGTTTATATAATAAAACACTCTTACAAAAACATCTTCCTGTGTTATGTAACAAGGCCTGAGCGGCCCCCTATTAGCCCCCATCTAGTAGCGCATTGGACCCCTTTACTCTTCAGAACCGCAGTATTTCCTCGTAGTGTAGATTCCACTGGGTTATGAAATCGTTCTGCAGGAATATCGGCCCCTGCGGACAGGAAGCTTGTATTTGCTGCAGATTAGATGGGGGTGCTGACATGTTCTGATCAACTGATAGGAAGAGGTCGTCGATTCAGACTGCTTGCGCCAAATTCTGACCTCCCATCAGCACAGAGCAACAGAACTCTGGATCCATCTGATTAGAAGATGTTTTTCCGCTGCTCAGTGATACAATTTTTTGCACTCTGATGTCCACTGGAGTTTCACCTGACTAGAACTGGTCGTCCGCGGTTATACCCCATCCGTGCCAAGAAACAGCGAGTTGTGCGTTCGGAAACATTAGTTGGAGCTCCAGCGTTGTATTCCTTTGACTCTGCAGCACCTCTTCATCAGAACGATTCCTGACATTCCCCTTTGACCCTTTCGCTGGATGTTTTCCTTGATCGCGCCATTCTTGGTATTCTCTCCCCACTATTACATGAGAAACCCCCGCTCATTTGGCAGTGAGACCCCGGCTAGTCTAGCACCGATGACCGTGCCGGAAATCGCTCAGATCGCTGGATTTTCCATTCCAATATGGATTCACACTGAAACGGATCCACTGAAAACTTGTCACGTGATTTCATGTCGCACTTCAGGGTCACGGGGAGAATTTCCATATAGGGATGCGCTAATCGTGAGAGGGTCATTGGGCTCTAATAAAGGGCCAGATCTATAATAAAAAGCCAGGGGCCCTAATAAAGGGGCCATTCTGTACAAATTGTAACCATAGACAGTTTTTACCTTTTCATGTTTCTACGGGTCTTCAGGGGCTGTCCTCAATCTTGCCCCTCCCCCAGTCACTCCCCTGCGATTGACCAGTTGTAGCTCATTATTGATAATACTGCAGAACACTTTTGTTTTCCAGTCCAGTTACAGTCGCTCGTCTGTGACTCTTTAACCTATAAAATGCCGGAGTCCTAAGAAAATAATGATCCTTTATGGAACAACTAAACATTTTTGTAAAGTATTTTCAATGGAAAAAGAACAATCATAAAACAATGGAAAAATAGTTCCGCAACTTTCTAATCTACTTTTTGGATCATTAGATGGTTTTATAAATTGTTGAAAATTATGCAAAAAGGTCCATAATAGCTGACATGGCAGACCAATCCGATGGGTATCACTAAACATGGCCGCTCTTCTTCCACCATCTCATGGCTGCCGTACGTATCCATCAATTTCTTGCACGCATTTTTAGCAAATTTGTAACATTTTTCAATCCCTTGTCTATAGACGTTGAGTCCAGAGGGTTAATATTTCTGCTTCCAGTAAGTGGCGCTGTGGAGGATTATTCCTTCATTCGTTTGCATATGCTCACAAAACTATCACAGTCGGTGTAAAAGATGTCTGAACACGTCACACGGCGCACGCTGGCATGCAAAAGTTGTAATTGTAGTGCATGCATCAAAATTGCAACTTTTTGAGCTTTTACATAGAGCAACACCAGTTTTTCAAAAAGTGGGCAGGGCCTAGAGTTCGGAGGCATGGCTATCCACAGCCATCACATTTACTACAATGGATGCCAGAAACTGACGTATATTATAGCAGAAACCTAAGCCTGCTCATAGCTGGCATAAGCAGGGGTGCAGCAAGCCTTTTTGCTGCCTAAGGCGAAGTCTGAAATGGGGTGTCCCCCCGTCCCCTCCCCCCACAAAAAAGTTATACTGTCTCCCATAGCTGTCTCAGTAGTAATTGTGGCACTAGTAGTAATAGTGACCCCCATAGTAGCCCCCAGTAGTAATTTTGACCCATTAGTGTCCCCAATTGTAATAGTGACCCCCATAATATTCCCTATAGTAATGGTGGCTCCCATAGTGGCCCCGGTAGTAATAGGGACTCCATTAGTGTTTCCAGTAGTAAATAAGGCCCCAGTAGTCACTGGGACCCCTATAGTGGTCCCACTAATAGTAATAGTGACCCTCATAGTAGCCCCAGTAGTAATAGTGAACCCTATAATGGCCCCAGTAGTAATAGTATCCCTTTTAGTGGCCCTAGTAGTAATAAGGCTCTCCATAGTAGCCCCAGTAGTAATAGTGACCCTTCATAGTGGCCCCATTAGTTATAGAGACCCCTATAGTGGTGCCAATAGTAATAATAGGGACCTTAATAGTGGCCCCAGTAGTAAAAGTAACCCCCATAGTATCCCCAGTAGAAATAGCGCTCTCTATAGTGGCCTCATTATTAATAGTGACCTCCATAGTGGCCACAGTAGTAATAGTGCCCCCATTAGGCTGGATTCACACAGGGCGGATTTGCCGCGGTTTTGCCGCAGCAGATCCGCCCGCGGCCGTAAATCTCGGGATTAGCCAGCCATGTGGACGAGGTTTCTCAGAAACCTCGTCCACACGGGACGGCTAATCCGCTGCGGTAAATCCGGTTGAAACCGCGGCTGCGGCCGCCGCAGCCGCGGTTTCAAAAGAAGCAGCATGTCTGTTTACTTTTGGTTTTTTGTTTATTTATGTTACGGCCGCGCTCTCCTCTATGGGAGAGCCGGCCGCAATGGAAAAGCATGCGGCCGGACCGCTTCAAAGCCGCCGCGGCTTAAACCACGGCGGTTCTCCTGGTGGAAATCTTGCGGTTTTTGCTGCGACCAAACCGCGAGATTTCCGCCGAAAATACGCCCCGTGTGAACCCAGCCTTAGTGTGCCAGTAGTAGTAGTGCCCCTTAGTGGACCCAGTATTAATAGTGACCCCATCCCCCTATAGTTGTCCCAATAGTAATAGTGCAAACACGGGGGAACATACAAACTCTGTGTAGATGTTGCCCTTGATTAAATACGAAGGCAGGACCCCAGCACTGCAAGGAAACAGCACTAGGAAGCCATTGTAGGGACGTTCTTAGGTGGATTTGGGTGGAGCTTAAAGGGGTATTCCCATCTAAGACCTCTGGGACCATCCCGTCTCTAGTTCTGCCCCGGCCTGGCTGAACACGATGGCTGGGGTGGTCAGGACTTACAGAAACAGCCAAGCAGGCCAGCAATATGCTGTTCCCACAAGTCCTGAGCTGCCAGTGCCGACACCCCCAGCCGCGTCATACAGCCGGCCTGCGGTGGTGGATGCGACAATTAGCTACAGCTGCAGGTCTGAGAGGTGAGGCCTGTGGAAATACCCCTTTAATTATCTCATCAGTTGAGATGTAAATGCTGGTAAGCATCATCCATTGTCGGGAGTCTGAGGGTTGTAACAATGTATCAGTGCAGGTAATATGTATCAGTCTGTTCAGAGGCTTCTCTAGCCTGGATACATTGTAACAAACCCTCAGCTGTTAGTTCAAGATAGTTTTCAGTTCTGGTTGCCACAAAGTCTTAGAAAGTTGCAGAACTTTTCCACGGAGCCCCTTGGAGGATTCGCCTCCTTTTAATTCCTTTCCTGCCTGCGCTGTCTGACCGCTGAAATGATCGTAAACTGCGTCGCGTTTCATTTCTTTTCTTTCTTTACAAATTGAAAGTTTTATTTTTTTCCCTCGAGATGATTGATGAATTCTCTCAATTGGTGTCATCATGATAGACTGACGTGAGAATGGGCGGGGGCGGGGATCCGGGGTCAGCGCGCTCTCGGGGAGGAGAACCATCCAGGCGTTTATGACAGCTTCACATAAAGATGAAAGTTTTTGTATCCTTCTAATAATAATATTTCTTATAACGGCAGACAGGAGTGACAGCTGCGGAGGGAGGCGCGCCTCCTATCTGGTAAACAGCGCGTACATCACAAGACGACGGAGCGACCGCCGACGCCCCGGCCATTGTTTTATTATTGTTTCAGTCTCCGAGAAAAACGTGAGAAAAAGATGGTGACTTCAAAGAAGTTGTCGGCTTCCGCTCGCCGCTTTATTCTTTGCGCTCATCACAATATCATCTCTTTGTCAGGACTGAATGGACATCGTCAGCCGCACAATCAGCGCGCGTCGATTCTGACCCCAGAAACGGATGAATGGCTACCAGACAAAGACAGTGATGAATATGGATGGAAAGATGGAAGAACTGCGGCTCGGCATTCACTGTCGCTGCTCGGAGGTCCAGCAGCGAGCAAAGCCCTGCGCCACCAGGCCCCTCCTGGCAGCGCTTACTCCTGCAGCGCAAGGGTTCACTCAGACTCGTAACCAAACACACGGACCTCATGTTGTACATGTACAGCAGCAGGTTTTAGCCACACCCCATTAGCGAAACATCACTTCACATACACGCACAATTTTGACCACATTTGTTTAGCGCTGGTCAAATCAAAAGGATCTCTCGCTCTTCACCCTACGTCTCTCTCAAGTGAATTCCTCCAAGAGGCATCCAACAATCAGCAGTTGTGGCTGGCATAGGATGTTAGCGCGTCTTATGACATGTCCGAAAGATGGTGCGAACCAAGAGGCACAATAACTGCAGCGACATGGCGCACATGAAGTGAAATACGTGACTGAAGATCATCACTGATGACCGCTGACAGAGTAACAAAAGCCCTGCTAAAGAAAGATGCCTGAAAAGAACCCTGAACACATGAATTGACAGCAGAATTAAGAATGCAGCTCCGGAGGACTGGAGTGTTTTTATCTAATGCAAAAAAGTAAAGAATTCAGCGAGGACTTTTTAAATAAATCTTTGTTCTTATCTACAGATGAGCGAACGTACTCGTCCGAGCTTGATACTCGTTCGAGTATTAGCGTGTTCGAGATGCTCGTTACTTGTGACGAGTACCACGCAATGTTCGGGTTACTTTCACTTTCATCTCTGAGACGTTGGCGCGCTTTTCTGGCCAATAGAAAGACAGGGAAGGCATTACAACTTCCCCCTGCGACGTTCAAGCCCTATACCACCCCCCTGCAGTGAGTGGCTGGCGAGATCAGGTGTCACCCGAGTATATAAATCGGCCCCTCCCGCGGCTCGCCACAGATGCGTTCTGACGTACTTTAGGGAAAGTGCTATCTTGGTGGAGCTGCTATAGGGAGAGTGTTAGGAGTATTTTAGGCTTCAAGAACCCCAACGGTCCTTCTTAGGGCCACATCTAACCGTGTGCAGTACTGTGGAGGCTGCTTTTTGCAGTGTTGCACATTTTTTTTTTTTGGTATATCGGCCGTGCAGAGCATTGCGCCCTGCAGTAATACTCCAGGGCCAGAAGACATATTGATTGAATATAGGCAGTGGGCCTTTGCAAAAACATTTGGGGGAAAAAATCTATTTGGGCTGCCTGTGACTGTCCTCAGTGTTCTGGGTCTCTGCTGGGTGTAGTAGTTCTCCAAATTCATATGCAGCCAGCTAAGTGTTACAGCAGGCTTGCGCAAAATTATTTCCTGGCGTTCCGTAAGCGAAGTCAGCCTCCAACCACAGGCCAATAAGCGGCACATTTAATTACAGCGTTCTGTTTCTGCATTACTGGTAATACAGCATGCTGAGGGGTAGGGGTAGGCCTAGAGGACGTGGACGCGGCCAAGGACGCGGAGGCCCAAGTCAGGGTGTGGGCACAGGCCGAGCTCCTGATCCAGGTGTATCGCAGCCGACTGCTGTGGGATTAGGAGAGAGGCACGTTTCTGGCGTCCCCACATTCATCGCACAATTAATGGGTCCACGCGGTAGACCTTTATTAGAAAATGAGCAGTGTGAGCAGCTCCTGTCGTGGATGGCAGAAAGTGCATCCAGCAATCTATCGTCCACCCACAGTTCTGCGCCGTCCACTGCTGCAACTCCCAGGAACTGTTCTCGGGCCCCTGCTCCGATTGGGCAACAGTGGTTCCTCTCCCACCAGAGGAGTTTATCGTGACTGATGCCCAACCATTGGAAAGTTCCCGGGGTCCGGGGGATGAGGCTGGGGACTTCCGGCAACTGTCTCAAAACCTTTCAGTGGGTGAGGAGGACGATGACGATGAGACACAGTTGTCTATCAGTGAGGTAGTAGTAAGGGCAGTAAGTCCAAGGGAGGAGCGCACAGAGGATTCGGAGGAAGAGCAGCAGGACAATGAGGTGACTGACCCCACCTGGTTTGCTACGCCTACTGAGGACAGGTCTTCAGAGGGGGAGGCAAGGGCAGCAGCAGGGCAGGTTGCAAGAGGCAGTGCGGTGTCCAGGGGTAGAAGCAGGGCCAGACCGAATAATCCACCAACTGTTTCCCAAAGCGCCCCCTCGCGCCATGCCACCCTGCAGAGGTCGAGGTGCTCAAAGGTCTGGCAGTTTTTCACTGAGAGTGCAGACGACCGACGAACAGTGGTGTGCAACCTTTGCCGCGCCAAGATCAGCCGGGGAGCCACCACCACCAGCCTCACCACCACCAGCATGCGCAGACATATGATGGCCAAGCACCCCACAAGGTGGGACGAAGGCCGTTCACCGCCTCCGGTTTGCACCACTGCCTCTCCCCCTGTGCCCCAACCTGCCACTGAGATCCAACCCCCCTCTGAGGACACAGGCACTACCGTCTCCTGGCCTGCACCCACACCCTCACCTCCGCTGTCCTCGGCCCCATCCACCAATGTCTCGCACCGCACCGTCCAGCCGTCGCTAGCGCAAGTGTTTGAGCGCAAGCGCAAGTACGCCGCCACGCACCCGCACGCTCAAGCGTTAAACGTGCACATTGCCAAATTTATCAGCCTGGAGATGCTGCCGTATAGGGTTGTGGAAACGGAGGCTTTCAAAAATATGATGGCGGCTGCGGCCCCGCGCTACTCAGTTCCCAGTCGCCACTACTTTTCCCGATGTGCCGTCCCAGCCCTGCACGACCACGTCTCCCGCAACATTGTACGCGCCCTCACCAACGCGGTTACTGCCAAGGTCCACTTAACAACGGACACGTGGACAAGCACAGGCGGGCAGGGCCACTATATCTCCCTGACGGCACATTGGGTGAATTTAGTGGAGGCTGGGACAGAGTCAGAGCCCGGGACCGCTCACGTCCTACCCACCCCCAGAATTGCGGGCCCCAGCTCGGTGCTGGTATCTGCGGCGGTGTATGCTTCCTCCACTAAACCACCCTCCTCCTCCTCCAGCGCAACCTCTGTCTCGCAATCAAGATGTGTCAGCAGCAGCAGCACGTCGCCAGCAGTCGGTGTCGCGCGGCGTGGCATCACAGCGGTGGGCAAGCGTCAGCAGGCCGTGCTGAAACTACTCAGCTTAGGAGATAAGAGGCACACGGCCCACGAACTGCTGCAGGGTCTGACAGAGCAGACCGACCGCTGGCTTGCGCCGCTGAGCCTCCAACCGGGCATGGTCGTGTGTGACAACGGCCGTAACCTGGTGGCGGCTCTGCAGCTCGGCAGCCTCACGCACGTGCCATGCCTGGCCCACGTCTTTAATTTGGTGGTTCAGCGCTTTCTGAAAAGCTACCCACGCTTGACAGACCTGCTCGGAAAGGTGCGCCGGCTCTGCGCACATTTCCTCAAGTCCCACACGGACGCTGCCACCCTGCGCACCCTGCAACATCGGTTTAATCTGCCAGTGCACCGACTGCTGTGCGACGTGCCCACACGGTGGAACTCTACGCTCCACATGTTGGCCAGGCTCTATGAGCAGTGTAGAGCTATAGTGGAATACCAACTCCAACATGGGCGGCGCAGTGGGAGTCAGCCTCCTCAATTCTTTTCAGAAGAGTGGGCCTGGTTGGCAGACATCTGCCAGGTCCTTGGAAAGTTTGAGGAGTCTACCCAGGTGGTGAGCGGCGATGCTGCAATCATTAGCATCACCATTCCTCTGCTATGCCTCTTGAGAAGTTCCCTGCAAAGCATAAAGGCAGACGCTTTGCGCTCGGAAACAGAGCCGGGGGAAGACAGTATGTCGCTGGATAGTCAGAGCACCCTCCTGTCTATATCTCAGCGCGGTGAGGAGGAGGAGGAGGAGGAGGAGGAGCATGAGAAGGAGGGGGAAGAGACAGCTTGGCCCACTGCTGAGGGTGCACATGCTGCTTGCCTGTCATCCTTTCAGAGTGTATGGCCTGAAGAGGAGGAGGAGGATCCTGAAAGTGATCTTCCTAGTGAGGACAGCCATGTGTTGCGTACAGGTACCCTGGCACACATGGCTGACTTCATGTTAGGATGCCTTTCTCGTGACCCTCGCGTTACACGCATTCTGGCCACTACGGATTACTGGGTGTACACACTGCTCGACCCACGGTATAAGGAGAACCTTTCCACTCTCATACCTGAAGAGGAAAGGGGTTCGAGAGTGATGCTATACCACAGGACCCAGGCGGACAAACTGATGGTAAAATTCCAATTCGACAGCGCTAGTGGCCGAAGGCGCAGTTCCGAGGGCCAGGTAGCAGGGGAGGCGCGGAGATCAGGCAGCATGTACAGCACAGGCAGGGGAACACTCTCTAAGGCCCTGGACAGCTTTATGGCTCCCCAGCAAGACTGTGTCACCGCTCCCTAGTCAAGGCTGAGTCGGCGGGAGCACTGTAAAAGGATGGTGAGGGAGTACGTAGCCGATCGCACGACCGTCCTCCGTGACGCCTCTGCCCCCTACAACTACTGGGTGTCGAAGCTGGACACGTGGCCTGAACTCGCGCTGTATGCCCTGGAGGTGCTTGCTTGTCCTGCGGCTAGCGTCTTGTCAGAGAGGGTGTTTAGTGCGGCTGGGGGAATCATCACGGATAAGCGTACCCGCCTGTCAACCGACAGTGCCGACAGGCTTACACTCATCAAGATGAACAGAGCCTGGATTTCCCCAGACTTCTCTTCTCCACCAGCGGACAGCAGCGATACCTAAGCAATACGTAGGCTGCACCCGCGGATGGAAGCATCGTTCTCTATCCCCATCAAAAACGGGGACCTTCTTGCTTCATCAATCTGTGTATAATATTCCTCCTCCTCCTCCTGCTCCTCCTCCTGAAACCTCACATAATCACGCCGAACGGGCAATTTTTCTTAGGCCCACAAGGCTCAGTCATATAATTTTTGTAAACAATTTTTATACGTTTCAATGCTCATTAAAGCGTTGAAACTTTCACCTCAACCAATTTTTATTTTAACTGGGCTGCCTCCAGGCCTAGTTACCAATTAAGCCACATAAACCAAAGCAATTAATGGATTTCACCTGCCCTCTTGGTTGGGCATGGGCAATTTTTCTCAGGTACATTAGTACTGTTGGTACACCAATTTTTGGGGGCCCTCGCCTACAGAGTAATCCAATGAATTTTTAGCCCACCTGCATTACAGCTGACGTTACATCAGCTGTTTTGGGCACTGCAATGGGATATATTTATGTACCGCCGGTGGCTTCCTGGCACCCACCCTTGCTGTGGGTCCACAGGGAGTTGTAACTGCATGTGTCCACTTCTAAAGAACCCCAGTCTGACTGGGGCATGCAGTGTGGGCCGAAGCCCACCTGCATTAAGCACGACATTACCTCAGCTGTGTTGGGCACTGCAATGGGATATATTTATGTACCGCCGGTGGCTTCCTGGCACCCACCCATGCTGTGGGTCCACAGGGAGTTGTAACTGCATGTGTCTACTTCTAAAGAACCCCAGTCTGACTGGGGCATGCAGTGTGGGCCGAAGCCCACCTGCATTTAATCGGACGTTACCTCAGCTGTGATGGGCACTGCAATGGGATACATTAATGTACAGCCGGTGGGTTCCAGGGAGCCACCCATGCTGTGGGTGCACACGGAATTCCCATTGCGGAGTTGTACCTGCCTGTGACTATTTATAAAAAAAACGCGGTCTGACTGGGGCATGCAGACACCTTGACAGAATGAATAGTGTGTGGCACATAGGTTCCCCTTTGCTATGCCCACGTGTGCAGCTCCTGATGGAGGTGGCACAGGATTGGATTTCTCATTGCTTCTGTACAGCATTGTGGGCTATTGCCCCGCCCCTATTAAGGAGGGTCGCTGCCTAGCCATGCCAACCCTCTGCAGTGTGTGCCTGCGGTTCCTCCTCATGGCAGACGCACTTATAAATAGACATGAGGGTGGCGTGGCATGAGGGCAGCTGAAGGCTGGGCAGGGACAGTTTGGTGTGCGCTGTGGACACTGGGTCGTGGGGGGGGGGGGGGTTGGGCAGCATGTAACCCAGGAGAAGTGGCAGCGGAGTGTCATGCAGGCAGTGATTGTGCTTTGTTGGAGGTAGTGTGGTGCTTAGCTAAGGTATGCATTGCTAATGAGGGCTTTTTAGAAGTAAAAGTTGTTGGGAGGGGGGGGCCCACTCTTGCCGCTATTGTGGCTTAATAGTGGGACCTGGGAACTTGAGATGCAGCCCAACATGTAGCCCCTCGCCTGTCCTATCCGTTTCTGTGTCGTTCCCATGACTTTCTTGAATTGCCCAGATTTTCACAAATGAAAACCTTAGCGAGCATCGGCGATATACAAAAATGCTCGGGTCGCCCATTGACTTCAATGGGGTTCGTTACTCGAAACGAACCCTCGAGCATCGCGAAAAGTTCCTCCCGAGTAACGAGCACCCGAGCATTTTGGTGCTCGCTCATCTCTATTCTTATCTCATCTTAGTTATATAGGGAGCTCCCCCCAGTGGTGGCTACATATATCTGTATGTAGTGAGCTCCCCCAGTGGTGGTTGTATATATTTGTATACAGGGAGCTGCCCCCAATGGTGGCTGTATATATCTATGTAGTGAGCTCCCCCTAGTGGTGGCTGTATATATCTGTGTTTAGTGAGCTCCCTCTAGTGGTGGCTGAAAATATATCTGTATGTAGTGAGCTCCCTCTAGTGGTAGCTATATATATCTGTATGTAGTGAGCTCCCCCTCGTGGTGGCTGTATATATCTGTGCGTAGTGAGCTCCCTCTAGTGGTGGCTGAAAATATATCTGTATGTAGTGAGCTCCCCTAGTGGTGGCTGCATAAATCTGTATGTAGTGAGTTCCGAACAGTGGTGGCTCTATATATCTGTGTGTAGTGAGCTCCCCCTAGTGGTGGTTGTATATATCTGTATGTAGTGAGCTCCCCATAGTGGTAGCTGCATATATTTGTATGTAGTGAGCTCCCACTAGTGGTGGCTGTATATACCTGCATACAGTGAGCTCCCTCTAGTTGTGGCTGTATATATCTGTGTGTAGTGTACTCCCTCTAGTGGTGGCTGTATATATATATCTGTATACAGTGAACTCCCCCTAGTAGTGGCTGTATACCCATGTGCTGTTAACTCCCCTTAATGGTGGCCGCAGGTAGAATCACACAAACAGGACAAACACTAATGATGGACCTTGCTTAGGCTTATATACGTATATCTGTTACAGCGAACTCCCCTTAGTGGTAGCTTCAGAAAGATACAATGTTATCATGTAACTTTATATCTGAGCAGAGGATTTGGAGCTTTGTATCAGCACAATGGATTCAACCAGTGATAAGTGATAAATTAGTGAACTAATGAGCGCAGCTTTCGGGTGCATTCACACAAACGTATATCGGCTCGGGTTTTACGCCGAGCCGATATACGTTGTCCTCGGGTGCAGGGGGGGGGGGAGGATGGAAGAGCCAGGGCCAGGAACTGTGCTCCCGCCCCCTCTCTGCCTCCTCTCCGCCCCTCTGCACTATTTGCAATGGGGAGAGGCGGGACGGGGCGGGGCCAATTCCTAGACTTTAGCCCCGCCCCGTCCCGCCTCCTCTCATTGCAAATAGTGCAGAGGGGCGGAGAGGAGGCAGAGAGGGGGGGCGGGAGCTCAGTTCCTGCACTTGGCTCTTCCATCCTCCCCCCCTGCACCCGAGGACAACGTATATCGGCTCGGCGTAAAACCCGAGCCGATATACGTTCGTGTGAATGCACCCTTCAGATGTATTAACGACTTGATGGCAGAATTTGGGGATTAACTATCAGGTCTAGATGTTTACATGCATCTTCTCCACGTGGATGGTTCATAGATCCGTACATTATACCCTTCATATGGGGGATAAAAACTTTTGCGCAGTTTATTGTTTGTGACACAATCAGGTTTGTTTACTGCAGCGATATCAGTCTTTTTATTTCGTACACGTGAAGCATGACAACGCCAAGTGGGATCGTGACGTGTGGGGGTGGGGGGCTTAATCACCACAGCAAACACATTTAACCCCTTTTTTTTTTTAAACATAATTATTCAGACGAGATAATGACTTTCTATCCTGGCAATGCGGTGGCGAAGGCTATCTGGAACTTCGCAGGGTCATGCTGTGGCTAGAAGAGATCTTTGCCCCCCATTGAATGACAAACACAATCTCCCCTTTCCCGGTAACATGTTTGTTTTTCTGTACACAAAGGAGTCGCTGTGTGATGTGGAGACTAAACATCTCGTTCTGGCGCTAATTACTGGCCTGCCCCTCCCAATCACAACGGCGGTACCTGCGGCAGAGACGAAACCTGACCTGCCAGCCACGAGCTCCAGAATATAGAAGGCCGTTGTGCTGCGAGCGGCGGCTACATAGTAATACTAGAAGACGATTTATGCCTCACTACAACTTGTAGCTTGGAGTAAAAGCGACGACAACAATAACGTATTCTTTCTGTTATGAGCAAGAGACAGAAACACCGTGATATGAGGAGTGATGCTGACTTTCCACCGTAGATAGATGTCACACGCTTATCTAAATGACTGATATGCAGGCACCCTGGGCTCGGACTAGCATGCGTGTGTTCTCAATGAGGAGATGCAAAAAACAGCTGTGTCCCCCGCAGAACCCCCTATCCCCCTCCTGACTGCACTATCCCATTCAGACTCATCTGTCACCCCAGACTCCTGTGTCCCTCTCCAGAATGCTCTGTGCCCATTCAGACCTCTCTGTCCACCTTCTGAAAATTCATCCATCCTCTTCAGACCTTCAGGATTCTTCTAGATACCTCTGTCCTCCTCTCCAGAATACTCTGTCCCCCCAAATCCTATCTGTCCTCTCTTTAGATTCCTTTCCTTCTCCAGACTAGACTATCATTCGCCAGACCCCTGTGTCTACCTCCAGACCCTTCTGTCTTTTTCAGTGCCCCCCTATCTTCCTTCAGACCTCTCTGTCTCCCTCCAGATCCCCCTATCTTCTTTCAGACCTCCCTGTCCCCTTCCAGACTTCTTTGTCTTCTTCCAGTCCCCTCTGTCCTCCAGACACTTCTGTTTCTCTTCATACCCTCTATCCTCCCCAAAACCCCTCTGTTCCCCTTCTGACCCCTTTGGCCTCCTCCACACCCCTGTGTGCCCCCCTCCCTCCACCCACCCAGACCTCTCTGCTGCCCTCGAGACCTCTCTGTCTTCTTCCAGTCTCCTGTCTTCCAGACCCATCTGTCTCACTCCATACCTCTTCTGTCCTCCCCAAACCCCTCTGACTCCTCCAGACCCCTCTGTCCTACTCTAGACCCCTATGTCCTACTCTAGATCCCTCTGTCCTCCTCCAGACTCCTCTGTCCCCCTCCAATCCCCTCTGTTTTCCCCCATCCCCTCTGTCCCCTCCAGAGTCCTGTCCCCCTCCAGACCTCTCTGTTCCCCTCTAGACCCCTCTAGTCCCCTCTGTCCCCTCCAGAGTCCTGTCCCCCTCCAGTCCCCTCTGTACTCCTCCAATCCCCTTGCCCCCTCCACACGCATCTATCCTCCTCCAGTCTCCTCTGTCCCCTACTGGACCCCTATGTCCCCCTCCAGTCGCCTCCAGACTCCTGTCTCTCTCCAGACCTCTATGTCCACCTCCAGCCTCCTCTGTCCACTCCAGACCTCTCTGTTCTCCTCCAGTCCCCTCTGTCCCCCACTAGGCCCCTATTTCATCCTCCAGTCCGCTCTGTAGTCCTCCAATCCCCTCTGCCCCCTCCAGACTCATCTGTCCTCCTCCAGCCCTCTCTGTCCCCCACTAGACCCCTATTTCCCCTTCCAGTCCCCTCTGTTCAAGACCCCATACACATAGTCTCTCGTCTAATGGCCATTCTTGACCCCCTACCCTTCCCCCCCCCCCCCACACACATAGTTAGGTCTCGGTTACAATCTGGTTTCTACATTGTAGCTGTTACTTCCTTGCAGTAACCAGACTAGGCTTCTGATTGGAGGAGAGCACATACGCTACTTATTAATATTCTAGATTTGTCAGGAAACTTTCTTCGTGTTTTCTCTGATTTTTCCGTCACTTCTGATAATTAGGAGAACGGTTCGTGTGAACTCTAAATCTTCATCTCTTAAGACAATGAGGCGTGTGTCTCGTGCCTGTACGACACACGGGGGGACGCGGAAACATCAACGTGACGGATGGCGATATCGTTATATTTATTGGTACTGTAAACTAGGACTTTATAGATGGCGCTGTCAGGACGCAGCGAGGAGACGCACTGAGAATATACGGCAGCTGATAACAGCACATCCGCACGGAGTTGCTGCATGGCGTCACCTGGACACACAAAATGACGGCTGCACCGTGACGGCTCTGCCCTCCGCAAAGATAAGGGGTTGTGGGGGGCGGGGTGTGACTACTTCTGCAATTTTCACATGAGACAATGAAGGCGGTCATCTCCTACATAAAGGCAGAAGCTGATAAGTCATCCTGTGCTATTGCTTCCTGCAACTGAGGGTTTGTTACAATGTACCCGTTGCAAACAATCCTCTGGGAGCTCCACAATGATACATTGTAACGAACCATCAGATCAGGAGGGAGATCTGGGTTGTTCCACAGTGTAACTGACAATTTCAGTCTGTGCAAGTTTACAGCCTTTAAATGTTCTTATTCACTGACGACAAGCAGAGATCTTGAAACAGAAGAAATCTGAAGTCTGAAAGTTGAAAAAAAAGTTGCAGAACTTCTCGTTCTACGACAATTTAATATGAAGTCAGAGGACGTCCGGATCTGCACCCGCTAAACCTTCCACTGTGTTCCGGGCGGTGACGGCGGCAAGCAGTTCCGTTTATTCTGTCCATGATGCATATGGTGTAGATTTGGCGCTTGGTGACATATGTCCCCCCTACATATGGATACGTAAATGTGTAGACAGCTGGCTGACAAGATATTCTTGTATTCACAGGGCGCTATATGTTAACACCTCGTACAGATGGCGATCACATATTCCTCGCTTGCTCTCACACTGTAGAAACGGCTAAATAACGTATAACAGCGATTGGACACAGAACAAGAGGCACCATATGTGTAATGGCGTTCTGTCCTCCTAACACACACACAAAGCAAGGGCAAGATGCGCAAACAACATGGCGGCAGGTGACACGCATGTGACGAGGGAGAACATTGTAAAGTCAACCCTGAAAATGCATATAGTGCTCAATATATAGAGATCTGCAGGGCATCGCACCTGACTGACACATAGTGATATATCCTGCAGATTATTACACCACTAACCATTTATTATAAAAGTTTTAAAAAACATAACAGGGAATAATAGCAAAAGATAACAAAATAGAAAAGATGCCAAAAAGCATCGTATACATATTTATGAAATATTACAGAAATAAGAGTAGAAAGAAAACTTGTGCGGCCTCGTCCCCGATCACACATGTCCCACTTATACGATTTATACCAAATACTAAATATATTTCAAACTTACTGTAAAAACAATCCTGCACACCCAACCTACTAAGAAAAAAAAACAAAAAACACATTAGTAACACTTTAAAACACATTTTTTAAACACATATACATTCTCCTCTACCCATCCCCCGCTCCTCCGCCAACACCTACCAGACATACAAATAAAATAAAAATACAGATTTTTTATTTTTGATTATACACCCACAACACATAATACATAATATATACCGTATATAATAATAAGACATAATACATGACCTCCGTTACACCAATATACCATAGCCTAAATACATAGAACAAAAGCATACACGATACCTCCGGTAACCTAAAAACAAAAAGCTCAGGTGAAAGACCCCAGCACCCCCCCCCCCCCCACCAGGAAAGACTTATCCAGGCTAGGGAACCCCAAAGCAAAAACCCCTCCAAAGGAAGGCTGCCCAAGGCTCACCCAACCTTCCATACTCCAGAACGTACCTTCACCAGGTCAACAAGAATGTTCCTACTTACCTCTTCCTCGAGGAGGGTTTTATGCTGCGGCGATGCTAAGCACCGCACGTTCCATGTGTAATACCGAAAAATAAAGTGCAGTGGTCCGAACCACCCAGATCTCTGAAGGCGCAATAACACCACTCAGCATAGGTAAAGTCAGCTAGCCGCGGCCAACCGATAGATGCCCCTACCCTCTTGTATACCTCTATATTAGAGGGACGATGAAGTAGGAAGTGCTCCACACTCTCCAGTTTTGCGATATGCCTTCTGAGGATAACCCCTTTTCTCGTTTTTCCTGTACTTCAAGTTGTCCCCTACTTACCATGGAAGCAGCGCCAGTCAAGTCCCAATACTTCAAGGGGATTCTTACTGAATTTAAAAGATAGAACCCTACCCTCAAATCCCAACCTTTGCAGTCCCTGAGGGCCAATGGACTCTGAAAGTAATTTGCTAAAACCCTCTGGTCAAGCACACACCTAGCCAGCACCCTGACTTCCCACATAGTCAGCTGCCAATGGCGTAAAACCTTCGGAACCCATCAACATAAGCCGGGAGATGTCTATGCAATGTACAAAGGTCCTTCACTCACCCTCCTGTCTCCCACTCCTGGAAGAAAGGCTGAAACCATCCCTTACAGGAGAACACCCATGGAGGAGCGCTCTCTGTCCAGAGGTTTGCGATATTAGCTTACAAAAAGATATTCACAAGGAATACCACTGGGCTGACCATACCCAACCGGCCTAGCCTACTCGTATAGAAAGAAACCTCCCTCCTGACTGGGTTCAACCTATTCCCCCATAACAGCTGGAAGAACAGGCTCTAGACCCACAGCCAAAGAGGTATCGACAAAATGCATACACTTTCCAGGTATATTAAAGGTAGCAGGTAGGTGTTGCTCAAGCAGATCCTTTCTCTCAGGGTCAAAGACCACCCTTTCCATTGATCCACCTTTGGATCAATCTGCCTTCCCAGTTTTTCTCTGGATAATTCCCTTGGTTGAATTCATTGCCTAAAATCTTAGCAGGATTCTAGGGTTCTGGAAGATCAAAAACAGCATCTTCCCCTCCCAGCCAGAGCCTCTCACACTTTTCCCGATTGATGACTGACGCAAAGACCTCTGAGTAACAGTCAATTTCTGACATCACCCCTCCGGTGGAGACAAAGATAGTAACATCATCAGCGTATGCCCCTGTCCTCAAGGCCGAGCCTGGTACCTCCAGGTAAAAGCTTACCCCCGCCATCAGTCCTCCATCTACTCTTCTGAGGAAAGGATCAACACAGTGAAGACGTAAAGCAAGGGGCTCAGAGAGCATCCCTGGCAGACACCAGACCTGACTTAATAGGGGCAGACACCCCAATCGTTCACAAGTGGGATACTATCAGCTCCTAAGTACAAAGCATTTAACCAATTTACAAACCCCACCGGCAGACCATATCTCAAAACGACACACCAAAGATACTCATGATTTACTGAATCAAAAGCTTCTGCCTGATCCAGGGAAAGTAAAAACTAGAGATGAGCGAACCTACTCGTTTCAAATAATTACTCGATCGAGCACCGTTATTTTCGAGTACTTCCGTACTCGGGTGAAAAGATTCGGGGGTGCGGGGGGAGGCGTGGCGGAGCGGGGGATAGCAGCGGGGAACACGGGGGAGCCCTCTCTCTCTCCCTCTCCCCCCCACTCCCCGCTGCAACCCCCCACTCCCCCACTCACCTACGGCGCCCCCCGAATCTTTTCGCCCGAGTACGGAAGTACTCGAAAATCGCGGCGCTCGGGCGAAAAAGGGGCGTGGCCGAGTAGGTTCGCTCATCTGTAGTAAAAACCCCTTCCAGAGACCCACCCCGCCCCACTCCACAGCTTCCCGGACACTCAGCATGGCGCTAAACCTGCTTCGACCAGGAACAGAGCAGTGTTGAGCTCCAGAAAAGAGCTGGAGACAAGTTTTACCAACCTACTAAAAAGCACTTTCACAGAATCTTTCTGTCCGTATTGAGGAGCGCTATGGGACACTAATTTTCAATACAGAATGGATCTTTACCTTTGACAGAATAATTAGGGGGGACTTCATTGACTCAGGTAGAACACCCAAAGATAGACATTCATTAAAAACCTCAATCAAGAGGGGAACCAAAACTTCATTAAAGGCTTTATAGAACTCAGATGTTAAGCCATCCGGACCTAGTGACTATTTGGATCAATCGACAGTCTAACTTCCGTAATTGCTTCGGTCAAAACGTCAAGAGGGGTCAACTCCTGGTTCAAGAATTGTTTACACTGAGAGAGCTGAGATTCTGTCTTGATCAAGTTCCCTCCCACCCAAGAAATGTAAGTAGAAGGATCTGATGATCGATCTCCAGGATCCCTGATCTGGATCTTTTCAGGGACCCCGTGCCGTCTAACAGACCCATGACCAATTTACAACTCATCGACATCTTTTTGTAGGGTTCCAGCGAGCGGACCTTCCTAAAATGCATCTTAAAAACCAAGGATGTGTGTCTATCATACTGACATCTCTTGAGCAAGGATTTCACACTGGGGATCGCCTCGCGGCTCCCCCAGTCAAGACCAAATGATCGAGTTTCCTCCCCAGGCTCTGATGCATGTGCTTTCTGTTCAGGCTCCTGAGGTTGGAGATCTGTCGGAAGAACCTTCTTACCCGATTTTTGAACATCTCCGACCACTCTGACTTACTGCTAGATAGGCCCAGTAGTAGTTCCTAGCTTTGAAGAAAAGACCATCTTATTTCTGCTTCTTCCAGGAGTGACAAATTCAACTTCCATAAACCTCTGCCCATCCAAGGGGTCTCTGTGACAGTCAGAGAAAAAAGAATCAAACAGTGATGGGAGAACTCCACCTCCACCACCGATAACAGGGAGGAGACGGCTTCCTCCTTTAAATAAAACCTATCCATCCTAGACCTACAATTATTACCTTTAAAGTAAGTGAACCCCGTGCGCCCAGGGGTGTGCCATACGTGGACATCCACAAGGTGTGCCTCACTAAGTAATCTATTTAATGCGACACTATTACCATCCATAGGTCTTTGCGCCCCCACCTTGACTGCGGTCCATAGATATTGATAAGATGCAATTCTTGACCTCCCATAAGAATTTCAAAGAATGGGCGCCTCCCCATTTCTAGCTTGATAACCCGTCTACATTCTACCTGTGCAGTGTTAAAAACACCTGCTATACTGCTCGGCTGCAAGAGAGCAATAGGAGGCTCCATACCTCCATCCATGCTTGGCTTTGAATATGGCAGACAAGTCCATCAGCCTGGTCTCTTGCAAAAATAAAAAAGGTCAGCTTCAACTTCACTGAGAAAATCAAAGGCCACAAACCTAGCCGTATCTGACTTAATGCTGGCAACATTAATGGATACCAGCATCCACAGGGTGAGTGCCGCCATCATTGGTGATCGAGTTGGATGGCTTTCCTCTTACTTTCCCGCTCCTCCCTATCAGAGGAAGGAAGCTGAAAAACCCATAATTTCTTTCTCACCTCCACTCACATTCTTACCTTCACCTTTCATTTTTCCAAGAGGAATCCAGATGCTCCCTAGAAAGAGACCGAGCACTCCCTGGGATTCTCTCCTTAAAGACCTCCGCCACCACTTCTCCCAATTTCTCCATCAACTCAACCTTGGCACCCCCCCCCCCCCCGGCAGGAAGAAGAGGTGCTAGCGAGGGCTGTTAGAGTGGACCACTTGGGAGGTCAACAAGAGGGGAACCACTTTGGCATTCCTTTGGTATCTGCCCCAAAATGAGTGAGGACAAATGATCCCACTCCAAAGAGGGAGAACCCCTGGTTTTCCTTCTTCCCTAACCCTTGTTCTTCTGTTTTTGCCATTTCTCACCTTCCTCATCTGCACTGTCTTAACAGGAGGATGTTGCAAAACTGTCAGCCACCTCCTATTTCTCTATTCTTCTGGTTTCCTCATCCACATCACTATCCCTTGGGGTCTCTGTAATGGGGTGCATTTCCCCACCGGGGCAATTCTTGTAGCTTAACCCCCCAGGAGTTCAATACTTGTCCTGCTTGGGCTGATAAAGCACTCCGCTGAGACCTTGTAGCTTTTCCTCCTCCTTGTCTTCCTCTGGACCAACAAGAGGGAGGTTAAAACAGGCTGAACTAGATGGACTTTGTCTTCATTCAGCCTAACTATGTTACTATGTTGTCCCCACCACCCTTGCCTCCATATGACCACTGTTGGCAAAAAAGAAGGCACAACGACTGAATGGTTGCCCTAAGGAACCACACAGCTTACACTAAATGTCCCCACAGGACGAGGGTAGATGATCTTCCCCGAACCAGCACACAGACCAGTACCCGGCACTTCGCGCTATAATGTATGGGGGTCACTGCACCTGAATAGAAGCAGAAACCAAAAAGTTGGAACAGCACTCAAAATACATTTGTTATCAGAAATATGCCAATCCACAGTAAATACACTAACCACATTAACTAAGGCAAGGTTCTTGGTATATAATTTCATCAAAGTGTATTGGCCTGCCCACCCACATCTGGGTGACCAAGCTTTCAGATGGGTCCTAAAACTAATACAAGGTAGTTTAATCGAAACCTGGGAAAGATGGCTACCTACCTTTAAGTATGTATCTCTCCTGGGACTAAACCTTCAAATAAAACCAAGGAAAAAAGGATACCATTTATATTGTCCAATAGAAGAAACAGAATATAAATGGGTGGGCGTGCACCACTTGGTATGTGTTAGGACCCATCTAAAAGCTTGGTCATCCAGATGAGGGTACATGGGCCAATATGATTTGATCAAATAATATATGAAGAACTTTGCATTATTTAATGTAATTAGTGTATTAACTGTAGATTGGTGTTGCCCCCTATTGGTTTCTGCTGCTATGTTATGTTGCAGCCACACGTTTAACGTGTACCTGTAGATTTCTATTGGGAAGTGCTGACTTTTTTGCTTTTGTTATTGTACAACCATACCTGTGTAGACCTTCGGCTGCCCCTGGTAGAAAACCAGAATCCTGTCCCTTCCTAGGAACGCAGAAGGGATGTGGGTAACAGAATTACTTACACGTTTCACCTTCACCATGCAAGTCCAGGCCCCTGACCAGATACCTTGTGTGACCCTGTTTATCTGGGGAGGATGGAGAATATCCCCATATCAACTAATCCAGGTGAGGATGTCAACATAAGAGGGAGATTCGTTACTAGCCACAATGGTCAGTCTCTTAGTGTCTTTCTGGCGGAAATTGCTTGAACCACAAAATCTTGCCACTTGGGTTCTGTCTGAGCCAGCTCGTACTTTGACCAGAAAAGCTCAAGCTCCTCTGGTGTCACAAAGCTGACATCAAACAAGGAGGTTCTGAAGGGGTGGATCAGAACAAAGATGTCTCTCAGCCCGGAAATCCATCCCGGGAAACTCCACCACCCCAGCACGGCTAAGGAAGGCATCACTGCCTCCCCATCGGAGACGGATCACATTCCTCCTGGACACCCCCCCCCCCCCCAGCTGTAGGAAGAGACCATGCCTCTTCTCCCCGCCTTTTCTCTTGGAAGGTCCCTGTGCCAAATCTATCTATCCAAAAAGATAGGTCCGGCTCTTCATCCTCTATAGTGACTGACCTCTCTCCTCTCCTTAAGGGCTCCTGCACAGTTGCGTTTTTCTTGCGCGTTTTTTCACGCGCTATTGCTGCGTTTTTTTTAAAGTGATTGTCAATGGGACTTTCTAATGTTAAAAACGCATCACACTAAAATTGCAAAGCACCGACTTCCGATGCATTTTTAACATTAGAAAACAACTGTGTGAAAAAAACGCAGCGATATCGCGTGAAAAAAAACGCGCAAGAAAAACGCAACTGTGCAGGAGCCGTGAGGCCGCCTGCAGACGGCCGGGTCGGATCCCGCTGTAAGAATTCTGTGGACCCGTGCCGCTGCAGAGGCCTGCGGCTTACCTGCTCCTGGCGTCTTCGCTCTCTGCTATGCGTCGGTTACCCGCCAGCCGCCGAGTGCGCAGAGAGGAGCCGGCCCGTCACCAGCGACATTTTGGTGCGGTCCTCTGCGAGACCCACACAAAAATAGAGCATGCGGCGATTTGTTTTCCGCTTGTGATTTCACACGGACAAATCATGGCTGTCTGCCTTGGATTGCGTTTTCTAATGCAATCCTATGGCAGCGTCCACGGGCGGAAATTCTGCGGGAAATCCTGCCACGGAATTTCTGCCGTGTGCAGGGGGTCTAAGGCAGACAGAAAGAGATGATGTGATCTGGGGTTCCTGCAGTCGGGAGGTCCTCCCCTCGCATAGCTCCTAGGAGCCACCACTGCCAAAGAGGCAGATGCACCAGGACCCCCACTCCTTTCCAAATCACCAGACTTAAAGGGGTTGTCCCGCGCCAAAACGTTTTTTGTTTTTTTTTCAAGAGGCCCCCCGTTCGGCGCGAGACAAACACAAGGGATGGGTAAAAAAAACAAACAGTTTAGTACTTACCCGAATCCCCGCTCTGCGGCGACTTCTTTCTTACCTTAGCAAGATGGCCGCCGGGATCTTCACCCACAATGCACCGCGGGTCTTCTCCCATGGTGCACCGTGGGCTCTGTGCGGTCCATTGCCGATTCCAGCCTCCTGATTGGCTGGAATCGGCACACGTGACGGGGTGGAGCTACGAGGACCAGCTCTCCGGCACGAGCGGGCCCATTCACCAGGGAGAAGACCGGACTGCGCAAGCGCGTCTAATCGGGCGATTAGACGCTGAAATTAGACGGCACCATGGCGACGGGGACGCTAGCAACGTAACAGGTAAGTGAATAACTTCTGTATGGCTCATAATTAATGCACGATGTACATTACAAAGTGCATTAATATGGCCATACAGAAGTGCTGAACCCCACTTTCTTTCGCGGGACAACCCCTTTAACCCCACCAGACACTCCTGCCACACCTTCCTCACTAGTTACTCTTGTATATTCACCACCTTTCCCAGATACTCCACCACCTCAACATTTAACACTGTATTATTTGGATTCCCCGCACCCACAGACTTTCCTTTACTCAGACCACAAGTTATAATGCTCTTCACTTCATCCCTTTCACTCACCTCCATGTTTTCCATATTCTCACTCTTATAATAATAATAATAATCTTTATTCGTGAGCGCCAACTTATTCTGCAGCAATTTGGAAACACATGGGGAACACAAAGAATATGACAATTACATGTAGTAATTAGAGATGAGCGAGCATGCTCTTCCGAGCTTGCTACTCGTTTGAGTATTAGGGTACTCGAGATGCTCGTTACTCGAGACGAACACCACGCGGTACTCGAGTCAATTGCATTTCCCTTCCCCGCATGTTTAGCGCCATTTTCTAGCCAATAAACAAGCGGGGAAGGCATTACCACTTCCTGCTGTGACGTGCCAGCCCTATCCCCCCCCCCCAGTAGTGAGTGGCTGGGCCGATCTGGTCCCTCCCGCGGCTCACCTCAGACTCATGCTGGCAGAGGTTAGGGAAAGTGCTGATGCTTATACAGGGAAAGTGTTAGAGTAGGATCCTGTCTTCAAGAACCCCAACGGTCCTTCTTAGGTCTTAGTCACACGGGCGTTTTTTCGCGCGATTTGCGGATCGCATGACGGATGCGCATCCGCAAATCGCGTGACCGGGGCCAAAAAAATCGCCCGAAAAATCTGCTCCTAGCCGCGTTTCATTGGAAACGGGCTGGAGCTGTCCAGCGCATTTAATTCAATGGAGCCGGCAATACAGCCGGCTCTATTGAAAGCAATGCGCTGCGGGCGAGCACAGGATGAATTGTCGGGAAGGGCTTAAATATATAAGCCCTTCCCTGCAATTCATCCAGAAAAGTGTAAAAATTAAAAATATATATATACTCACCTTGTCCCGGCAGACGGAGTTCAGAGTGGCCGGCCTGCAGTGGGTGTGAAGGGGGTGTGAGTCAGACTTGCCTCTGATTGGCTCAGCGCTGAGCCAATCAGGGGCAAATCTGACTCACACCCCCTTCACACCCACTGCAGGCCGGCCACTCTGAACTCCGTCTGCCTGAGACAATCAGAGGCAAGTCTGACTCACACCCACTGCAGGCCGGCCACTCTGAACTCCGTCTGCCGGTACAAGGTGAGTATATATATATTTTTAATTTTTACACATTTCTGGATGAATTGCAGGGAAGGGCTTATATATTTAAGCCCTTCCCGACAATTCATCCTGCGCTCGCCGGCAGCCCATTGCTTTCAGTGGAACCTGCTGTATTGCCGGCTCCATTGACTTCAATGGGCAAACATCGTTCTTCTCTGTCACAGCTGTTACAGCTGTGGCAGAGAAGAATGATTTGTCTTCTATATGTTCTCAATGGGGTCGGCGCTGCTGCCGCCGGCCCCATTGAGCGCATATAGAGAAGAGAACAGGAATCGCAGATCGCAGATAGGTGCGATCTGCGATTTCTGTTCTATAATTTATCGGACGAGCGCATAAAAAGCGCTCATGTGTCCGATACCATTGCAAAGCAATGGTTTTAAAAAATCGCCGGACGCATGCGCATGCGCAAATCGCACGAAAAAACGCCCGTCTGACTAAGGCCTTAGGGCTACTCCTCATCATGTGCATTAAAGTTGTGGCTGGCTGGGAGCAGTAGTGCACCTTTTTTTCTTAAAGGATTTAGGCTTGTGCCGAGCATTATAGCCATAGCATTCTCAGTCCGCAGTGCATTAGGCAGAGTTTAGGGAAAGAGCTGCTGAGATAGGGAAAGTGTTACAGTCCAGATCCTCTCTACAAGAACCCCAACAGTCCTTCTTAAGGCTACTCCTCACCGTGTGCATTATAGATGTGGCAGGCTGGGAGCAGTAATGCACCTTTTTTTTTTTTTTTAAAGCATCTATCCCTGTGCAAAGCCTTTCAGTTGTACCGTTCTTAGTCTGCAGTGCATTAGACCGAGGTCTCACCGCGAAACAGTACTCTAATATTTCCTGGCCCACTGCAAAGCCTTTCAGCTCTGCCAGTGTGCAGAGCGTCTTACAATACCCTTTCCTTGGGAGGGGTTGAAATAGCCACAGTTACCAGCACTATCCACTGGCTTTAGAGTCTTCTCCCACTCCATACAGCCTCTCTTATCTACAAGTCTCTGTGAGCGGTAAATTACCCCTAGGTATCAGCGCAAGACAGTGGTTTAATTTTTTCAACTCACAGCATAGAGCCTCCGCTATCTACAAGTCTCTGTGTGCGGTGAATTAAGCCACAGTTGTCAGTGCTGTACAGTGGGGTAATTTATTTGGGCCCTGCTCTATCCTTAATCTGCCATGATGAGGAGTAGGGGTAAGGGTCGACGACGCGGACGTCCAAGTGAGGGTGTAGGCACAGGCCGAGTTCCTGGGCAGGGTGAATCACAGCCGGCTGCTGAGGGATTAGGAGAGAGGCAAGTTTCTGGGCTCCCCAGATTCATATCACAATTTGTGGGTCCGTGTGGTAGACCTTTATTTCAAACAGAGCAGTGCGAGCAGGTCCTGTCGTGGATGGCAGTAAACGCGTCCAGTAATGTATTGACCACCCAGTCTTCTACGCAGTCCACTACTCCCCGCCTAGGGACTGCAACTCTGAATCCTCTGGCTGCTCCTCCTTCCTCCCAGCCTCCTCACTCCATGAAAATGACATATTCTGAGCAGGCAGACTCCCAGGAACTGTTCTCGGGTCCCTACCCTGAGTGGGAAAAAACGGTTCGTCTCTCACCTGAGGAGTTTATCGTGACCCATGCCCAACCTTTGAAAAGTTCCCGGAGTCCGGGTGATGAGGCTGGGGACTTCCGGCAACTGTCTTAAGAGCTTTTTGTGGATGAGGATGATGAGACACAGTTGTCTGTCAGTGAGGTCGTAGTAAGGGCAGTAAGTCCGAGGGAGGAGCGCACAGAGAATTTGGAGAAAGAGCTTCTGGACGATGAGGTGACTGACCCCACCTGGCTTGCTTAGTCTACTGAGGACAGGGCTTCAGAGGGGGAGGCAAGTGCAGCAGCAGGACAGGTTGGAAGAGGCAGTGGAGTAGCCAGGGGTAGAGGCAGGCCAGAGCGAAGAATCCCCCAACTGTTTCCCAAAGCACCCCCTCACGGCAAGCCTCCGTGCAGAGGGCTAGGTGTATGGGCTGAAAAGGAGGAGGAGGATCCTGAAAGTCATCCACCTAGTGAGGACAGCGATGTGTTGCATACTGGGACCCTGGCACACATGGCTGACTTCATTTTACGCTGCCTTTCCTGTGACCCTCGCGAGAGACGCATTCTGGCCAACACAGATTGTACACCCTTCTATACCCATGGTATAAGGAGAACCTTAGAAGGCAGCATGTCCAGCTCAGGCAGGGGAACACTCTCCAAGGCCTTTGCCAGTTTTATGGCTCCCCAGCAAGACTGTGTCACCACTCCCCAGTCAAGGCTGAGTCAGAGGGAGCAATATAAAAAGATGGTGAGGGAGTACATAGCCGATCATACCACCGTCCTCCGTGATCCCTCTGCTCCATGCAACTATTGGGTGTCAAAGCTGGACACATGGCACAAACTTGCGCTGTACGCCCTGGAGGTGCTGGTCTGCCCTACCGCTAGCATCTTGTCAGAGAGGGTGTTTATTTCAGCTGGGGGAATCATCACAGATAAGCGTACCTGCCTGTCAACTGCCAGCGCCAACATGCTTACACTCGGGAAGATGAACAAAGGCTGGATTTCCCCAGACTTCTCTTCTCCACCGGCGGAAAGCAGCAGAGCCTAATGATTCTTTTCGCTGCAACAGGAAAAAAATGCATCCTCTATCACCACAAAAAAAGGGGGAATTAGCTTCGTCAACTATTATTAAATATTATTACTTCTCCTCCTCCTCCTCCTAAATCATCACATGAACTGCCAGTTTTTCTGCCGCCCGAACGTCTCTATTTAAAAGTTTTACAATTTTTAAAAGTTTCAAAAGTTTTCATACTTTAACTGAAAACAATTTTTTTCGGAGGCCTGCCTCCAGGCTATGTTACAAATTAAGCAACAACGAGCTGTAGCTTTAAAAAAATGTTTATGGGTTTCACCTGCCCTCGTGGTTCAGCAATTTTTCAGGGGTACACTTGTACTCTTGGAATACCAATTTTTCAGGCCCTTGCCTATACTGTTATCAAACTAATTTTTACAGCCTTCGCCTACACTCTTGGTAACCAAATTTTTTTAGATGTTCACATATACTCTTGGTACACCAATGTTTCATGGGTTCGCCTACACTCTTGGTACAGAAATGTTACAGGGGTCCGCCTATACTCTTGCTACATAAATGTTACAGGGGTCCGCCTATACACTTGCTACTGAAAGCTTTGAGGGATTCACCTATACATTTGCTACTAAAAGTTTCAGGGGTCCGCCTATACACTTCCAACTGAAAGGTTTGAGGGGTTTGCCTATACTCTTGCAACAGAAAAGTTTCAGGGGTCCGCCTATACTGTGGGTGCACAAAGGTTTCCCATAGCAGTGTTCAGCTGTCTGACACATACACAGAATGAAGTGTGTGGGGACACATGGATTTCCCATAGCTATGTAACTCACAGCACCTTGGGTCACACAAGGTGGAGGCTGGGACCGAGCCTGACCCAGGGCCCGCTCACGTACTTTCCACATAGAGTATTGTGGGTCCTACCTCAGTCATGATTTCTCGGCCTTATTATGCAACCTCCTCCTCCTGCTTTGGGTCTTTAGGGTTTAGCGCTGGGCAACATGTATTCGCTCTCGTGTTACCACAGTTATCTGAGACACTGGTTTGGACAAAACAAAAGAAGCATTACTAAATTAATGAGATGTTCACAGCTGTACTAGCATTCGAGTCCGCTTTAGGCCCACGATTACTGAGGGTGTGGGCAGAGGCCGAGGTCCTGTGGGGGAGGAATCAACTGCGCCAGGTTTGGCCTGTGGAACTTCTTTGGTTCATTCAGTCTTTGGAGCGATGAAAGCAACCGTAACTGATTTAACGAGACGTTCACAGCTGTACTAGCATCCAAGTCCACTTTATGCCCACGTTTACTGAGGGTGTGGGCTGAGGCCGAGGTCCTTGGCAGGGTCAAACTCTGCCATGTTTGGGCACTCTGATTTCTTTATGTGTAATACTGTCTTTGAGTTTCATGGGCTCGCATATGCTGTTGGTGCACAAAGACTTCCCATTGCGGTGTTTTAGCTGTCTGGGACAAATATACTGACTGACTTTGATAGTGTGCCGGCGGCTTTCCCATTGCGGTGTTTTACCTATCTGGCACAAATACACTGAATGACTAGGGCAGAAGTGTGGGCCGAGATCCTGGGCGGGGTGAAACTCTGCCATGTTTGGGCACTCTCTTTTCTTCCTGTTTAATACTGTCCCTGAGTTGCAGGGGCTCACCTATGCTGTGGGAGCACAAAGATTTCCCATTGCGGTGTTTTAGCTATCTGGCACAAATACACTGAATGACTTGGGTTGGGTGCAGAAAGCTTCCCCTATTGCGGTGTTCTGCTATCTGACACCTACACAGAATGAAGTGTGTGGTGACACATGGATTTCCCATAGCTATGTAATTCACGGCACCTTGGGTCACACAAGGTGGAGGCTGGGACCGGGCCTGACCCTGGGCCCGACCCTGGGCCCGCTGACATGCTTCCCACACAGAGTATTGCGGGTCTGATCTCTGTCATGGTTTCTCGGGCTTATTATGCCACCTCCTCCTCCTGCTTAGGGTCTGGGGATCAGCGCTGGGCAACATGTATTATCTCTCGTGCTACAAATTACCATAGTTATCCGAGATACTGGATTGGAGCGTTCACAGGAAGTGAAATGGATTTCATGAGACTTTCACAGGGTCACTGTACACTTGTGGTGGCTACTTTTGCGACACCTCTGACTTCAAACCAATTTTGGAGTTAGTATGCGCTGCTGCATTGTGGAGTTGTGTAGAAGTGCTGGCACCTGAGTCCCCTTTATGCCCACATTTGCGGCTCCTGACAATTTTGAGACGGAGGTGGCATGGGATTGGAATGATGATCGTACGTCAATTTATCATCAATTCTCATCAGCATTGCGGGCTATCGCCCACACTTTCAAAGAGGGTCGCTGCCTGGCCCTGCCAACCCTCTGCAGTGTGTGTCTCTGGTTCCTCTTCATCGCAGACGCACTTATAAATCGACATGAGGGTGGTGTGGCATGAGGCTAGCTGAACGCTGCGCAGGGAAAATTTTGTGTGCGCTGGGGACGCAGGGTCGTGTAGGGGGGGGGTGTGTTGAACAGCAATGCCAGCATGTAACCCAGGAGAAGAGGCAGCGGTCTTCCCCACAGGCAGTGATTGTCCTTGGCTGCAGTTAGTGTGGTGCTTAGCTAAGATGTGCCAGCACGTGTGCCTTGCTACTTATGGTCTGGCCCAAGTGAATTGTTAGGGGGGGTGACCGCCAGGCTCTTGCCCCCATATTGGCTTAATAGTGGGACCTGGGAGCCTCAGATGCAGCCATTTCTGATGTTTTCAGATGTTTCACAAATCATCCCCTATGCGGAGCATCAGTGCCATACAAAAATGCTCGAGTTCCCCATCGACTTCAATGGGGTACGTTACTCGAAATGAGCTCTCGAGCATTAGGAAAAGTACCGAGTACCGAGCATTTTGGTGCTCACTCATCTCTAGTAGTAATCAATAATTTGGAAACAAAAGAGGGTTGGGATGATACAGGAGGTATAGGGGCAGGAGACGTACATGATAAGCAAAAAGTGGAAAGCTATAGGGAAGGGGGATATTGTGGGGGACTAGATCAGGAGATTTGATATCCCTCTCTGAAGAGGTGCGTTTTAAGGTGAGCCTGAAGTTCTGCGTATTTGGGATTGTCTGGATGTTTTGGGGTAGTGCATTCCAGAGGACTGGAGCTGCTCTAGAGAAGTCCTGTAAGCGAGCAGGGGAGGTTTGAATTAGAGGGGCATTTAGTCTGAGTGTGTTAGCGGATGGGAGTGTGCAGGCTGGGTGATGTACAGAAAGGAGAGAAGCAATGTACGATGGTGCGGCACCATGGAGAGCTTTGTGGGTAATGAGTTTGAATTGAGTTCTGTAGTGGATGGGCAGCCAGTGCAGCGACTTACATAGTGCAGAAGCATCTGAGAAGCGGCTGGATAGGAAGAGGAGTCTAGCTGCCACATTTAGTATGGATTGTAGAGGGGTGAATTCTGTGCGGGGAAGGCCAATGAGCAGCGAGTTGCAGTAGTCGAGTTTAGAATGGATGAGAGCGATAACGATTGCCTTTAGCGTGTCCATGGTGAGGAAAAGATGGACTTTAGCAATATTCCTGAGGTGCAGGTGGCATGTTCAGGCCAGAGATTGGATGTGGGGGGTAATGGAGAGGTCAGAATCCAGTGTGACCCCAAGGTAGTGGGCGTGCTGTTTGGGGGTTATGATTAGAGATGAGTAAGCACCCAAATGCTCGGGTCTGCGTTATTCGAGTAGAGCTTTTCGGAAAATTCGAGAGCTCTATTCGAGTAACTAACCCCATTGACTACAATGGGAGACTCGAGCATTTTTGTATGTGGGACGCTGGGTCCTGAGCTTTTTCTTTTCTTTTTGGTTCGTGTTCTCTCTCTCTTTCTCTCCCCCTGCCTGCCTGCCAGACAAAAAATTTGCCATTGACACGCGCGCTGTGTCGCACCAGGGAGAGGCCAAAACAGGCACGTCACAGAGGGGAAGAGCCAAAAAATGGGGCAGGGTCGAACACAGTGTGATGCTTGTTCGAGTAACGAGCACCATCGAGTACGCTAATACTCAAACGAGCATCAAGCTCGGCAGAGTTTGTTCGCTCAACTCTAGTTATGATGGTGCCAGATACTGATACGGAGATGTTGGTGGGGGGTGGCGTGGGGGTTCAGCTGGTTGAGGGGTTGACGTCAATTTTTGAGAGGTTAAGTTTGAGAAAAAGGGAGGACAGTATTAGAGACAGCGGACAGACAGTCTGTGATGTTTTGGAGAAAGGGTGCAGAGATGTCACGGGAAGAGGTGTATAGCTGGGTGTTGTCAGAGTAGAGTTTGTATTGAAGGCAAAATTTGCAGATGGTTTGTCCAATTGGGGCTGTGTAGATGAGAAAAGGAGAGGACCAAGGACCGAGCCCTGGGGGACCCCAACAGCGGGGGGAAGCGGAGAGGATATAGAGCCAGCGAAGGAGACGCTGAAAAAATGGTCAGAAAGTTAGAAGGAGAACCAGGATAGAGCAGTGTCCTTTAGGCTGATGGAGTGAAGCATGGCAAGGAGGAGATCATGGTCAACAATGTCAAGCACAGCCGAGAGTTGGAGGAGGATTAGTATGGAGTAGTTGCCTGGCCATTTGGTTATCATCGGGTCATTTGACACTTTTGTGAGGGCGATTTTGGTGAAATATAGGGGTGAAAGCTGGACTGGAGGGGGTCAAGGAGAGAGTTCTCAGAGAGAAAGCGTGTGAGGTAGAAATAGACCAGGTCTTCTAGTAGTTTGGAGATGAAGGGGGGGTTGGAGATGGGTCAGTAGTTGGCAGCCTCTGTTGGGTCAAGGGTCGGTTTCTTTAACAGAGGGGATATGATGGAGTGTGTGAATGAGGAGGGGAAAATACCAGAGGTCAGGGAGAGGTTGAACATGGTGGTGATGTGGGTAATGACAACCGGGAAAAGGAACCGGAGGAGGTGTGAGGGGAGAGGGTCGCTAGCGCAGGTGGTGGGGCGAGCAGTGAAAAGCAGTCTGGAGACTTCTTCCTCTGTTGTTGGTTCTAGTATATCTATCTAGTGGGTGGGTGCTGGATGCAGTGCTGAGGAGATTGGGATCAGGGCTAGCCATGCAGTTTTCAGATATTTCTTTTAAGATGTCTTCCATTTTTTCTTTAAAGTCGGCGGCTAGCTCTCCAGCACTGAGGTCCGTCATGGGGGGTTGTTCTTTGGGGCTGAGGCGGGAGTAGAAGGTGTAAAAGAGTTGTTTGGGGTTTTGGGATTGTGAGGAGATGAGGGAGGTAAATTAAACGTATTTGGCGTGGTGGAGAGCGAGGTTGCAGGTTTTGAGCATAAATTTGAAGTGGAGGAAGTCTGCAGATTACTTTGACTTTCTCCACAGCCATTCGGCACACCTACAGCACCGCCGGATGGAGCACGTTTGGGGCATGAACCAAGGTTACCATGGTCTGCAGTGGGAGGCTCGGGTCATGGGGGGTGCTGCTTCACATAGGGTCTGAGGTGAAGTGTGGTAGTGTTGGGCAGCCAGGTTGGGGCATAAGAGGAGAGAGCTTGGGGACAGGGAGGACTGTAAGGTCTCAGTGAACTGCTGGGTGTGGATGGTCTGGAGGTTCCTAGAGGTGGGATAGGGGAGAGGGTATGGGGAGATGCTATGGTGCTTAATGGAAAAGGAGAGGAGGTTGTGGTCTGAGAGTTGGAGGGGGAAGTTGGTGAAGTGCGAGGCAGTGCAGAGGAAAATAAGGTCGAGAGTGTTGCCGTCTCTGTGAGTGGGGGAGTCTGAAAGTTGTGATAGACCGAGGGAGTGGGTGAGCCTTAAAAGCTGGGAGGCAGATGGGGAGATGGAGTTGTTAGTGGGGATGTTGAAGTCACCGAGGATAAGGGTTGGGAGCTCACAGGATAGAAAGTGGGGAAGCCAGGCAGGAAAGTGATCCAGGAACAGGCGGATGGGACCTGAGGGGCGGTAAATAACTGTGGCATGAAGGGACAGTGGATGGAAGAGTCGTATGGTGGGGACTTCGAATGACAGGAAGGTGAGTGAGGGAACCAGGGGAGGGAGTGACCTGGAAGGTGCAGTTTGGTGAGAGAACACCTACCCCACCCCCACCACCATCTGATTTGGGGGTGTGGGAGAACTGCAGGCGATCATAGGATAATGAAACAGGGGAGGCAGAGTTGGACTGCTGCATCCACGGTTCTGTGAGGGCACGCAGGTTGAGACAATGGTGGTGAAGAGGTTGTGGATAGTTGGGAGTTTATCATTCTCACCAGACTGGTGACATCTCTCCTCTTGGGAGGGGAGTAAAAGGCCCTTGGCAGCTCGGAGGGCCCCCAGCACCTCCCCTCACACCTGCATGGGAGCAATCAAGGGTTGACTTCTTAAAGATACCCTCCTCCAAGCCACCAGCCCTACCCCCTTTCTTTAGTAACACGGGAAATGGGACTTCCAGCAGTGTATAAAGTAAGGCCTTCTGCTCACCACCATACCCAGCAGGAAATTTCATGAAAACCCCAACAGGAAACAGACCCTGCAGCCACACCAACAGAATGGCCTTCAGCGCCCCTCTCCATCACCATATTTGCCATCTTTATAGTGGGGCAACCCCCTTTCTTTGGGCACCACCTTTTCCTTCACCTTCCTGGGACACTTGGGACCACCTGACACCAGGCAACCCCCTTACCTAGGCCCACTACAGGGTAAACCCAACAATTTATGATCCCGCTATCAGACACCACCAATTTCTGCCGTCAACCCTTCTGTCATTACGAACATGGGGGTGTCTTGATCAGGGTGCCTAGCACTCTTCCCCTTCCTGTACACTGAACCTGCAGAGACCCAGAGTAGGGTCCCTCCATCATTAGTAAGTCTGTTTGTCTTTAAGTAAGTTTGTGTTGTGATTGGTGGTTTGGAAGAATGGGGAGGAGTTTGTGAGTATGAGAGTTGAAGAAGAGTGTTGATGGTGGTTGGAGAAGGAGGTGCGTGCAGGAGAGATGGGCTGATGCTAGAAGGCTTGTTTCCACTGGGGACAAAAGCACAGGAGATGCCGCTTCAGAGCTGGTATGAAAATGCAAGTGCCACACGCTTCCCCGCTGAACTGCATCTGGAGAGGAAGTACAGAAGCCCGTTACAGCTAACAGCTAAAGTGAAAGTGATTTGAGAGACTGTGTAACACAAGAAAGTGTCCTTCAGATAACAGCAGTTGAGGATGTGTGTTTTGGGAAAAGAACCTTCTGTTGTCAAATATGTTCAGAAAGGTAGAGCTCAGAAAACTTCATGTTGAGAAGTACAAGTAATTTGACTGTGTTGGAAAATCAAAGTTGGATTGTGAGTAAAGGAAACCGTATGTCCCCGGTTTTGAAAAGTACTTTTTGTCTGTGAACTCATCTGTTTATTGTGAATAACGTATGGCTTATTTAGGGACACTGGCGTCACGACTATAATCTAGGACTGAACTGTAGTTATCAAGTCTGCTAAAATCTTATCTCCCTTGCCAGTGACCAAGCTGGGCTATACAATGTCTCCTCGGCTGAAGGCCTGGTTCTCGGCCGCTGCAAACCCACATTACCAAGTTCCAGGATGAGTCAGACAAGTGGGCTACCCATGCAGCTACCCCCCTCTCCTGGTTCAGAGTTTTGCCCTGAGAGGTTGACATCAGGGGCATAGCTAAAGGTTCATGGGCCTAGGTGCAAAAGTTTATCTTGGGGCTCCACAGCTTCTCTTAACTTCTTAACGCAGAGGCATAACTTGAAGCTCCTGGGCCCCAATGCAAAACATGTAATAGGGCTCCCAACTATAATGCTTTATTCATAGTACTTGGCTCCCTATATGGAGAAGAGAGGCCTTATGGGCCCCCTAACACTCCTGGCCCAGGTGCAGCCAAATCCCCTACATGCCCTATAGTTACGCCAATGATTTACGTACATGTACTCCACCTAGGTGATCTTTTTGCCACTTTTGTTCATCTTCTTAGTCTGGGAGTAGCATTCAGAGAGGTCATTCCCAAAGCAGAGACCCTCCAGGCCCTCAAGGGATTCCAGGTGCTTTATGCACACCATTAGCCTTCCTCCCAGGCCACTGTCCTTGCCCTCTTTCCCAGAGGAGTCTGACTTTGAAATGACAGCAACTTGCCCAGCTGGAAGCTCACTGTGCAGGGACTGCTGACTATCCGCTGTCTGCAGTTCTCCGGCAGAGGCCTGCTCCATGTTGGACACTAGGTCCTTCACATCATCATGAGCCAGATCCAGCTGAGACCCTTCAAACCGGTCATCATTCCCCAGCTTCTCCACAAAGGGACCTGTACCCATAAAGATGGCCGTCCTTCTCTCAACCAGTATGAGCATCTTTCCTTTTAATTCTTGGACCACTGGTTGTATTCGGCCCTCATTGCCCTACCTGCGTTGTTGGCCAGGGACCTGTCCGCCTGTAACTCTTCTTGGAGCATTTTGATGGTGCCACCAGCTTTATGGTACTCCTGGGTAGATTTAATGGAGGCAAAACTGCTTACATCCTCCAGGGGCCACAATGTCCCCCAGTCCTTGATGGTAAGATTGGGGTCTTCCCCAGATGCACCTGCTCTGGCTCTATTAGGGCCATTACTGGAACTACTTGCAACCAGGGTCCCGGGGGGCCGCTGTCGCTCACCCTGGTTAGCCTGACAGCCACCTTGCTTGATCTCCTCAGCCCCCCCTGGGTAGCCGGTTGCAATACATCCCCATCCTCCGCTGGCCTGCTCCAGAGAGTTGGGATAGTGGGCCCCCCTCTAACCATAGCCCAGGACCCCCCCCCCTCCCCTGGGTAAGACAGAACAAAAGTCCCAGGGCTTGGAGGAAACAGATGGAGGTTTGGAGGTGCAATCACCTGCACACAGGTGACCCACACCCACAAGAAGTCAGAGGACGGATACAGCAGAGATATGCAGAACATCACCCTGTCTTCTCTACCTCCTGATACATAGTGTTACATGCTGCAGATTATTACACCTCTGATGCCTTCATACAACTGATGATGATAATGACTCTGGGCAGTGTAGTGATGATACTCGACACACAGTGCGGTACAATGGGATGATTGCGCAGCTGCCGACACTTGAAGCATTTCTTAGAGCAGACCGTAATTCCATCAGAGGATATTTTCGGATGGCGCTCGCACATTATGGCGGTGACAGGAGCCACCTTACAGCAGCTGCTGGGTTGAGTGGGGGCAGGTGTTGTATTCCCGGTGGAGTTTCAGCCCATGGTTACCGCCGGAGAGTTGTTTGGACCATATGGAAGGCATCGAATCTGTAGATCGAGCAAGCAGAGCTAAGAGTGGGGTCTCTTCCGGAGGGTGCCATCTGCAGGGAGAAGGGTCAGTCTTCCTTCTTTCATGATCGCTGGAAGCCTCAGAGATAAGCGGTGCGCCGGTTTAATCAGTATTGTCCGTGGTATCTTCTCAGAGCAGTGAACAGAATGAAAGACGTCTTGGGATGTGTGATGGAGGCGCTGCTGTGAGCTCAGACGACGGATCCGGACGCAGCTTCCAGGCTTTTCTGTGTTTTTTATCTAAATTACTGCAAAAAGTGGATAAGAAGTTGATGGCAGGAACTTCCCGGGTACCCGCCTCCTGCGACATTCTGCAGTATGAGGGCGGCACTCGAAGAGGGAATTGTTACTTGCAGCAGGTATATAAGTGCCCTCTATTTTTCCCAACTTTCTTTTTAGATTAGGCCATTGTCTTTCCATCATCTTGATTGATGACCGCACGTGGTTTCTTTGGTGACTACATGGTCCAAAATGCTTTACCTAGACATCACATAGCGGGTGCAGCAGGTGGCGTCTATCAGCAGCTATAGATGTATAGATCACAGCACAGGAAGGAGACTGGAGAGCCTGAGATGCTGAGGCCCAGGAGAGGTGAAAGGCTGCGCTCTGTGCAGCAGCATGCAGCATGTCGCAGGCAGTGAGGAACCTCCAGCCCAGGGATTTCATCAGAGTGACCCTTTAAGAAGGTGTAACCAAAACCAATGATCATCAAAAAAGAAGAATTCACATAAAAGCAGCCGCAGAATCACCTGTGACTCACGAGCCGTCAGGGATTCTGCTATGACAGAAGTTATAAAGCAGTGACAGAGTGATTCTTGCTGTAACTGGTTGTCACATTGTTACTGGTGACATCACACAATGATACATTATACCTTCTTGGCTCCTCCTTGTATGGAGCATAGCATGGCATCTGCGTGCCGCCTGACACATGAGCCCCATGTGACCAGCAAGAACACGAAATGCCCCGGTGAATAATGTAAGCGAGCAGCGCAACATTGTCACTGAACAGCTTCTTCATTTCCATCTGCAGCCACTTAGGCTGAACCTTGGCCGCCTGAACGGAGGTATTCTGGCCGGGTAACAAACCTCCTTATTCCCTCGTGCTCGATTGCCCCTCCCCCTCACTCAGCGGATGCCGCCATGTTACCAGATATAATCTTTACTACGATATAATCGTTTGGGGCAAATACCGAGGGCGAAAGTGCAACATTGTACCAGAAATGTGTCTGTGTGGGGGAAGAGGGATAATACGAAGTCACAGCCCATGTCAGCTGATACATTGTACCGTCCCGTAGTACTTCAACACGAGGGCAACCGTGATTGGATGATAGAAAAATATGCACAATCAATATTATTGCAGGACGGAGGACACACCTATCCGATGTGTAAGGAAATAAGTCAGCAATTATTGTACGATGATGTCCCAAGGGAGGCAGTGAGGTCACACAGTCTGTGTAGCAGGTCAGTCTGTGATTGGATGGTGGTATCATAGACTGTGTGACCTCACTACCCTCAACCTATGACATCACCATCAAATCACATAAACTATATGTTACATAGAATGCCCATATTGCCTTCCTCTAACATCACTGACCTCACCATAGGACATCATCCAATCACAGACTGACCTGTTACATAGACTGTATCATCTCACCCTATGTAGCAGGTCAGTCTGAGATTGGATGGTGATGTCATAGGTTGAGGGCAGTGAGGTCACACAGTCTATGTAGCTGATCAGTCTGTGATTGGATGATGTCACAGGGGGGGGGGCAGTAAGGTCACACAGTCTGTGTAGCAGGTTATGGTGTGACAGTGGGGGATTGACTGGTTGGGGGTCTTCATGTTTTGAGTCGTCCACTAAGGGAATTCTTCAAAATTGGGAAGTTGTGCTTTAGGGCTGATTGGCTCCTGTTTCACCTTGTGGGCCATCCCAGTTCAATCAGGTAATGTTCAGGGGGCACATACTTTTCTCTATGAAGTAATAGTTGTAATCGGTTATTATCAGTTCATGGCTCGCGGTCGCCGGCAGGACGTATAATGTCATCTTTGGTCATAATTGCAGCGTTACCACTATGGGGTTAATTTCCAAGATAGCTCCAGACATAATAGCAGAGGAGAAATGTGCGCAGCTTCCGCCATAAATCCTGTCCGCGGGGATGTTTTTCGCTGTTATCTGCATAGTAGATGGCGCTTTGGATATAGTATGTTCCCCCCTCCCCTCGTATTCCCGTGGCCCTTGTAACACTTGTTTCATGAGGTGCTCGGCGCTATTGTCACGGGGCCCTTTTTCATGAGCTCCCGGTAGCGGCGCTGTCCTCAGTGATGGATTCCGGTTGTTACGTGGGATTCATCCCTGGGAATCGGTCACATGATGCTGCGCGCCTCGTACTGATGCAGATCCCAGGATTCCGGTTCTTTCTTTTTATTGACTATTAAAAGTGTCCTCTTGTGGTGACAAATCAATGTCCCCCGCTCCGCTCTGCTTTACACCTCCGCCGCTGTGTCGCCGTTTATCACGTAGCGTCCACGGGGAGTTAAATCCCCACCTCAGTAATAATGTCCCTGCATGATGTAAAGCAGCGAGGGACTCTGCAGAATCGGGAAGCAGCGAGCAGCGCAAATGATCACATTGGCCATGATGGATTTGGCGCACCCCATTATTGGTGACCCCTGCCACCCCATGTGCATAACCTGAACCCTAAGGGGGCCTTTAATCCCTCCCAGTGTCCATCCTCATCCCATAAGGATCAGCTGTGCCGGGGGTCCTGACAGACCCTCATTAACTCCTGCACTGACAGCCTGGGCACTGACGGCACGCTTTTTTGCTATTGTGGCATAGTATTCGATAAAGCTGCTGCAGCGCCTCCGGCAGACACTTATGGGGTCCGTATCCCCTCCCCTGCTGCAGCAAGATCAGCAAACAGCAAGGGGCTCCCACAACAATAGGAGCCCCCATAACACTGTCAGCCAGAGTTCCCCAATGAAGTGTTCCCAGCCCCCATGACTGTGCCAGCCAGAGAGCCCCTCTAACAATGCCAACCCCCCTAGTGCCAGCTTGTGGACAGGAATAACCCCTCGCTGCCCACGCTCTCCCGGGTAGGTTGGTCAGTAGGAACTACACATGATGTCACGGTGCGGTTCGACCGCTTTGCGCTAGGCTCACTGCGCCTGTGCGTGGCAGCATTGCAGAAACATGGCAAACTGTCTCATCCGTGCAGCTCTCGTAAAAAGCGCCATTTCTCACATCGATTAGTACATTTTCGGTGACATCATCAGCACAATCCCAAAAGTATCCAGGAACGGCTTTGTGGCGCAGCGTTAGTGATAGTAACGGGGCCGGTAAGTGGGCGGCAGACTGCCATGTTATAAATAATCGCGGCCGCGTTCCCACGTCAGTCCTGCACAATTCTGTCCGGGGAATGCGGACTCGTCCGAGAGACAAAATCTTCTCATGTTCTCACAATCACAGCGACAATTCCCTGCAGACTCCAGCTGCTGCTCCGCGGTTATTTTTGTGCAGCACTAGGCTCCGCCTTCTCCGCGGTGAAGGACATTTGTCCTGAAAATCCCCAAAATCTGCTAGACATGTTTTATTCTTAGACATATCTGAGCCTGGGAAACTTGGGTGACAACCAACAATATGGCTGTCATCAAGGGTCAGAGATATATGTGACTAGTACAATACAGGGGCGTACCATGACTGGTACTGTACAGAGGGGCACCGTGACTGGTACTATACAGGGAGGTACTGTGACTGGTACTATACAGGGGGCGCACCGTGACTGGTACTAAACAGGGAAGTACTGTGACTGGTATTCATGGAGCACTATTACTGGTACTATACATGTAAGCACTATGACTGACTCTATACAAGGTGGGGGAGAGGCACCATGACTGGTACTACACAGGGGTTACTGTGATTGGTAGTATACATAGGGGCACTGTGACTGATACTATACAGGAAGGCACCATGACAGGTATTATACAGGGGGTACTGTGACTGTTACTATACAGGGAGGCACTGTGGCTGGTACTATACAGGGAAGCACTGTGACTGGTACTACACAGAGGGGCACTGTGACTGGTACTATAGAGGGGGGCACTGTGACTGGTGTTATACAGGAGGTACATTAACTGGTCCTTTAAAGCGGGGCACTGTGACTGGCACAATACAGGGTGCACCATGACTGAGACTATTCACAGGCACATGGGGGCACTGTGACTGGAACTATACAGGGGGCACCATGACTGGTGTTATACAGGGGGTACTGTGACTGGTATTATACATGCGTGCACCATGACTGGTACTACACAGGCAGTACTGTGACTAGTACTACATATGGGCACACCGCGACAAATACTTTTACAGAGGAACACTGTGATTAGTACAAAACAGGGGGGCATCGTGACTGGTACAATACATAGGGCACCGTAACTGGAACTATGCAGGGTGCACCGTGACTGGTGCTATACATGGCGGCACTGTGACTGGTACTATACATGGGCGCACCATGACTGGTGCTATACAGGGAGGCACAGTGACATCTAAGGGGGTACTGTGACTGGTACTATGCAGGGTGGCACTGTGACTGGTATTATACAGGGCGGCACCATGACTGGTGTTATACGGGGGCACTATGACTGGTACAATACAGCGGGCATTGTGACTGGTGCGATACTTGGGGTTACCATGGCTGGTACTTTACAGGGGGGCACCATGACTGGTACTAGAGCAGGGCACTGGGACTAGTACAATACATGTAAGCACTATGACTGGCGCTATACATGGGGGCACTATGACTGGTACAATACATATAAACACGATGGTACTATACAGGAGGCACTGTGACTAGTACTATCCATTGGGGCTCTGTGACTTGTTCTATACAGGGGGGCATCATGACTGGTACTAGACAGTTGTTACTGTGACTGGTACAATCCATGGGGGCACTATGACTGGTACTATACAGGGACACTGCGACTTAAACTATACATGTGAGCACTATGACTGGCACTATACAAGGGGGGGAACCGTGACTGGTACTACACAGGGGGTACCATGACTGGTACTACGCAGGGGTTACTTTGACTGATACTATACATGGGGGCACTGTGGCTGGTACCATACAAGGAGGCACTATGACTGGTACTATACAGAGGGACACTGTGACAGGTACTATTCAGGGGGGCACCGTGACTAGTACTACACAGGGTGTACTGTAGCTGGTGCTATACAGGGAGGCACTGTGAATGGTACAATACAAGGAGGCACTATGACTAGTACTATACAGGGGAGCACTGTGACTGGTAATATAAATGGGGGCACTGTGACAGGTGCTATACAGGGTGGTTCTGTGACTGGTCTTATTCAGGGGGGGCACTATGACTAGTACTACACAAGGGGTACTGTGACTTGTACTATAAATGGGGGCACTGTGACTGGTAGTATACATGGGGGCACCGTGACTTGTAGTACACAGGGGGGCACTGTGACTAGTCTTTCTACATGAGGGCACTGTAACTGGTAGAATACACGGGGCACTATGACTGGTACTATACAGGGAGGCACTATGACTAGTACTATAAATGGTGGCACTATGACTGGTGCCATACAGGGAAGCACTATGATTGGTCCTATACAGGGGGTGCTCTACTACACAGCTGGTACTGTGACTGGTACTATAAATGGGGGCACTTTGATTGGTACTATACAGTGAGGCACTATGACTGGTACTATACAGGGGGGCACCGTGACTGGTACTATACAGGGGGGCACCGTGACTGGTACTACACAGAGGATACTGTGAGTGGTGTTATACAGGGTGGCACTATGACTGGTACTACACAGAGGATACTGTGAGTGGTGTTATACAGGGTGGCACTATGACTGGTACTATACAGGGTAGCAGTGACAGGTAGTATATAGGGGGTACTGTGACTGGTACTACACAGGGGGGTACTGTGACTGGTGCTATAGATGGAAGCAGAGTGACAGGTTACGGGGCGTGGCTATATGCGGTCTGCCATATTCCCTATGCTTTACGCCAGAAGGCAACTTCCTGCAGGTCCGGCGCCACCAGATGTGACGCATATTCAGAGGGTTGCGCATCTCCACATATTTGTTGCTCTTACGCCGCAGAGTCTAAGTAGCTGTCTCCTTCTGCGCTTACATTACTCACCGTTTTCAAGATCTCTGCTTGCTGTCAGTGAATAAGAACACTCGGGGCAGTCAGACGCAGGTCACACCTGGAGGATTTGATGAACCCTCGTCGCATCCCTGCGTTTCTTACAAATCAAATCAATATCGCTGCGCTAAACATATACACAAGAATATTAAACAGATTCCGCTGATGAATGCTGCGAATCCTGCAGCAGAAAACTGGAAGTCAGCCGCAGATCTACTCGGAAGGAAATAGCGGATTCGTCATCATCCGCAATGTGCCGACATAGTCTAAGCCTGTACTTAGCTGGTCCTGCTCACAGCTGAGGGGTTGTTACAGTTGTATCCAGTCCGGGTGACCCTGAACACTCCAGCAGGGCTCTTCTCTCTGCTGGTTTGTTACAATGTGTCAGTGCAGGACGTTTACAGCAGAGATACAATTGTATCCACTCCTCTGCAGCTTTACTGTCTCGGAACGGAAGCTGCAGTGTTCTCATTCACTGACAACAACACAAAGTGGGCTGGGCTTGGAAGAAGGGACGTGGCCTCCAACGGCTTGACAGATTCAATATCATTTACACATATCTCACACTTTTTCTGACGCATTTCAGTTTCTATCATTTGACGATGTGTGTCACTTTATAAATTTGGCGCAGCGTCCTCCAGCGCATCCCGGACTCATCTTGTCCCCGAAGGTGAGTTAAGATGTTGTCACCTGACCAGCACCCCAGTACCCCATCTGCCCCTCACTGCACGCAGATTTAAAGAATTGCGCAACTCCAACGGACCGTTGAGCAGTAAAGTGAGCGGTCATAAAGCGTTGGGATCTACGACCGCCGTCCACCTAACGTATCGTCGCAGCTCACTTAATACTTTTTTAGGAAGCAGTAAAAATGTGAGTTTCGTTACCTGGCGGCGCTCTAAACAGTTACACTGTCAGGCGGCGTATTTCCTGCGCGCGCTTAATTAGACTTCCAGAGAAGCAAAAGGTAAATTCTCTTTCCCTAAACTTTGTATTTTTTTGCCTTTGGTGTTTTATTTAGACTGTAAAAAGCCGTGAGATCTTTACGAGAGACGCGGCGTAAAAATGGCGTTATTATAAACATGATTTAAACATTTCCACCATTACGAGATGATTATTATTGAATAAGGCAGAGTGCATAAAGAGGTTATCGGCGCGGCGAGCCCCGGCTGCTCCAATATAAGCTAATGAATTGTTCAGTACACTCCTAGCGCCATTTGTCTCATCGGCTCCGAGGCTCCGGGGACGCGTGATATGCAAACGCTAACAAGACCGCCATAAACAGCTGAGTAATAAACATTTCGGAAAGTCTCCTCCGGTGTTATGTGGTCAGCGCTGATAATCCTGCGCAACGTCCTAAACGCCGGTTACATCAATTATCAGAGTGGAGGGGACGATGGCGACAACTCTCTGCTACTCATAAATAAGCGGCAAACAAAGCGGCCATTGTTCTTCCAATTTTGAAAATGTGACGCATTTGTACGCGAAATGGACCGCAAAATCTTTACCTTATTCAGTATCAACCCAAAGATAAACTGACTGCATCTGTGACATCACCCAGTGCTCCCCAACGTGTCATTGTCCGCTCCCCCAAGTATAAGCATGTCATTATCCTGTCCCCAAAGTATCACCGCGTCATTATCCTGTCCCCCAAGTGTCAGCCTGTCATTATCCTGTCCCCCAAGCGTTAGCGTGTCATTATCCTGTCCCCCAAGCGTTAGCGTGTCATTATCCTGTCCCCAAAGTATCAGCCTGTGATTATCCCGTCCCCCAAGTATCAGCGTGTTATTATCCTGTCCCCCAAGTGTCAGCGTGTCATTATCCTGTCTCCAAGTGTCAGTGTGTCATTATCCTGTTCCCCAAGTATCAGTGTGTCATTATCCTTTCCCCCAAGTATCAGCTTGTCATTATCCCGTCCCCCAAGTATCAGCCTGTCATTATCCTGTCCCCAAAGTGTCAGCGTGTCATTATCCTGTCCCCCAAGTGTTATTGTGTCATTATCCTGTTCCCCAAGTGTCAGCGTGTCATTATCCTGTCCCCCAAGTATCAGTGTGTAATTATCCTGTCCCCCAAATATCAGCGTGTCATTATCCTGTCCCCCAAGTATCATCGTGTCATTATCCTGCACCCCAAGTATCAGTGTGTCATTATCCTGTCCCCCAAATATCAGCATGTCATTATCCTGTCCCCCAAGTATCAGCGTGTCATTATCCTGTCCCCCAAATATCAGCATGTCATTATCCTGTCCCCCAAGTATCAGCGTGTCATTATCCTGTGCCCCAAGTATCAGCGTGTCACTATCCTGTCCCCCAAGTATCAGCTTGTCATTATCCTGTCCCCCAAGTATCAGCGTGTCATTATCCTGTCCCCCAAGTATCAGTGTGTCATTATCCTGTGCCCCAAGTATCAGCGTGTCACTATCCCATCCCCCAAATATCAGCGTGTCATTATCCTGTCCCCCAAGTATCAGCGTGTCATTATCCTGTCCCCCAAGTATCAGCGTGTCATTATCCTGTCCCCCAAGTATCAGCGTGTCATTATCCTGTGCCCCAAGTATCATCGTGTCATTATCCTGTCCCCCAAGTGTCAGCCTGTCATCATCCTGTCCCCCACGTGTCAGCGTGTCATCATCCTGTCCTCCACGTGTCAGCGTGTCATTATCCTGTCCCCCACGTGTCAGCGTGTCATTATCCTGTGCCCCAAGTATCAGCGTGTCATTATCTTGTTCCCCAAATGTGAGCGTGTCATTATCCTGTCCCCCAAGTATCAGCGTGTCATTATCCTGTCCCCCAAATATCAGCATGTCATTATCCTGTCCCCCAAGTATCAGCGTGTCATTATCCTGTCCCCCAAGTATCAGCGTGTCATTATCCTGTGCCCCAAGTATCATCGTGTCACTATCCTGTCCCCCAAATATCAGCCTGTCATTATCCTGTCCCCCAAGTATCAGCGTGTCATTATCCTGTGCCCCAAGTATCATCGTGTCACTATCCTGTCCCCCAAGTGTCAGCGTGTCATTATCCTGTCCCCCAAGTATCAGCATGTCATTATCCTGTGCCTCAAGTATCATCGTGTCATTATCCTGTGCCCCAAGTATCAGCGTGTCATTATCCTGTCCCCCAAGTATCAGCATGTCATTATCCTGTGCCCCAAGTATCAGCGTGTCATTATCCTGTGCCCCAAGTATCAGCGTGCTATCATCCTGTCCCCTAGGTGTCATTATCCTGTATACACGGTTATATAGGTGTTGCGCCCCTTTCATTATTTGCACGCATAGGAATCTGTTGCTCGGTACACGGAGAAGATTGGCGATTATGTGATAAAGCCGACAGTGTTTACTATAACGGTGATTTATTGCGCTATTTTCCTGCGTCATTGGCCACTGTGGACTGCAGATAAAAAATACTTTCAGTAGAGTCAGAAAAGTCAGCAGCACGACCCCCGCGGGGCGATAAAGGCTGACGATGTCACAGGCGTGAACCATTTGGATTCAGATGGAGAAGCGTTGCTGCTCGGTGATAAGTGGCGCCTCCGGTCTATTATGTCGGCTGTACAGATATATCCTCCGCGGATGCCAGGAGCTACGCCTTTAATCTGTAGGGATCTTCAGGCAATATAGCTGGCCAGGTGTGAGAACAGCCACCCTTCCACTGGTTGGGGTCTCCACTGATGATGAGGGTCCTATGTACGCCTGAGTAATGTGGTGGCTGTGAACACTGTGACGGTAGGACAGGTGAGTACAGTCTATTACTCCCTGTTATCAGCCATGTCAGGCTGATATCTGCTCCCCATGATAACTACTTTATGTCACATATTTGCAGCATTGGGACATTATTACGCTCCTGCACTATTATACAGCACACGAATGAGAGTTAGCTGCACTTTAAGTTCCGGTTGATCTCAGAGGTTGTGCCGGTCCCTTCAGCGCTTGTGTGGCCGCGGCACTCTCTTCTTCTCTATGTTCTCCCAGCAGGACACTGGCTGTTGGCGGTGGAGGTCGCTGGATCTGGGTCTTTCTCACAGCTCCTCTTTCCCCCGCTGTCTCGGAGGCTGACATGTCTCTTCATCACATCTCCCAGACACAAAAGGCGAAGCACAAAGAGCCGAGTATTGTGTCGCAGCATAAAGAGTGCGAGAATTCCACAAAGAAGGAGGAAGAGGAAAAATCAGTTCTATTCGGCAATCCGTCCTCCGTCACTCAGAACTGAAGCCGATAATTGGGACATGTGAACAGCCGGCGCTTTACTCATCGGCAGTACGAGGTCAGCGCATTTGGCAGTGGCAGAGCGTGACGACTGTGCCACCACCCTACCCCCCACCTCACCGTTTTGGGCTTCAGATTGATTCCAGTTAGAGAGTTGGCGCTGTTCAGCGCCGAGTGACCCGATGCAGCTTGCACTAGCGATGGCAGCAGTTGAGGGTAAAGTTGGTTCACAGCCGCCTGGCTTGTTTGTAGAGGCGACACAAGGTGACCATACGGCGAATCACAAGATGAACGCGTGGGAAGGAGTGTGAATATGGACTGGAAACGGAACGTATGAAAGTCAGAGCTTTTGATCTGTGAATGCAGAAAGATAATCACCGGATGGTAACGTGAACGCCCCCGGGAAATTCCCCCTTCCCGCTGCGCTCCAGTATCTGGGAAAGCTGGGTGACAAACATAGTCAGCGCCCCCACAGTGCTCAGTGGCACCAATCTGCCAGTATTCTGTCACAAAAGATGTTCCCCAGTACAGCCCTGCCTACATGTCAGTCTTCACTGACAGTTCTAGAATGGTGTACATGAATCAGGAGATGCAGGATCAGCACAGCGCTAGGCTCCTCCCATATAGGGCATTGATGCAGAGCAGAGGATGGTGGGAGGACACAGTGACTATAAATTATATAACTACAGATAATATATAAATGGTCTCCTTACCCACATATACAATGTATATACAGTCCCTTCATCTTAATCCCTCCACATACAGTATATACAAAACCCCCTTTCGCTTTTTTCCCTGATTTATTCCCTATATACAAGAACTAGCTGATGCATCCGGCTTCGCCTGGGTTACTTTGGTCCTGTTGTTTGCATGAAACATTTTCTGAAGTCATGGTCACTTCAGAGGAGCCGAGGAATAAAATATGTATACACATAGAGGAGCGTTGGATTCTCCTCAGACTGCATGTACCTATGTCCCTCTGCAGAATGTGCCACCCCTCCCATTCTACTCACTTTGAACCCTTAAAGGTAACGCCCCTTTTTATACAAATTTACCCACAGACTGGAGGTTGCATCCCCTTCTTAGCCTTACTCCATCCCTGCAGTACATGGCTGCTTTCTTATGTACTTTACAGCCTTTCAGTATATACACACCGAGGTGAGATAGATTCTCCTTAGTATATACACAAAGAGGTAAGGTAGATTCTCCTCAGTATATACACGTAGAGGTGAGGTAGATTCTCCTTAGTATATACACATAGAGGTGAGGTAGATTTTCCTTAGTATATACACATAGAGGTGAGGTAGATTCTCCTTAGTATTTACACATAGAGGTGTATATACTCCTTAGTATATACACAGAGGTCAGTTAGATTCTCCTCAGTATATATACATAGAGGTGAGGTAGATTATCCTCAGTATATATACACATAGAGGTGAACTAGATTTGCTCCAGTATATACATATAGAGGTGAAGTAGATTCTCCTCAGTATATACACATAGAGGGGAGGTAGATTCTCCTCAGTATATACACACATAAGTGAGGTAGATTCTCCTCGGTATATACCTACAGAGGTGAGGTAGATTCTCCTCAGTATATACCTACAGAGGTGAGGTAGATTCTCCTCAGTATATACCTACAGAGGTGATGTAGATTCTCCTCAGTATATACCTACAGAGGTGAGGTAGATTCTCCTCAGTATATACCTACAGAGGTGAGGTAGAGTCTCCTCAGTATATACGCACAGAAGTGAGATAGAATTTCCTTAGCATATACACACAGAAGTGAGGTAGATTTTCCTCAGTATATACACAGAAAGGTCAGGTAGATTCTCCTAACTATTTACACATAGAGGTCAGGTAGATTCTCCTCAGTATATACACATAGAGGTGGGGTAGGTTCTCCTCAGTACATACACATAGAGGTGAGGTAGATTCTCCTCAGTATATACGCATAGAGACGAGGTAGATTCTCCTCAATATATACACATAGAGGTGAGGTAGATTCTCCTCAATATATACACATCGAGGTGAGGTAGATTCTCCTCAGTATATACACATCGAGGTGAGGTAGATTCTCCTCAGTATATACACATCGAGGTCAGGTAGATTCTCCTCAGTATATACATATAGAGGTCAGGTAGATTCTCCTCAGTATATACACATCGAGGTGAGATAGATTCTCCTCAGTATATACATATAGAGGTCAGGTAGATTATCCTCAGTATATACACATCGAGGTGAGATAGATTCTCCTCAGTATATACACATAGAGGTGAGGTAGATTCTCCTCAGTTTACAAATCATTTGCCAAGGCTTTATGGTTTCTAAGAAAAGAACTATCTCATGTCTTGCAGATTTGCATGTTTAGAATTGTTGTGAACCCTTTACTTTTCCTATTAGGATGTAAAGAATGGTCGTGCCAAATTTCATGTTTGTGCAGTTCAGATGTGTGTTATTAGTTACATTACATAGGGGCGCACTTACTTTTGCACTTACTATTGAATAATCGAGCTGTGACCCGTCTACTTCTCCTATTTAGGACCTAAACAATGGTTGTGCCAAATTTCAAGTTTGCACGACACTGAGAAGTTAGAGAATTAGATTAGGTATATTACATAGGTGTGCAGTTATGTTTGCACTTAGAATTGAATAATCAAGTTGCAACCTCTTTACTTTTCCTATTTAGGACCTAAAGTCCAAATTTCACGCTTGTACAACACTGGGAAGTTACATTACAAAGGGGTGCGCTTACTTTTGCACTTAGCATTGAATGATCGAGTTGTGACCCGTTTACTTTTCCTATTTAGGAGGACCTAAAGAATGGTCATGCCAAATTTCATGTTTGTACGACATCGGGAAGTTAGAGAATTAGTGGTGCGTTAGTCAGTAAGTCAGTCAGTCAGTGAGGGCTTTCACCTTTATATGTATAGATATACAAAGACGCCTTCTTTTTTACTCCCATATATACAGTATATACGCGGCCTCCTTCTCTTTTACTCTTTATCTATAGTGTAACATGGCCCTCTTATTCTTTACCCCTAAACACATTATATACATGACCCCCTTCTCTCTTACCCCTTTCTATACAGTATATATGTGGTTCTCTTCTCTTTTACCCATCTATATACCGGTGCCGAAGCAGGTGCGGGGGCAGTAAGGTGAGACCGGAGCGGAGCAGAGAAGTAGCCAGCGCCAAGAGGCCACCAGGAGTCCAGCGTCAGCAGCAGCGGAGGGGACCAGAACGGAGCAGCAGAGCAGCTGAGACAGGAGGGCAGAGTGAGCGGCTGCCGGGAGAGCAGGTGACGTCCCCAGGAGGAGTGGAGGAGCCGCAGGAGCCGATAAGTATCTTCTGTGTGTGTTTGTGAGCTAAGTGTGTGTCTTCTGTGTATCTGGTGTGCCCTAGTTGTGTCTTTTGTGTGTGTGTGTGTGTCTGTGTCTGTGGGTCTAAGTGTTTGTGAGGGGAAAAAAAAATAAATTTTGTGTGTGAACGGTTGCGCATAAGTGTCAGCGGGTGAGCGGTTGCACAGAGGCGGTTGCGCGAGAGCGGCAGCGTGTGAGCGCAGGCAACAACGTGTGAGCAGAGACAGCAGCGTGTGAGCGGAGGCAGCAGCGTGTGAGCGGTTGCAGCAGCGTGTGAGCGGTTGCAGCAGCGTGTGAGCGGTTGCAGCAGCGTGTGAGCGTGTGAGCGGTTGCAGCAGCATGTGAGCGGTTGCGCGGAGGCAGCAGCGTGTGAGCGGTTGCGCGGAGGCAGCAGCGTGTGAGCGGTTGCGCCTCCGGAGGCAGCAGTGTGTGAGCGGTTGCGCGGAGGCAGCAGCGTGTGAGCGGTTGCGCGGAGGAAGCAGCATGTGAGCGGTTGCGCGGAGGCAGCAGCGTGTGAGCGGTTGAGCGGTTGCAGCAGCGTGTGAGCGGTTGCAGCAGCGTGTGAGCGGTTGAGCGGTTGCAGCAGCATGTGAGCGGTTGCAGCAGCGTGTGAGCGGTTGAGCGGAGGCGGCAGCGTGTGAGCGGAGTGTGAACAAGTCTATCTTCACTACTTCCAGAAGTAAATTGTAGATCCCCATTAGGATGATCTCCATGCCTGGCAATGCCATCCAGTGTGCTACTTGTGCAATGTATGCGGTCCTTGATCAGCCGATCGTGGGTGCATACCGTTGCGCAAAATGCGTGCACGTCGCACATTTAGAAGCCCAAATTCTGGATCTAAATGAGCAACTGGCAACACTGAGAGCCATTGACAACATGGAAAGGAGTTTGCTGCTCACTGAGGTAGAGGTTTGGGCGGATGGTGCTACGGAAGAGCAGGGGGAGCAGGCAAGAAGCTGGGTGACAGATAGAAGGAGGCGTAGAGGGAATAGATCCAGGGAGGCTGGTCCTGAACTGGCACAACCCAACATGTCTGCAACGTTGGCAGATGAGGGCGATGCCATTACAGAGCCAGCACCGCTGCAGCACGACAGGCCCTCTGAACGCCAGGGGGATGACTGCTCCGGTGAGACGTGGATGGGGAGTGCAGGGCAGGCTAGACAGGTCCTAGTGGTGGGGGACTCAATTATTAGGGGGACAGAGAGGGCAATCTGCCATAAAGACAGGGATCGTCGAACGGTGTGTTGTCTTCCTGGCGCTCGAGTTCGACACATCGCGGATCGGATTGACAGATTACTGGGAGGGGCTGGTGAGGATCCAGCGGTCATGGTGCACGTTGGCACCAATGAACAAGTTAGAGGTCAATGGAGGGCCCTCAAAAATGATTTCAGGGACCTAGGGTCCAAGCTCAGAGCGAGGACCTCCAGGGTAGTTTTCTCGGAAATACTACCTGTACCTAAAGCCACACTAGAAAGGCAGCAGGATCTTAGGGAGGTAAACAAGTGGCTCCGGAGTTGGTGTAAGAAGGAGGGATTTGGGTTCCTGGAGAACTGGGCTGACTTTGCTGTCGGCTACAGGCTCTACCGTAGGGACGGGCTGCATCTTAATGGGGAGGGTGCAGCTGTGCTGGGGGATAAGATGGCTAGAAGGCTGGAGGAGTGTTTAAACTAGGGACTGGGGGGGGAGGGTAAAATGAGAAATAGTGGGGTAGCCAGTGTAACTAGCGACCCGGGTCCAAGCAAAGGGAATGGGGGTCGAGCAGGGGGTGGGGTTAGTACAGTTAGAACTGATAGATCAGCCATAAGTACGAATAGCAACAAAACAAATTTAAAAAACTATATAAATTGTATGACCACGAATGCAAGAAGTCAGATCGGTAAAGTGGGTGAGCTTGAAGCGAGAATGACTGATGAAAATTATGATATAGTCGGAATTACGGAAACATGGCTGGATGATAAGTGCGATTGGGCGGTGAATTTGCAGGGGTACTATCTCTTCAGAAGGGACCGAAGGAACCAGAAAGGGGGAGGGGTATGTCTGTACGTCAAATCGAACTTGAAGCCGAGGCTACGGGAGGATATAGGGGTAAGAGAAGAACAGGTGGAATCTCTGTGGGTAGAAATACAGGGAGGAAAAAATAACAAAATCCTGATAGGGGTCTTCTATAGACCACCAAAAGCAACAGAAGAAACTGATAACTTACTATTAAGGCAGATAGAAGAGGTGTCAAACCGCAACAAAGTAATTATCATGGGGGACTTTAATTATCCGGATATAACATGGGAGAACGAAACCTACAAATCTCACAGGGGTGATAGGTTCTTGAGAGTAATTAAAGACAATTACCTGAACCAACTTGTGCAGGAACCAACAAGAGGGAGAGCCATTCTGGACCTAGTACTAACTAACAAACCGGTACGTATAAAGGGGGTGCAGGTTGAGGGGCACTTGGGGAACAGCGACCACAATATAATCAACTTCCAGCTGTCAATCAATAGGAAGCCTTATCAAGGAGCGACAAAGAAACTAAACTTTAGTAAAGCAAAATTTGATGAGCTTAGAACTACTATCGGTAACATTAAATGGGACAACATCCTCAAAAATAACGGTACAGAGGACAAATAGGAAAAGTTTAAAAGGATCCTAATCACCTCATTTGAGCAGTTCATTCCCTTTAAAAATAAAAGAAACTCAACTAAAAGGAAACCAATGTGGCTCGACAAGACGGTAAGAGGGGCAATAAATGAAAAAAAGAAAGCGTTCAGACTACTAAAGCAACAAGGAAGCGAAGAAGCGCTAAAATCATACAGGGAAAAAAACAAAATATGCAAAGATAAGATCAAAACTGCCAAGGAGGAAGCAGAAGGACTGATCACCAAAGAGAGCAAAAACAACCCGAAGCTATTTTTCAACTATATTAACAGCAAAAGGATTTGCAGGGAGAGCACTGGCCCTTTAAAAAATAATGCAGGAGAGATCATTGATAATGACGGAGGGAAAGCAAATCTACTAAACAGTTTCTTCTCAAGTGTATTCACAAACGAAAAGGAAATGCCACATGAGATGCAGGGGAATAAAATGAACCCCTCACAAAATATCTCATACCTAACGCAGGAGGAGGTGTGGAAGTGACTAAAGAAGACTAAAATAGATAAATCGCCGGGCCCAGATGGATTACACCCAAGGATATTAAGGGAACTAAGTGACGAGATAGCTAGGCCGCTATATCTAAAATTTCTAGACACTATCAAGACCGGTGTAGTACCATTGGATTGGCGCATTGCCAACGTGGTTCCAATTTACAAAAAAGGAAGCAAAAGTGAGCCTGGTAACTACAGGCCAGTAAGTCTCACTTCAGTAACGGGAAAAATTTTCGAGGGGATTCTGAGAGACGCCATCGATGAGCACCTTAAGGAGAACAAGGGAATAACTCCTCACCAGCATGGATTCATGAAGCGTCGCTCATGTCAGACAAATCTGATCAGTTTCTACGATGAAGTAAGCTCTAAGCTGGACCTGGGAGAATCTATTGATCTCGTATATCTGGACTTCTCAAAGCCTTTGACACCGTGCCACATAATAGGCTAATATACAAAATGAGGCAGCTCGGACTGGGCGAAAACGTGTGTAAGTGGGTAAAAAATTGGCTCAATGATAGAAAGCAGAGGGTGGAAATAAATGGTTCGTACTCTGATTGGACCACAGTCACTAGCGGGGTGCCACAGGGTTCGGTATTAGGCCCCATTCTGTTCAATATATTTAGCAACGACCTGATAGAGGGGCTGCACAGCAAAATATCAATATTTGCAGATGACACAAAATTATACAATATAATTAATGCAACGGAGGACAATGTGGGGCTACAAATGGACCTGGATAAGATGGGGGCTTGGGCAGAAAAATGGCAAATGAAGTTCAGTGTTGAAAAATGTAAGATTATGCACATGGGCAGGAGAAAAGGATGTCACCAATATTCAATTAATGGGGTACCACTAGGGAAAAGTGATATGGAAAAGGATCTGGGGGTATTAGTGGATAATAGACTAAACTGGAGTAACCAATGCCAGTCAGCTGCTGCAAAGGCAAATAAAGTCTTGGGGTGCATTAAAAGAGGTATAGGGGCGAAGGATGAGAACATTATCCTTCCATTATACAAGGCACTAGTCAGGCCTCACATGGAATACTGCGTACAATTCTGGTCACCGGTGCTCAGGAAAGATGTCACAGTGCTTGAGGGGATTCAAAGAAGGGCAACTAAACTAATACATGGAATGACGGGACTGGAATACCCAGAGAGGCTATCCAAATTGGGATTATTTACTCTAGAAAAAAGACGGCTAAGGGGTGATCAAATAACTATGTGTAAGTACATGAGGGGACAATACAAGGATCTCTTCCATGATCTGTTTACACCCAGGACCGCAACGGGTAACAAGAGGACATCCGCTACAATTAGAGGAAAGTAGGTTTCATCACCAACATAGAAGGGGATTCTTTACTGTAAGAGCAGTTAGACTGTGGAACTCTCTGCCGGAGGAAGTGGTGATGGCAAAATCAATAGAGGAGTTTAAAAGGAGACTTGATGTCTTTCTGGAGAGGAAGGATATTATAGGTTATAAATCTTAGGTTAATTGTTAATCCGGGTATACAGGCAGGTAGGAACTATTAGGGGTTGATCCAGGGAACAGTCTGATTGCCATTAGGGAGTCGGGAAGGAATTTTTTCCCCAAAAGGGCTAATTGGCTTCTGCCCTTGGTTTTTTTTTTTTGATCAACACAGGAGGATAAACAGGCTGGACTAGATGGACAATGTCTTCATTCAGCCTTACATACTATGTTACTATGTTACTATATACAGTATATACACAGCACCCTTCTCTTTTACCCCCTGTATAGAGTATATACGCAGCCTCCTTCATTCCTTTATATATACTATATACGGTCTCCCTTCTCTTTTCCGCTATATACAGTATATACGTGGCCCTTTTCTTCTTTATCCCCTATATATAGTACATATATATGTGGCCCCCTACTTTTACCCCTCTCTATACAATATATACGCGGTCCCCTTATCTTTTACCCCCTCTATACCGTATATACATGACTCCTTCTCTTTTAACCACCTATATACAATATATACACAGCCCCATTCTCTTTAACCCACTCTGTACTGTGTATACGCGACTCCCTTTTCTTTTAATCACCTATATACAGTATACACATGACCCGCTTCTCTTTTACATGCCTATATACAATATATATGTGGCACTTTTCTCTTTTAGACGCCTATATACAGTATATATGCGGCCTCCTTCTCTTTTACCCCCCTATGTACAGTATATACATGACCCCCTTCACTTTTGCCCCTCTCATTACAGTATATATGGGATCCCTTCTCTTTTACCCCCATATATACAGTGTATACGCAGCCCCCTTCTCTTCTACTCCCCTATATACAGTATATACACAGTGCCCTTCTTTAGTACCCCCTCTATTCAATATATGCATGACCCCCTTCTCTTTTACCCCTCTCTATAAAGTATATACTTAGCCCCCTTCTCTTTTACCTGCCTATATACAGTATTTACGTAGCCCCCTTCTTTTACCCCTATATACAGTATATATACGGTCCCCTTCTCTTTTACCACCTTTGTACAGAATATATGCATGCACCTACTCTTTCAGCCACCTATACACAGTATATACACACACCCCTTCCCTTGTACCCCCCTATATACAGTATATACATGACCATTCTGCCGGTTTCTTGAGAACATGTCTCAGATTTCTCGGAGTAATCCCGCAGTTGTCGGCTCCTGATTATTTTCATCCTGAGAGGAGGGAAGAGGCTCTC